>NC_137116.1:34068520-34688239 GCF_949357685.1 Gobio gobio | reverse complement strand
CACACAGTCAGTGTGATATAATAGTGCATTATTTGAATCCATTCAACACTTGTTCTGAACACACAGTCAGTGTGATATCATAGTACATTATTTTAATCCATTCAACACTTGTTCCGAACACAAAGACAGTGTGATTTTAATCAATTGAACACTTGTTCTGAGCACACATTAAGTGTGTGATATCATAGTGTATTATTTGAATCCATTGAACACTTGTTCTTAACACACAATCAGTGTGATATCATAGTACATTATTTGAATCCATTGAACACTTGTTCTGAACACACAGTCAGTGTGATATCATAGTACATTATTTGAATCCATTGAACACTTGTTCTGAACACACAGTCAGTGTGATATCATAGTACATTATTTGAATCCATTGAACACTTGTTCTGAACACAGTCATTGTGATATCATAGTACATTATTTGAATCCATTGAACACTTGTTCTGAACACAGTCATTGTGAAATCATAGTACATTATTTGAATCCATTTAATACTTGTTCTGAACACACAGTCAGTGTGATATTATAGTACATTATTTGAATCCATTTAACACTTGTTCTGAACACAGTCATTGTGATATCATAGTACATTATTTGAATCCATTGAACACTTGTTCTGAACACACAGTCAGTGTGATATCATAGTACATTATTTTAATCCATTGAACACTTGTTCTGAACACACAGTCAGTGTGATATAATAGTGCATTATTTGAATCCATTGAACACTTGTTCTGAACACACAGTCAGTGTGATATCATAGTACATTATTTTAATCCATTTAACACTTGTTCTGAACACAGTCATTGTGATGTCATTGTGCATTATTTGAATCCATTGAACACTTGTTCTGAACACAGTCATTGTGATATCATAGTACATTATTTGAATCCATTCAACACTTGTTCCGAACACAAAGACAGTGTGATTTTAATCAATTGAACACTTGTTCTGAGCACACATTCAGTGTGTGATATCATAGTGCATTATTTGAATCCATTGAACACTTGTTCTGAACACACAGTCATTGTGATATCATAGTACATTATTTGAATCCATTGAACACTTGTTCTGAACACAGTCATTTTGATATCATAGTGCATTATTTTAATCCATTGAACACTTGTTCTGAACACACAATCAATGTGATATCATAGTACATTATTTGAATCCATTTAACACTTGTTCTGAACACACAGTCAGTGTGATATCATAGTACATTATTTTAATCCATTGAACACTTGTTCTGAACACACAGTCAGTGTGATATCATAGTACATTATTTGAATCCATTTAACACTTGTTCTGAACACACAGTCATTGTGATATCATAGTACATTATTTTAATCCATTGAACACTTGTTCTGAACACACAGTCATTGTGATATCATAGTGCATTATTTGAATCCATTGAACACTTGTTCTGAACACAGTCATTGTGATATCATAGTGCATTATTTGAATCCATTTAACACTTGTTCTGAACACACAGTCAGTGTGATATTATAGTACATTATTTGAATCCATTTAACACTTGTTCTGAACACAGTCATTGTGATATCATAGTACATTATTTGAATCCATTGAACACTTGTTCTGAACACACAGTCAGTGTGATATCATAGTACATTATTTGAATCCATTGAACACTTGATCTGAACACACAGACAGTGTGATATCATAGTACATTATTTGAATCCATTTAACACTTGTTCTGAACACACAGTCAGTGTGATATCATAGTACATTATTTGAATCCATTTAACACTTGTTCTGAACACACAGTCAGTGTGATATCATAGTACATTATTTTAATCAATTTAACACTTGTTCTGAACACACAGTCAGTGTGATATCATAGTACATTATTTGAATCCATTGTAAAACTTGTTCTGAACACAGTCATTGTGATATCATAGTACATTATTTTAATCCATTGAACACTTGTTCTGAACACACAGTCATTGTGATATCATAGTGCATTATTTGAATCCATTGAACACTTGTTCTTAACACACAGTCAGTGTGATATCACAGTACATTATTTGAATCCATTGAACACTTGTTCTGAACACACAGTCAGTGTGATATCATAGTACATTATTTGAATCCATTGAACACTTGTTCTGAACACAGTCATTGTGATATCATAGTACATTATTTGAATCCATTGAACACTTGTTCTGAACACAGTCATTGTGAAATCATAGTACATTATTTGAATCCATTTAATACTTGTTCTGAACACACAGTCAGTGTGATATTATAGTACATTATTTGAATCCATTTAACACTTGTTCTGAACACAGTCATTGTGATATCATAGTACATTATTTGAATCCATTGAACACTTGTTCTGAACACACAGTCAGTGTGATATCATAGTACATTATTTTAATCCATTGAACACTTGTTCTGAACACACAGTCAGTGTGATATAATAGTGCATTATTTGAATCCATTCAACACTTGTTCCGAACACAAAGACAGTGTGATTTTAATCAATTGAACACTTGTTCTGAGCACACATTAAGTGTGTGATATCATAGTGTATTATTTGAATCCATTGAACACTTGTTCTTAACACACAATCAGTGTGATATCATAGTACATTATTTGAATCCATTGAACACTTGTTCTGAACACACAGTCAGTGTGATATCATAGTACATTATTTGAATCCATTGAACACTTGTTCTGAACACACAGTCAGTGTGATATCATAGTACATTATTTGAATCCATTGAACACTTGTTCTGAACACAGTCATTGTGATATCATAGTACATTATTTGAATCCATTGAACACTTGTTCTGAACACAGTCATTGTGAAATCATAGTACATTATTTGAATCCATTTAATACTTGTTCTGAACACACAGTCAGTGTGATATTATAGTACATTATTTGAATCCATTTAACACTTGTTCTGAACACAGTCATTGTGATATCATAGTACATTATTTGAATCCATTGAACACTTGTTCTGAACACACAGTCAGTGTGATATCATAGTACATTATTTTAATCCATTGAACACTTGTTCTGAACACACAGTCAGTGTGATATAATAGTGCATTATTTGAATCCATTCAACACTTGTTCTGAACACACAGTCAGTGTGATATCATAGTACATTATTTTAATCCATTTAACACTTGTTCTGAACACAGTCATTGTGATGTCATTGTGCATTATTTGAATCCATTGAACACTTGTTCTGAACACAGTCATTGTGATATCATAGTACATTATTTGAATCCATTCAACACTTGTTCCGAACACAAAGACAGTGTGATTTTAATCAATTGAACACTTGTTCTGAGCACACATTCAGTGTGTGATATCATAGTGCATTATTTGAATCCATTGAACACTTGTTCTGAACACACAGTCATTGTGATATCATAGTACATTATTTGAATCCATTGAACACTTGTTCTGAACACAGTCATTTTGATATCATAGTGCATTATTTTAATCCATTGAACACTTGTTCTGAACACACAATCAATGTGATATCATAGTACATTATTTTAATCCATTTAACACTTGTTCTGAACACACAGTCAGTGTGATATCATAGTACATTATTTTAATCCATTGAACACTTGTTCTGAACACACAGTCAGTGTGATATCATAGTACATTATTTGAATCCATTTAACACTTGTTCTGAACACACAGTCATTGTGATATCATAGTACATTATTTTAATCCATTGAACACTTGTTCTGAACACACAGTCATTGTGATATCATAGTGCATTATTTGAATCCATTGAACACTTGTTCTGAACACACAGTCATTGTGATAACATAGTACATTATTTGAATCCATTGAACACTTGTTCTGAACACAGTCATTGTGATATCATAGTGCATTATTTGAATCCATTTAACACTTGTTCTGAACACACAGTCAGTGTGATATTATAGTACATTATTTGAATCCATTTAACACTTGTTCTGAACACAGTCATTGTGATATCATAGTACATTATTTGAATCCATTCAACACTTGTTCCGAACACAAAGACAGTGTGATTTTAATCAATTGAACACTTGTTCTGAACACACATTCAGTGTGTGATATCATAGTGTATTATTTGAATCCATTGAACACTTGTTCTTAACACACAGTCAGTGTGATATCATAGTACATTATTTGAATCCATTGAACACTTGTTCTGAACACACAGTCAGTGTGATATCATAGTACATTATTTGAATCCATTGAACACTTGTTCTGAACACACAGTCATTGTGATATCATAGTACATTATTTGAATCCATTGAACACTTGTTCTGAACACACAGTCATTGTGATATCATAGTACATTATTTGAATCAATTGAACACTTGTTCTGAACACAGTCATTGTGATATCATAGTACATTATCTGAATCCATTGAACACTTGATCTGAACACACAGACAGTGTGATATCATAGTACATTATTTGAATCCATTTAACACTTGTTCTGAACACACAGTCAGTGTGATATCATAGTACATTATTTGAATCCATTTAACACTTGTTCTGAACACACAGTCAGTGTGATATCATAGTACATTATTTTAATCAATTGAACACTTGTTCTGAACACAGTCATTGTGATATCATAGTACATTATCTGAATCCATTGAACACTTGATCTGAACACACAGACAGTGTGATATCATAGTACATTATTTGAATCCATTTAACACTTGTTCTGAACACACAGTCAGTGTGATATCATAGTACATTATTTGAATCCATTTAACACTTGTTCTGAACACACAGTCAGTGTGATATCATAGTACATTATTTTAATCAATTTAACACTTGTTCTGAACACACAGTCAGTGTGATATCATAGTACATTATTTGAATCCATTGTAAAACTTGTTCTGAACACAGTCATTGTGATATCATAGTACATTATTTTAATCCATTGAACACTTGTTCTGAACTCACAGTCATTGTGATATCATAGTGCATTATTTGAATCCATTGAACACTTGTTCTTAACACACAGTCAGTGTGATATCATAGTACATTATTTGAATCCATTGAACACTTGTTCTGAACACACAGTCAGTGTGATATCATAGTACATTATTTGAATCCATTGAACACTTGATCTGAACACACAGACAGTGTGATATCATAGTACATTATTTGAATCCATTTAACACTTGTTCTGAACACACAGTCAGTGTGATATCATAGTACATTATTTGAATCCATTTAACACTTGTTCTGAACACACAGTCAGTGTGATATCATAGTACATTATTTGAATCCATTGTAAAACTTGTTCTGAACACAGTCATTGTGATATCATAGTACATTATTTTAATCCATTGAACACTTGTTCTGAACACACAGTCATTGTGATATCATAGTGCATTATTTGAATCCATTGAACACTTGTTCTTAACACACAGTCAGTGTGATATCACAGTACATTATTTGAATCCATTGAACACTTGTTCTGAACACACAGTCAGTGTGATATCATAGTACATTATTTGAATCCATTGAACACTTGTTCTGAACACAGTCATTGTGAAATCATAGTACATTATTTGAATCCATTTAATACTTGTTCTGAACACAGTCATTGTGATATCATAGTACATTATTTGAATCCATTCAACACTTGTTCTGAACACACAGTCAGTGTGATATCATAGTACATTATTTTAATCCATTTAACACTTGTTCTGAACACAGTCATTGTGATGTCATTGTGCATTATTTGAATCCATTGAACACTTGTTCTGAACACAGTCATTGTGATATCATAGTACATTATTTGAATCCATTGAACACTTGTTCTGAACACAGTCATTTTGATATCATAGTGCATTATTTTAATCCATTGAACACTTGTTCTGAACACACAATCAATGTGATATCATAGTACATTATTTTAATCCATTTAACACTTGTTCTGAACACACAGTCAGTGTGATATCATAGTACATTATTTTAATCCATTGAACACTTGTTCTGAACACACAGTCAGTGTGATATCATAGTACATTATTTGAATCCATTTAACACTTGTTCTGAACACACAGTCATTGTGATATCATAGTACATTATTTTAATCCATTGAACACTTGTTCTGAACACACAGTCATTGTGATATCATAGTGCATTATTTGAATCCATTAAACACTTGTTCTGAACACACAGTCATTGTGATAACATAGTACATTATTTGAATCCATTGAACACTTGTTCTGAACACAGTCATTGTGATATCATAGTGCATTATTTGAATCCATTTAACACTTGTTCTGAACACACAGTCAGTGTGATATTATAGTACATTATTTGAATCCATTTAACACTTGTTCTGAACACAGTCAGTGTGATATAATAGTGCATTATTTGAATCCATTCAACACTTGTTCCGAACACAAAGACAGTGTGATTTTAATCAATTGAACACTTGTTCTGAACACACATTCAGTGTGTGATATCATAGTGTATTATTTGAATCCATTGAACACTTGTTCTTAACACACAGTCAGTGTGATATCATAGTACATTATTTGAATCCATTGAACACTTGTTCTGAACACACAGTCAGTGTGATATCATAGTACATTATTTGAATCCATTGAACACTTGTTCTGAACACACAGTCATTGTGATATCATAGTACATTATTTGAATCCATTGAACACTTGTTCTGAACACACAGTCATTGTGATATCATAGTACATTATTTGAATCCATTTAACACTTGTTCTGAACACACAGTCATTGTGATATCATAGTACATTATTTGAATCAATTGAACACTTGTTCTGAACACAGTCATTGTGATATCATAGTACATTATCTGAATCCATTGAACACTTGATCTGAACACACAGACAGTGTGATATCATAGTACATTATTTGAATCCATTTAACACTTGTTCTGAACACACAGTCAGTGTGATATCATAGTACATTATTTGAATCCATTTAACACTTGTTCTGAACACACAGTCAGTGTGATATCATAGTACATTATTTTAATCAATTTAACACTTGTTCTGAACACACAGTCAGTGTGATATCATAGTACATTATTTGAATCCATTGTAAAACTTGTTCTGAACACAGTCATTGTGATATCATAGTACATTATTTTAATCCATTGAACACTTGTTCTGAACACACAGTCATTGTGATATCATAGTGCATTATTTGAATCCATTGAACACTTATTCTTAACACACAGTCAGTGTGATATCATAGTACATTATTTGAATCCATTGAACACTTGTTCTGAACACACAGTCAGTGTGATATCATAGTACATTATTTGAATCCATAGAACACTTGATCTGAACACACAGACAGTGTGATATCATAGTACATTATTTGAATCCATTTAACACTTGTTCTGAACACACAGTCAGTGTGATATCATAGTACATTATTTGAATCCATTTAACACTTGTTCTGAACACACAGTCAGTGTGATATCATAGTACATTATTTGAATCAATTGAACACTTGTTCTGAACACAGTCATTGTGATATCATAGTACATTATCTGAATCCATTGAACACTTGATCTGAACACACAGACAGTGTGATATCATAGTACATTATTTGAATCCATTTAACACTTGTTCTGAACACACAGTCAGTGTGATATCATAGTACATTATTTGAATCCATTTAACACTTGTTCTGAACACACAGTCAGTGTGATATCATAGTACATTATTTTAATCAATTTAACACTTGTTCTGAACACACAGTCAGTGTGATATCATAGTACATTATTTGAATCCATTGTAAAACTTGTTCTGAACACAGTCATTGTGATATCATAGTACATTATTTTAATCCATTGAACACTTGTTCTGAACACACAGTCATTGTGATATCATAGTGCATTATTTGAATCCATTGAACACTTATTCTTAACACACAGTCAGTGTGATATCATAGTACATTATTTGAATCCATTGAACACTTGTTCTGAACACACAGTCAGTGTGATATCATAGTACATTATTTGAATCCATAGAACACTTGATCTGAACACACAGACAGTGTGATATCATAGTACATTATTTGAATCCATTTAACACTTGTTCTGAACACACAGTCAGTGTGATATCATAGTACATTATTTGAATCCATTTAACACTTGTTCTGAACACACAGTCAGTGTGATATCATAGTACATTATTTTAATCAATTTAACACTTGTTCTGAACACACAGTCAGTGTGATATCATAGTACATTATTTGAATCCATTGTAAAACTTGTTCTGAACACAGTCATTGTGATATCATAGTACATTATTTTAATCCATTGAACACTTGTTCTGAACACACAGTCATTGTGATATCATAGTGCATTATTTGAATCCATTGAACACTTGTTCTTAACACACAGTCAGTGTGATATCACAGTACATTATTTGAATCCATTGAACACTTGTTCTGAACACACAGTCAGTGTGAAATCATAGTACATTATTTGAATCCATTGAACACTTGTTCTGAACACAGTCATTGTGAAATCATAGTACATTATTTGAATCCATTTAATACTTGTTCTGAACACAGTCATTGTGATATCATAGTACATTATTTGAATCCATTGAACACTTGTTCTGAACACACAGTCAGTGTGATATCATAGTACATTATTTTAATCCATTGAACACTTGTTCTGAACACACAGTCAGTGTGATATAATAGTGCATTATTTGAATCCATTCAACACTTGTTCCGAACACAAAGACAGTGTGATTTTAATCAATTGAACACTTGTTCTGAGCACACATTAAGTGTGTGATATCATAGTGTATTATTTGAATCCATTGAACACTTGTTCTTAACACACAATCAGTGTGATATCATAGTACATTATTTGAATCCATTGAACACTTGTTCTGAACACACAGTCAGTGTGATATCATTGTACATTATTTGAATCCATTGAACACTTGTTCTGAACACACAGTCAGTGTGATATCATAGTACATTATTTGAATCCATTGAACACTTGTTCTGAACACAGTCATTGTGATATCATAGTACATTATTTGAATCCATTGAACACTTGTTCTGAACACAGTCATTGTGAAATCATAGTACATTATTTGAATCCATTTAATACTTGTTCTGAACACACAGTCAGTGTGATATTATAGTACATTATTTGATTCCATTTAACACTTGTTCTGAACACAGTCATTGTGATATCATAGTACATTATTTGAATCCATTGAACACTTGTTCTGAACACACAGTCAGTGTGATATCATAGTACATTATTTTAATCCATTGAACACTTGTTCTGAACACACAGTCAGTGTGATATAATAGTGCATTATTTGAATCCATTCAACACTTGTTCTGAACACACAGTCAGTGTGATATCATAGTACATTATTTTAATCCATTTAACACTTGTTCTGAACACAGTCATTGTGATGTCATTGTGCATTATTTGAATCCATTGAACACTTGTTCTGAACACAGTCATTGTGATATCATAGTACATTATTTGAATCCATTCAACACTTGTTCCGAACACAAAGACAGTGTGATTTTAATCAATTGAACACTTGTTCTGAGCACACATTCAGTGTGTGATATCATAGTGCATTATTTGAATCCATTGAACACTTGTTCTGAACACACAGTCATTGTGATATCATAGTACATTATTTGAATCCATTGAACACTTGTTCTGAACACAGTCATTTTGATATCATAGTGCATTATTTTAATCCATTGAACACTTGTTCTGAACACACAATCAATGTGATATCATAGTACATTATTTGAATCCATTTAACACTTGTTCTGAACACACAGTCAGTGTGATATCATAGTACATTATTTTAATCCATTGAACACTTGTTCTGAACACACAGTCAGTGTGATATCATAGTACATTATTTGAATCCATTTAACACTTGTTCTGAACACACAGTCATTGTGATATCATAGTACATTATTTTAATCCATTGAACACTTGTTCTGAACACACAGTCATTGTGATATCATAGTGCATTATTTGAATCCATTGAACACTTGTTCTGAACACACAGTCATTGTGATAACATAGTACATTATTTGAATCCATTGAACACTTGTTCTGAACACAGTCATTGTGATATCATAGTGCATTATTTGAATCCATTTAACACTTGTTCTGAACACACAGTCAGTGTGATATTATAGTACATTATTTGAATCCATTTAACACTTGTTCTGAACACAGTCATTGTGATATCATAGTACATTATTTGAATCCATTGAACACTTGTTCTGAACACACAGTCAGTGTGATATAATAGTGCATTATTTGAATCCATTCAACACTTGTTCCGAACACAAAGACAGTGTGATTTTAATCAATTGAACACTTGTTCTGAACACACATTCAGTGTGTGATATCATAGTGTATTATTTGAATCCATTGAACACTTGTTCTTAACACACAGTCAGTGTGATATCATAGTACATTATTTGAATCCATTGAACACTTGTTCTGAACACACAGTCAGTGTGATATCATAGTACATTATTTGAATCCATTGAACACTTGTTCTGAACACACAGTCATTGTGATATCATAGTACATTATTTGAATCCATTGAACACTTGTTCTGAACACACAGTCATTGTGATATCATAGTACATTATTTGAATCCATTTAACACTTGTTCTGAACACACAGTCATTGTGATATCATAGTACATTATCTGAATCCATTGAACACTTGATCTGAACACACAGACAGTGTGATATCATAGTACATTATTTGAATCCATTTAACACTTGTTCTGAACACACAGTCAGTGTGATATCATAGTACATTATTTGAATCCATTTAACACTTGTTCTGAACACACAGTCAGTGTGATATCATAGTACATTATTTTAATCAATTTAACACTTGTTCTGAACACACAGTCAGTGTGATATCATAGTACATTATTTGAATCCATTGTAAAACTTGTTCTGAACACAGTCATTGTGATATCATAGTACATTATTTTAATCCATTGAACACTTGTTCTGAACACACAGTCATTGTGATATCATAGTGCATTATTTGAATCCATTGAACACTTGTTCTTAACACACAGTCAGTGTGATATCATAGTACATTATTTGAATCCATTGAACACTTGTTCTGAACACACAGTCAGTGTGATATCATAGTACATTATTTGAATCCATTGAACACTTGATCTGAACACACAGACAGTGTGATATCATAGTACATTATTTGAATCCATTTAACACTTGTTCTGAACACACAGTCAGTGTGATATCATAGTACATTATTTGAATCCATTTAACACTTGTTCTGAACACACAGTCAGTGTGATATCATAGTACATTATTTTAATCAATTTAACACTTGTTCTGAACACACAGTCAGTGTGATATCATAGTACATTATTTGAATCCATTGTAAAACTTGTTCTGAACACAGTCATTGTGATATCATAGTACATTATTTTAATCCATTGAACACTTGTTCTGAACACACAGTCATTGTGATATCATAGTGCATTATTTGAATCCATTGAACACTTGTTCTTAACACACAGTCAGTGTGATATCACAGTACATTATTTGAATCCATTGAACACTTGTTCTGAACACACAGTCAGTGTGATATCATAGTACATTATTTGAATCCATTGAACACTTGTTCTGAACACAGTCATTGTGAAATCATAGTACATTATTTGAATCCATTTAATACTTGTTCTGAACACAGTCATTGTGATATCATAGTACATTATTTGAATCCATTGAACACTTGTTCTGAACACACAGTCAGTGTGATATCATAGTACATTATTTTAATCCATTGAACACTTGTTCTGAACACACAGTCAGTGTGATATAATAGTGCATTATTTGAATCTATTCAACACTTGTTCTGAACACAAAGACAGTGTGATTTTAATCAATTGAACACTTGTTCTGAGCACACATTAAGTGTGTGATATCATAGTGTATTATTTGAATCCATTGAACACTTGTTCTTAACACACAATCAGTGTGATATCATAGTACATTATTTGAATCCATTGAACACTTGTTCTGAACACACAGTCAGTGTGATATCATAGTACATTATTTGAATCCATTGAACACTTGTTCTGAACACACAGTCAGTGTGATATCATAGTACATTATTTGAATCCATTGAACACTTGTTCTGAACACAGTCATTGTGATATCATAGTACATTATTTGAATCCATTGAACACTTGTTCTGAACACAGTCATTGTGAAATCATAGTACATTATTTGAATCCATTTAATACTTGTTCTGAACACACAGTCAGTGTGATATTATAGTACATTATTTGATTCCATTTAACACTTGTTCTGAACACAGTCATTGTGATATCATAGTACATTATTTGAATCCATTGAACACTTGTTCTGAACACACAGTCAGTGTGATATCATAGTACATTATTTTAATCCATTGAACACTTGTTCTGAACACACAGTCAGTGTGATATAATAGTGCATTATTTGAATCCATTCAACACTTGTTCTGAACACACAGTCAGTGTGATATCATAGTACATTATTTTAATCCATTTAACACTTGTTCTGAACACAGTCATTGTGATGTCATTGTGCATTATTTGAATCCATTGAACACTTGTTCTGAACACAGTCATTGTGATATCATAGTACATTATTTGAATCCATTCAACACTTGTTCCGAACACAAAGACAGTGTGATTTTAATCAATTGAACACTTGTTCTGAGCACACATTCAGTGTGTGATATCATAGTGCATTATTTGAATCCATTGAACACTTGTTCTGAACACACAGTCATTGTGATATCATAGTACATTATTTGAATCCATTGAACACTTGTTCTGAACACAGTCATTGTGATATCATAGTACATTATTTTAATCCATTGAACACTTGTTCTGAACACACAGTCATTGTGATATCATAGTGCATTATTTGAATCCATTGAACACTTGTTCTGAACACACAGTCATTGTGATAACATAGTACATTATTTGAATCCATTGAACACTTGTTCTGAACACAGTCATTGTGATATCATAGTGCATTATTTGAATCCATTTAACACTTGTTCTGAACACACAGTCAGTGTGATATTATAGTACATTATTTGAATCCATTTAACACTTGTTCTGAACACAGTCATTGTGATATCATAGTACATTATTTGAATCCATTGAACACTTGTTCTGAACACACAGTCAGTGTGATATAATAGTGCATTATTTGAATCCATTCAACACTTGTTCCGAACACAAAGACAGTGTGATTTTAATCAATTGAACACTTGTTCTGAACACACATTCAGTGTGTGATATCATAGTGTATTATTTGAATCCATTGAACACTTGTTCTTAACACACAGTCAGTGTGATATCATAGTACATTATTTGAATCCATTGAACACTTGTTCTGAACACACAGTCAGTGTGATATCATAGTACATTATTTGAATCCATTGAACACTTGTTCTGAACACACAGTCATTGTGATATCATAGTACATTATTTGAATCCATTGAACACTTGTTCTGAACACACAGTCATTGTGATATCATAGTACATTATTTGAATCCATTTAACACTTGTTCTGAACACACAGTCATTGTGATATCATAGTACATTATTTGAATCAATTGAACACTTGTTCTGAACACAGTCATTGTGATATCATAGTACATTATCTGAATCCATTGAACACTTGATCTGAACACACAGACAGTGTGATATCATAGTACATTATTTGAATCCATTTAACACTTGTTCTGAACACACAGTCAGTGTGATATCATAGTACATTATTTGAATCCATTTAACACTTGTTCTGAACACACAGTCAGTGTGATATCATAGTACATTATTTTAATCAATTTAACACTTGTTCTGAACACACAGTCAGTGTGATATCATAGTACATTATTTGAATCCATTGTAAAACTTGTTCTGAACACAGTCATTGTGATATCATAGTACATTATTTTAATCCATTGAACACTTGTTCTGAACACACAGTCATTGTGATATCATAGTGCATTATTTGAATCCATTGAACACTTGTTCTTAACACACAGTCAGTGTGATATCATAGTACATTATTTGAATCCATTGAACACTTGTTCTGAACACACAGTCAGTGTGATATCATAGTACATTATTTGAATCCATTGAACACTTGTTCTGAACACAGTCATTGTGATATCATAGTACATTATTTGAATCCATTGAACACTTGTTCTGAACACAGTCATTGTGAAATCATAGTACATTATTTGAATCCATTGAACACTTGTTCTGAACACACAGTCATTGTGATATCATAGTGCATTATTTGAATCCATTGAACACTTGTTCTGAACACACTGACAGTGTGATGTCATAGTACATTATTTGAATCCATTGAACACTTGTTCTGAACACAGTCATTGTGATATCATAGTGCATTATTTGAATCCATTTAACACTTGTTCTGAACACACAGTCAGTGTGATATTATATTACATTATTTGAATCCATTTAACACTTGTTCTGAACACAGTCATTGTGATATCATAGTACATTATTTGAATCCATTGAACACTTGTTCTGAACACACAGTCAGTGTGATATAATAGTGCATTATTTGAATCCATTCAACACTTGTTCCGAACACAAAGACAGTGTGATTTTAATCAATTGAACACTTGTTCTGAACACACATTCAGTGTGTGATATCATAGTGTATTATTTGAATCCATTGAACACTTGTTCTTAACACACAGTCAGTGTGATATCATAGTACATTATTTGAATCCATTGAACACTTGTTCTGAACACACAGTCAGTGTGATATCATAGTACATTATTTGAATCCATTGAACACTTGTTCTGAACACACAGTCATTGTGATATCATAGTACATTATTTGAATCCATTGAACACTTGTTCTGAACACACAGTCATTGTGATATCATAGTACATTATTTGAATCCATTTAACACTTGTTCTGAACACACAGTCATTGTGATATCATAGTACATTATTTGAATCAATTGAACACTTGTTCTGAACACAGTCATTGTGATATCATAGTACATTATCTGAATCCATTGAACACTTGATCTGAACACACAGACAGTGTGATATCATAGTACATTATTTGAATCCATTTAACACTTGTTCTGAACACACAGTCAGTGTGATATCATAGTACATTATTTGAATCCATTTAACACTTGTTCTGAACACACAGTCAGTGTGATATCATAGTACATTATTTTAATCAATTTAACACTTGTTCTGAACACACAGTCAGTGTGATATCATAGTACATTATTTGAATCCATTGTAAAACTTGTTCTGAACACAGTCATTGTGATATCATAGTACATTATTTTAATCCATTGAACACTTGTTCTGAACACACAGTCATTGTGATATCATAGTGCATTATTTGAATCCATTGAACACTTGTTCTTAACACACAGTCAGTGTGATATCATAGTACATTATTTGAATCCATTGAACACTTGTTCTGAACACACAGTCAGTGTGATATCATAGTACATTATTTGAATCCATTGAACACTTGTTCTGAACACAGTCATTGTGATATCATAGTACATTATTTGAATCCATTGAACACTTGTTCTGAACACAGTCATTGTGAAATCATAGTACATTATTTGAATCCATTGAACACTTGTTCTGAACACACAGTCATTGTGATATCATAGTGCATTATTTGAATCCATTGAACACTTGTTCTGAACACACTGACAGTGTGATGTCATAGTACATTATTTGAATCCATTGAACACTTGTTCTGAACACACAGTCAGTGTGATATCTTAGTACATTATTTGAATCCATCGAACACTTGTTCTGAACACACAGTCAGTGTGATATCATAGTACATTATTTTAATCCATTTAACACTTGTTCTGAACACAGTCATTGTGATGTCATTGTGCATTATTTGAATCCATTGAACACTTGTTCTGAACACAGTCATTGTGATATCATAGTACATTATTTTAATCCATTGAACACTTGTTCTGAACACAGAGTCAGTGTGATATCATAGTACATTATTTGAATCCATTTAATACTTGTTCTGAACACACAGTCAGTGTGATATTATAGTACATTATTTGAATCCATTTAACACTTGTTCTGAACACAGTTATTGTGATATCATAGTACATTATTTGAATCCATTGAACACTTGTTCTGAACACACAGTCAGTGTGATATCATAGTACATTATTTTAATCCATTGAACACTTGTTCCGAACACACAGTCAGTGTGATATAATAGTGCATTATTTGAATCCATTCAACACTTGTTCCGAACACAAAGACAGTGTGATTTTAATCAATTGAACACTTGTTCTGAGCACACATTCAGTGTGTGATATCATAGTGTATTATTTGAATCCATTGAACACTTGTTCTTAACACACAATCAGTGTGATATCATAGTACATTATTTGAATCCATTGAACACTTGTTCTGAACACACAGTCAGTGTGATATCATAGTACATTATTTGAATCCATTGAACACTTGTTCTGAACACACAGTCATTTTGATATCGTAGTACATTATTTGAATCCATTTAACACTTGTTCTGAACACACAGTCATTGTAATATCATAGTACATTATTTGAATCAATTGAACACTTGTTCTGAACACAGTCATTGTGATATCATAGTACATTATTTGAATCCATTGAACACTTGATCTGAACACACAGACAGTGTGATATCATAGTACATTATTTGAATCCATTTAACACTTGTTCTGAACACACAGTCAGTGTGATATCATAGTACATTATTTGAATCCATTGTAAAACTTGTTCTGAACTCACAGTCATTGTGATATCATAGTACATTATTTTAATCCATTGAACACTTGTTCTTAACACACAGTCAGTGTGATATCACAGTACATTATTTGAATCCATTGAACACTTGTTCTGAACACACAGTCAGTGTGATATCATAGTACATTATTTGAATCCATTGAACACTTGTTCTGAACACACAGTCAGTGTGATATCATAGTACATTATTTGAATCCATTGAACACTTGTTCTGAACACAGTCATTGTGATATCATAGTACATTATTTGAATCCATTGAACACTTGTTCTGAACACAGTCATTGTGAAATCATAGTACATTATTTGAATCCATTTAATACTTGTTCTGAACACACAGTCAGTGTGATATTATAGTACATTATTTGAATCCATTTGACACTTGTTCTGAACACAGTCTTTGTGATATCATAGTACATTATTTGAATCCATTGAACACTTGTTCTGAACACACAGTCAGTGTGATATCATAGTACATTATTTTAATCCATTGAACACTTGTTCTGAACACACAGTCAGTGTGATATAATAGTGCATTATTTGAATCCATTCAACACTTGTTCGGAACACAAAGACAGTGTGATTTTAATCAATTGAACACTTGTTCTGAGCACACATTCAGTGTGTGATATCATAGTGTATTATTTGAATCCATTGAACACTTGTTCTTAACACACAATCAGTGTGATATCATAGTACATTATTTGAATCCATTGAACACTTGTTCTGAACACACAGTCAGTGTGATATCATAGTACATTATTTGAATCCATTGAACACTTGTTCTGAACACACAGTCATTGTGATATCATAGTACATTATTTGAATCCATTGAACACTTGTTCTGAACACAGTCATTGTGAAATCATAGTACATTATTTGAATCCATTTAATACTTGTTCTGAACACACAGTCAGTGTCATATTATAGTACATTATTTGAATCCATTTAACACTTGTTCTGATCACAGTCATTGTGATATCATAGTACATTATTTGAATCCATTGAACACTTGTTCTGAACACACAGTCAGTGTGATATAATAGTGCATTATTTGAATCCATTCAACACTTGTTCCGAACACAAAGACAGTGTGATTTTAATCAATTGAACACTTGTTCTGAGCACACATTCAGTGTGTGATATCATAGTGTATTATTTGAATCCATTGAACACTTGTTCTTAACACACAATCAGTGTGATATCATAGTACATTATTTGAATCCATTGAACACTTGTTCTGAACACACAGTCAGTGTGATATCATAGTACATTATTTGAATCCATTGAACACTTGTTCTGAACACACAGTCATTTTGATATCGTAGTACATTATTTGAAACCATTTAACACTTGTTCTGAACACACAGTCATTGTAATATCATAGTACATTATTTGAATCAATTGAACACTTGTTCTGAACACAGTCATTGTGATATCATAGTACATTATTTGAATCCATTGAACACTTGATCTGAACACACAGACAGTGTGATATCATAGTACATTATTTGAATCCATTTAACACTTGTTCTGAACACACAGTCAGTGTGATATCATAGTACATTATTTGAATCCATTTAACACTTGTTCTGAACACACAGTCAGTGTGATATCATAGTACATTATTTTAATCAATTTAACACTTGTTCTGAACACACAGTCAGTGTGATATCATAGTACATTATTTGAATCCATTGTAAAACTTGTTCTGAACACAGTCATTGTGATATCATAGTACATTATTTTAATCCATTGAACACTTGTTCTGAACACACAGTCATTGTGATATCATAGTGCATTATTTGAATCCATTGAACACTTGTTCTGAACACACAGTCATTGTGATATCATAGTACATTATTTGAATCCATTGAACACTTGTTCTGAACACACAGTCAGTGTGATATCATAGTACATTATTTGAATCCATTGAACACTTGTTCTGAACACAGTCATTGTGATATCATAGTACATTATTTGAATCCATTGAACACTTGTTCTGAACACAGTCATTGTGAAATCATAGTACATTATTTGAATCCATTGAACACTTGTTCTGAACACACAGTCATTGTGATATCATAGTGCATCATTTGAATCCATTGAACACTTGTTCTGAACACACAGACAGTGTGATGTCATAGTACATTATTTGAATCCATTGAACACTTGTTCTGAACACACAGTCAGTGTGATATCTTAGTACATTATTTTAATCCATTGAACACTTGTTCTGAACACACAGTCAGTGTGATATCATAGTACATTATTTTAATCCATTTAACACTTGTTCTGAACACAGTCATTGTGATGTCATTGTGCATTATTTGAATCCATTGAACACTTGTTCTGAACACAGTCATTGTGATATCATAGTACATTATTTTAATCCATTGAACACTTGTTCTGGACACACAGTCATTGCGATATCATAGTGCATTATTTTAATCCATTGAACACTTGTTCTGAACACACAGTCAGTGTGATATCATAGTACATTATTTGAATCCATTTAATACTTGTTCTGAACACACAGTAAGTGTGATATTATAGTACATTATTTGAATCCATTTAACACTTGTTCTGAACACAGTCATTGTGATATCATAGTACATTATTTGAATCCATTGAACACTTGTTCTGAACACACAGTCAGTGTGATATCATAGTACATTATTTTAATCCATTTAACACTTGTTCTGAACACAGTCATTGTGATATCATAGTACATTATTTTAATCCATTGAACACTTGTTCTGAACACACAGTCAGTGTGATATCATAGTGCATTATTTGAATCCATTCAACACTTGTTCCGAACACAAAGACAGTGTGATTTTAATCAATTGAACACTTGTTCTGAGCACACATTCAGTGTGTGATATCATAGTGCATTATTTGAATCCATTGAACACTTGTTCTGAACACACAGTCATTGTGATATCATAGTACATTATTTGAATCCATTGAACACTTGTTCTTAACACACAGTCAGTGTGATATCACAGTACATTATTTGAATCCATTGAACACTTGTTCTGAACACACAGTCAGTGTGATATCATAGTACATTATTTGAATCCATTGAACACTTGTTCTGAACACACAGTCAGTGTGATATCATAGTACATTATTTGAATCCATTGAACACTTGTTCTGAACACAGTCATTGTGATATCATAGTACATTATTTGAATCCATTGAACACTTGTTCTGAACACAGTCATTGTGAAATCATAGTACATTATTTGAATCCATTGAACACTTGTTCTGAACACACAGTCATTGTGATATCATAGTGCATTATTTGAATCCATTGAACACTTGTTCTGAACACACAGACAGTGTGATGTCATAGTACATTATTTGAATCCATTGAACACTTGTTCTGAACACACAGTCAGTGTGATATCTTAGTACATTATTTTAATCCATTGAACACTTGTTCTGAACACAGTCATTGTGATATCATAGTACATTATTTGAATCCATTGAACACTTGTTCTGAACACACAGTCAGTGTGATATCATAGTACATTATTTGAATCCATTGAACACTTGTTCTGAACACAGTCATTGTGATATCATAGTACATTATTTGAATCCATTGAACACTTGTTCTGAACACAGTCATTGTGAAATCATAGTACATTATTTGAATCCATTTAATACTTGTTCTGAACACACAGTCAGTGTGATATTATAGTACATTATTTGAATCCATTTAACACTTGTTCTGAACACAGTCATTGTGATATCATAGTACATTATTTGAATCCATTGAACACTTGTTCTGAACACAGAGTCAGTGTGATATCATAGTACATTATTTTAATCCATTGAACACTTGTTCTGAACACACAGTCAGTGTGATATAATAGTGCATTATTTGAATCCATTCAACACTTGTTCCGAACACAAAGACAGTGTGATTTTAATCAATTGAACACTTGTTCTGAGCACACATTAAGTGTGTGATATCATAGTGTATTATTTGAATCCATTGAACACTTGTTCTTAACACACAATCAGTGTGATATCATAGTACATTATTTGAATCCATTGAACACTTGTTCTGAACACACAGTCAGTGTGATATCATAGTACATTATTTGAATCCATTGAACACTTGTTCTGAACACACAGTCAGTGTGATATCATAGTACATTATTTGAATCCATTGAACACTTGTTCTGAACACAGTCATTGTGATATCATAGTACATTATTTGAATCCATTGAACACTTGTTCTGAACACAGTCATTGTGAAATCATAGTACATTATTTGAATCCATTTAATACTTGTTCTGAACACACAGTCAGTGTGATATTATAGTACATTATTTGAATCCATTTAACACTTGTTCTGAACACAGTCATTGTGATATCATAGTACATTATTTGAATCCATTGAACACTTGTTCTGAACACACAGTCAGTGTGATATCATAGTACATTATTTTAATCCATTGAACACTTGTTCTGAACACACAGTCCAGTGTGATATAATAGTGCATTATTTGAATCCATTCAACACTTGTTCTGAACACACAGTCAGTGTGATATCATAGTACATTATTTAAATCCATTTAACACTTGTTCTGAACACAGTCATTGTGATGTCATTGTGCATTATTTGAATCCATTGAACACTTGTTCTGAACACAGTCATTGTGATATCATAGTACATTATTTGAATCCATTCAACACTTGTTCCGAACACAAAGACAGTGTGATTTTAATCAATTGAACACTTGTTCTGAGCACACATTCAGTGTGTGATATCATAGTGCATTATTTGAATCCATTGAACACTTGTTCTGAACACACAGTCATTGTGATATTATAGTACATTATTTGAATCCATTGAACACTTGTTCTGAACACAGTCATTTTGATATCATAGTGCATTATTTTAATCCATTGAACACTTGTTCTGAACACACAATCAATGTGATATCATAGTACATTATTTGAATCCATTTAACACTTGTTCTGAACACACAGTCAGTGTGATATCATAGTACATTATTTTAATCCATTGAACACTTGTTCTGAAAACACAGTCAGTGTGATATCATAGTACATTATTTGAATCCATTTAACACTTGTTCTGAACACACAGTCATTGTGATATCATAGTACATTATTTTAATCCATTGAACACTTGTTCTGAACACACAGTCATTGTGATATCATAGTGCATTATTTGAATCCATTGAACACTTGTTCTGAACACACAGTCATTGTGATATCATAGTACATTATTTGAATCCATTTAACACTTGTTCTGAACACAGTCATTGTGATATCATAGTACATTATTTGAATCCATTGAACACTTGTTCTGAACACACAGTCAGTGTGATATAATAGTGCATTATTTGAATCCATTCAACACTTGTTCCGAACACAAAGACAGTGTGATTTTAATCAATTGAACACTTGTTCTGAACACACATTCAGTGTGTGATATCATAGTGTATTATTTGAATCCATTGAACACTTGTTCTTAACACACAGTCAGTGTGATATCATAGTACATTATTACAATCCATTGAACACTTGTTCTGAACACACAGTCAGTGTGATATCATAGTACATTATTTGAATCCATTGAACACTTGTTCTGAACACACAGTCATTGTGATATCATAGTACATTATTTGAATCCATTGAACACTTGTTCTGAACACACAGTCATTGTGATATCATAGTACATTATTTGAATCCATTTAACACTTGTTCTGAACACACAGTCATTGTGATATCATAGTACATTATTTGAATCAATTGAACACTTGTTCTGAACACAGTCATTGTGATATCATAGTACATTATCTGAATCCATTGAACACTTGATCTGAACACACAGACAGTGTGATATCATAGTACATTATTTGAATCCATTTAACACTTGTTCTGAACACACAGTCAGTGTGATATCATAGTACATTATTTGAATCCATTTAACACTTGTTCTGAACACACAGTCAGTGTGATATCATAGTACATTATTTTAATCAATTTAACACTTGTTCTGAACACACAGTCAGTGTGATATCATAGTACATTATTTGAATCCATTGTAAAACTTGTTCTGAACACAGTCATTGTGATATCATAGTACATTATTTTAATCCATTGAACACTTGTTCTGAACACACAGTCATTGTGATATCATAGTGCATTATTTGAATCCATTGAACACTTGTTCTTAACACACAGTCAGTGTGATATCATAGTACATTATTTGAATCCATTGAACACTTGTTCTGAACACACAGTCAGTGTGATATCATAGTACATTATTTGAATCCATTGAACACTTGTTCTGAACACAGTCATTGTGATATCATAGTACATTATTTGAATCCATTGAACACTTGTTCTGAACACAGTCATTGTGAAATCATAGTACATTATTTGAATCCATTTAACACTTGTTCTGAACACAGTCATTGTGATGTCATTGTGCATTATTTGAATCCATTGAACACTTGTTCTGAACACAGTCATTGTGATATCATAGTACATTATTTTAATCCATTGAACACTTGTTCTGAACACAGAGTCAGTGTGATATCATAGTACATTATTTGAATCCATTTAATACTTGTTCTGAACACACAGTCAGTGTGATATTATAGTACATTATTTGAATCCATTTAACACTTGTTCTGAACACAGTCATTGTGATATCATAGTACATTATTTGAATCCATTGAACACTTGTTCTGAACACACAGTCAGTGTGATATCATAGTACATTATTTTAATCCATTGAACACTTGTTCCGAACACACAGTCAGTGTGATATAATAGTGCATTATTTGAATCCATTCAACACTTGTTCCGAACACAAAGACAGTGTGATTTTAATCAATTGAACACTTGTTCTGAGCACACATTCAGTGTGTGATATCATAGTGTATTATTTGAATCCATTGAACACTTGTTCTTAACACACAATCAGTGTGATATCATAGTACATTATTTGAATCCATTGAACACTTGTTCTGAACACACAGTCAGTGTGATATCATAGTACATTATTTGAATCCATTGAACACTTGTTCTGAACACACAGTCATTTTGATATCGTAGTACATTATTTGAATCCATTTAACACTTGTTCTGAACACACAGTCATTGTAATATCATAGTACATTATTTGAATCAATTGAACACTTGTTCTGAACACAGTCATTGTGATATCATAGTACATTATTTGAATCCATTGAACACTTGATCTGAACACACAGACAGTGTGATATCATAGTACATTATTTGAATCCATTTAACACTTGTTCTGAACACAGTCATTGTGATATCATAGTACATTATTTGAATCCATTGAACACTTGTTCTGAACACACAGTCAGTGTGATATCATAGTACATTATTTTAATCCATTGAACACTTGTTCTGAACACACAGTCAGTGTGATATAATAGTGCATTATTTGAATCCATTCAACACTTGTTCGGAACACAAAGACAGTGTGATTTTAATCAATTGAACACTTGTTCTGAGCACACATTCAGTGTGTGATATCATAGTGTATTATTTGAATCCATTGAACACTTGTTCTTAACACACAATCAGTGTGATATCATAGTACATTATTTGAATCCATTGAACACTTGTTCTGAACACACAGTCAGTGTGATATCATATTACATTATTTGAATCCATTGAACACTTGTTCTGAACACACAGTCAGTGTGATATCATAGTACATTATTTGAATCCATTGAACACTTGTTCTGAACACAGTCATTGTGATATCATAGTACATTATTTGAATCCATTGAACACTTGTTCTGAACACAGTCATTGTGAAATCATAGTACATTATTTGAATCCATTTAATACTTGTTCTGAACACACAGTCAGTGTCATATTATAGTACATTATTTGAATCCATTTAACACTTGTTCTGATCACAGTCATTGTGATATCATAGTACATTATTTGAATCCATTGAACACTTGTTCTGAACACACAGTCAGTGTGATATCATAGTACATTATTTTAATCCATTGAACACTTGTTCTGAACACACAGTCAGTGTGATATAATAGTGCATTATTTGAATCCATTCAACACTTGTTCCGAACACAAAGACAGTGTGATTTTAATCAATTGAACACTTGTTCTGAGCACACATTCAGTGTGTGATATCATAGTGTATTATTTGAATCCATTGAACACTTGTTCTTAACACACAATCAGTGTGATATCATAGTACATTATTTGAATCCATTGAACACTTGTTCTGAACACACAGTCAGTGTGATATCATAGTACATTATTTGAATCCATTGAACACTTGTTCTGAACACACAGTCATTGTAATATCATAGTACATTATTTGAATCAATTGAACACTTGTTCTGAACACAGTCATTGTGATATCATAGTACATTATTTGAATCCATTGAACACTTGATCTGAACACACAGACAGTGTGATATCATAGTACATTATTTGAATCCATTTAACACTTGTTCTGAACACACAGTCAGTGTGATATCATAGTACATTATTTGAATCCATTGAACACTTGTTCTGAACACACAGTCAGTGTGATATCATAGTACATTATTTTAATCAATTTAACACTTGTTCTGAACACACAGTCAGTGTGATATCATAGTACATTATTTGAATCCATTGTAAAACTTGTTCTGAACACAGTCATTGTGATATCATAGTACATTATTTTAATCCATTGAACACTTGTTCTGAACACACAGTCATTGTGATATCATAGTGCATTATTTTAATCCATTGAACACTTGTTCTGAACACACAGTCATTGTGATATCATAGTACATTATTTGAATCCATTGAACACTTGTTCTGAACACACAGTCAGTGTGATATCATAGTACATTATTTGAATCCATTGAACACTTGTTCTGAACACAGTCATTGTGATATCATAGTACATTATTTGAATCCATTGAACACTTGTTCTGAACACAGTCATTGTGAAATCATAGTACATTATTTGAATCCATTGAACACTTGTTCTGAACACACAGTCATTGTGATGTCATAGTACATTATTTGAATCCATTGAACACTTGTTCTGAACACACAGTCAGTGTGATATCTTAGTACATTATTTTAATCCATTGAACACTTGTTCTGAACACACAGTCAGTGTGATATCATAGTACATTATTTTAATCCATTTAACACTTGTTCTGAACACAGTCATTGTGATGTCATTGTGCATTATTTGAATCCATTGAACACTTGTTCTGAACACAGTCATTGTGATATCATAGTACATTATTTTAATCCATTGAACACTTGTTCTGGACACACAGTCATTGCGATATCATAGTGCATTATTTTAATCCATTGAACACTTGTTCTGAACACACAGTCAGTGTGATATCATAGTACATTATTTGAATCCATTTAATACTTGTTCTGAACACACAGTAAGTGTGATATTATAGTACATTATTTGAATCCATTTAACACTTGTTCTGAACACAGTCATTGTGATATCATAGTACATTATTTGAATCCATTGAACACTTGTTCTGAACACACAGTCAGTGTGATATCATAGTACATTATTTTAATCCATTTAACACTTGTTCTGAACACAGTCATTGTGATATCATAGTACATTATTTTAATCCATTGAACACTTGTTCTGAACACACAGTCAGTGTGATATCATAGTGCATTATTTGAATCCATTCAACACTTGTTCCGAACACAAAGACAGTGTGATTTTAATCAATTGAACACTTGTTCTGAGCACACATTCAGTGTGTGATATCATAGTGCATTATTTGAATCCATTGAACACTTGTTCTGAACACACAGTCATTGTGATATCATAGTACATTATTTGAATCCATTGAACACTTGTTCTTAACACACAGTCAGTGTGATATCACAGTACATTATTTGAATCCATTGAACACTTGTTCTGAACACACAGTCAGTGTGATATCATAGTACATTATTTGAATCCATTGAACACTTGTTCTGAACACACAGTCAGTGTGATATCATAGTACATTATTTGAATCCATTGAACACTTGTTCTGAACACAGTCATTGTGATATCATAGTACATTATTTGAATCCATTGAACACTTGTTCTGAACACAGTCATTGTGAAATCATAGTACATTATTTGAATCCATTGAACACTTGTTCTGAACACACAGTCATTGTGATATCATAGTGCATTATTTGAATCCATTGAACACTTGTTCTGAACACACAGACAGTGTGATGTCATAGTACATTATTTGAATCCATTGAACACTTGTTCTGAACACACAGTCAGTGTGATATCTTAGTACATTATTTTAATCCATTGAACACTTGTTCTGAACACACAGTCAGTGTGATATCATAGTACATTATTTTAATCCATTTAACACTTGTTCTGAACACAGTCATTGTGATGTCATTGTGCATTATTTGAATCCATTGAACACTTGTTCTGAACACAGTCATTGTGATATCATAGTACATTATTTTAATCCATTGAACACTTGTTCTGGACACACAGTCATTGCGATATCATAGTGCATTATTTTAATCCATTGAACACTTGTTCTGAACACACAGTCAGTGTGATATCATAGTACATTATTTGAATCCATTTAATACTTGTTCTGAACACACAGTCAGTGTGATATTATAGTACATTATTTGAATCCATTTAACACTTGTTCTGAACACAGTCATTGTGATATCATAGTACATTATTTGAATCCATTGAACACTTGTTCTGAACACACAGTCAGTGTGATATCATAGTACATTATTTGAATCCATTGAACACTTGTTCTGAACACACAGTCAGTGTGATATAATAGTGCATTATTTGAATCCATTCAACACTTGTTCCGAACACAAAGACAGTGTGATTTTAATCAATTGAACACTTGTTCTGAGCACACATTCAGTGTGTGATATCATAGTGTATTATTTGAATCCATTGAACACTTGTTCTGAACACACAGTCAGTGTGATATCATAGTACATTATTTGAATCCATTTAACACTTGTTCTGAACACACAGTCAGTGTGATATCATAGTACATTATTTGAATCCATTTAACACTTGTTCTGAACACACAGTCAGTGTGATATCATAGTACATTATTTTAATCCATTGAACACTTGTTCTGAACACACAGTCAGTGTGATATCTTAGTACATTCTTTGAATCCATTGAACACTTGTTCTGAACACACAGTCAGTGTGATATCATAGTACATTATTTTAATCCATTTAACACTTGTTCTGAACACAGTCATTGTGATGTCATTGTGCATTATTTGAATCCATTGAACACTTGTTCTGAACACAGTCATTGTGATATCATAGTACATTATTTTAATCCATTGAACACTTGTTCTGAACACACAGTCAGTGTGATATCATAGTGCATTATTTGAATCCATTCAACACTTGTTCCGAACACAAAGACAGTGTGATTTTAATCAATTGAACACTTGTTCTGAGCACACATTCAGTGTGTGATATCATAGTGCATTATTTGAATCCATTGAACACTTGTTCTGAACACACAGTCATTGTGATATCATAGTACATTATTTGAATCCATTGAACACTTGTTCTTAACACACAGTCAGTGTGATATCACAGTACATTATTTGAATCCATTGAACACTTGTTCTGAACACACAGTCAGTGTGATATCATAGTACATTATTTGAATCCATTGAACACTTGTTCTGAACACACAGTCAGTGTGATATCATAGTACATTATTTGAATCCATTGAACACTTGTTCTGAACACAGTCATTGTGATATCATAGTACATTATTTGAATCCATTGAACACTTGTTCTGAACACAGTCATTGTGAAATCATAGTACATTATTTGAATCCATTGAACACTTGTTCTGAACACACAGTCATTGTGATATCATAGTGCATTATTTGAATCCATTGAACACTTGTTCTGAACACACAGACAGTGTGATGTCATAGTACATTATTTGAATCCATTGAACACTTGTTCTGAACACACAGTCAGTGTGATATCTTAGTACATTATTTTAATCCATTGAACACTTGTTCTGAACACACAGTCAGTGTGATATCATAGTACATTATTTTAATCCATTTAACACTTGTTCTGAACACAGTCATTGTGATGTCATTGTGCATTATTTGAATCCATTGAACACTTGTTCTGAACACAGTCATTGTGATATCATAGTACATTATTTTAATCCATTGAACACTTGTTCTGGACACACAGTCATTGCGATATCATAGTGCATTATTTTAATCCATTGAACACTTGTTCTGAACACACAGTCAGTGTGATATCATAGTACATTATTTGAATCCATTTAATACTTGTTCTGAACACACAGTCAGTGTGATATTATAGTACATTATTTGAATCCATTTAACACTTGTTCTGAACACAGTCATTGTGATATCATAGTACATTATTTGAATCCATTGAACACTTGTTCTGAACACACAGTCAGTGTGATATCATAGTACATTATTTGAATCCATTGAACACTTGTTCTGAACACACAGTCAGTGTGATATAATAGTGCATTATTTGAATCCATTCAACACTTGTTCCGAACACAAAGACAGTGTGATTTTAATCAATTGAACACTTGTTCTGAGCACACATTCAGTGTGTGATATCATAGTGTATTATTTGAATCCATTGAACACTTGTTCTGAACACACAGTCAGTGTGATATCATAGTACATTATTTGAATCCATTTAACACTTGTTCTGAACACACAGTCAGTGTGATATCATAGTACATTATTTGAATCCATTTAACACTTGTTCTGAACACACAGTCAGTGTGATATCATAGTACATTATTTTAATCCATTGAACACTTGTTCTGAACACACAGTCAGTGTGATATCTTAGTACATTCTTTGAATCCATTGAACACTTGTTCTGAACACACAGTCAGTGTGATATCATAGTACATTATTTTAATCCATTTAACACTTGTTCTGAACACAGTCATTGTGATGTCATTGTGCATTATTTGAATCCATTGAACACTTGTTCTGAACACAGTCATTGTGATATCATAGTACATTATTTGAATCCATTTAACACTTGTTCTGAACACACAGTCAGTGTGATATCATAGTACATTATTTGAATCCATTGTAACACTTGTTCTGAACACACAGTCAGTGTGATATCATAGTACATTATTTTAATCAATTTAACACTTGTTCTGAACACACAGTCAGTGTGATATCATAGTACATTATTTGAATCCATTGTAAAACTTGTTCTGAACACAGTCATTGTGATATCATAGTACATTATTTTAATCCATTGAACACTTGTTCTGAACACACAGTCATTGTGATATCATAGTGCATTATTTTAATCCATTGAACACTTGTTCTGAACACACAGTCATTGTGATATCATAGTACATTATTTGAATCCATTGAACACTTGTTCTGAACACACAGTCAGTGTGATATCATAGTACATTATTTGAATCCATTGAACACTTGTTCTGAACACAGTCATTGTGATATCATAGTACATTATTTGAATCCATTGAACACTTGTTCTGAACACAGTCATTGTGAAATCATAGTACATTATTTGAATCCATTGAACACTTGTTCTGAACACACAGTCATTGTGATGTCATAGTACATTATTTGAATCCATTGAACACTTGTTCTGAACACACAGTCAGTGTGATATCTTAGTACATTATTTTAATCCATTGAACACTTGTTCTGAACACACAGTCAGTGTGATATCATAGTACATTATTTTAATCCATTTAACACTTGTTCTGAACACAGTCATTGTGATGTCATTGTGCATTATTTGAATCCATTGAACACTTGTTCTGAACACAGTCATTGTGATATCATAGTACATTATTTTAATCCATTGAACACTTGTTCTGGACACACAGTCATTGCGATATCATAGTGCATTATTTTAATCCATTGAACACTTGTTCTGAACACACAGTCAGTGTGATATCATAGTACATTATTTGAATCCATTTAATACTTGTTCTGAACACACAGTAAGTGTGATATTATAGTACATTATTTGAATCCATTTAACACTTGTTCTGAACACAGTCATTGTGATATCATAGTACATTATTTGAATCCATTGAACACTTGTTCTGAACACACAGTCAGTGTGATATCATAGTACATTATTTTAATCCATTTAACACTTGTTCTGAACACAGTCATTGTGATATCATAGTACATTATTTTAATCCATTGAACACTTGTTCTGAACACACAGTCAGTGTGATATCATAGTGCATTATTTGAATCCATTCAACACTTGTTCCGAACACAAAGACAGTGTGATTTTAATCAATTGAACACTTGTTCTGAGCACACATTCAGTGTGTGATATCATAGTGCATTATTTGAATCCATTGAACACTTGTTCTGAACACACAGTCATTGTGATATCATAGTACATTATTTGAATCCATTGAACACTTGTTCTTAACACACAGTCAGTGTGATATCACAGTACATTATTTGAATCCATTGAACACTTGTTCTGAACACACAGTCAGTGTGATATCATAGTACATTATTTGAATCCATTGAACACTTGTTCTGAACACACAGTCAGTGTGATATCATAGTACATTATTTGAATCCATTGAACACTTGTTCTGAACACAGTCATTGTGATATCATAGTACATTATTTGAATCCATTGAACACTTGTTCTGAACACAGTCATTGTGAAATCATAGTACATTATTTGAATCCATTGAACACTTGTTCTGAACACACAGTCATTGTGATATCATAGTGCATTATTTGAATCCATTGAACACTTGTTCTGAACACACAGACAGTGTGATGTCATAGTACATTATTTGAATCCATTGAACACTTGTTCTGAACACACAGTCAGTGTGATATCTTAGTACATTATTTTAATCCATTGAACACTTGTTCTGAACACACAGTCAGTGTGATATCATAGTACATTATTTTAATCCATTTAACACTTGTTCTGAACACAGTCATTGTGATGTCATTGTGCATTATTTGAATCCATTGAACACTTGTTCTGAACTCAGTCATTGTGATATCATAGTACATTATTTTAATCCATTGAACACTTGTTCTGGACACACAGTCATTGCGATATCATAGTGCATTATTTTAATCCATTGAACACTTGTTCTGAACACACAGTCAGTGTGATATCATAGTACATTATTTGAATCCATTTAATACTTGTTCTGAACACACAGTCAGTGTGATATTATAGTACATTATTTGAATCCATTTAACACTTGTTCTGAACACAGTCATTGTGATATCATAGTACATTATTTGAATCCATTGAACACTTGTTCTGAACACACAGTCAGTGTGATATCATAGTACATTATTTGAATCCATTGAACACTTGTTCTGAACACACAGTCAGTGTGATATAATAGTGCATTATTTGAATCCATTCAACACTTGTTCCGAACACAAAGACAGTGTGATTTTAATCAATTGAACACTTGTTCTGAGCACACATTCAGTGTGTGATATCATAGTGTATTATTTGAATCCATTGAACACTTGTTCTGAACACACAGTCAGTGTGATATCATAGTACATTATTTGAATCCATTTAACACTTGTTCTGAACACACAGTCAGTGTGATATCATAGTACATTATTTGAATCCATTTAACACTTGTTCTGAACACACAGTCAGTGTGATATCATAGTACATTATTTTAATCAATTTAACACTTGTTCTGAACACACAGTCAGTGTGATATCATAGTACATTATTTGAATCCATTGTAAAACTTGTTCTGAACACAGTCATTGTGATATCATAGTACATTATTTTAATCCATTGAACACTTGTTCTGAACACACAGTCATTGTGATATCATAGTGCATTATTTGAATCCATCGAACACTTGTTCTTAACACACAGTCAGTGTGATATCACAGTACATTATTTGAATCCATTGAACACTTGTTCTTAACACACAGTCAGTGTGATATCATAGTACATTATTTGAATCCATTGAACACTTGTTCTGAACACACAGTCAGTGTGATATCATAGTACATTATTTGAATCCATTGAACATTTGTTCTGAACACAGTCATTGTGATATCATAGTACATTATTTGAATCCATTGAACACTTGTTCTGAACACAGTCATTGTGAAATCATAGTACATTATTTGAATCCATTGAACACTTGTTCTGAACACACAGTCATTGTGATATCATAGTGCATTATTTGAATCCATTGAACACTTGTTCTGAACACACAGACAGTGTGATGTCATAGTACATTATTTGAATCCATTGAACACTTGTTCTGAACACACAGTCAGTGTGATATCTTAGTACATTATTTTAATCCATTGAACACTTGTTCTGAACACACAGTCAGTGTGATATCATAGTACATTATTTTAATCCATTTAACACTTGTTCTGAACACAGTCATTGTGATGTCATTGTGCATTATTTGAATCCATTGAACACTTGTTCTGAACACAGTCATTGTGATATCATAGTACATTATTTTAATCCATTGAACACTTGTTCTGGACACACAGTCATTGCGATATCATAGTGCATTATTTTAATCCATTGAACACTTGTTCTGAACACACAGTCAGTGTGATATCATAGTACATTATTTGAATCCATTTAATACTTGTTCTGAACACACAGTCAGTGTGATATTATAGTACATTATTTGAATCCATTTAACACTTGTTCTGAACACAGTCATTGTGATATCATAGTACATTATTTGAATCCATTGAACACTTGTTCTGAACACACAGTCAGTGTGATATCATAGTGCATTATTTGAATCCATTCAACACTTGTTCCGAACACAAAGACAGTGTGATTTTAATCAATTGAACACTTGTTCTGAGCACACATTCAGTGTGTGATATCATAGTGCATTATTTGAATCCATTGAACACTTGTTCTTAACACACAGTCAGTGTGATATCACAGTACATTATTTGAATCCATTGAACACTTGTTCTGAACACACAGTCAGTGTGATATCATAGTACATTATTTGAATCCATTGAACACTTGTTCTGAACACACAGTCAGTGTGATATCATAGTACATTATTTGAATCCATTGAACACTTGTTCTGAACACAGTCATTGTGATATCATAGTACATTATTTGAATCCATTGAACACTTGTTCTGAACACAGTCATTGTTAAATCATAGTACATTATTTGAATCCATTGAACACTTGTTCTGAACACACAGTCATTGTGATATCATAGTGCATTATTTGAATCCATTGAACACTTGTTCTGAACACACAGACAGTGTGATGTCATAGTACATTATTTGAATCCATTGAACACTTGTTCTGAACACACAGTCAGTGTGATATCTTAGTACATTATTTTAATCCATTGAACACTTGTTCTGAACACACAGTCAGTGTGATATCATAGTACATTATTTTAATCCATTTAACACTTGTTCTGAACACAGTCATTGTGATGTCATTGTGCATTATTTGAATCCATTGAACACTTGTTCTGAACACAGTCATTGTGATATCATAGTACATTATTTTAATCCATTGAACACTTGTTCTGGACACACAGTCATTGCGATATCATAGTGCATTATTTTAATCCATTGAACACTTGTTCTGAACACACAGTCAGTGTGATATCATAGTACATTATTTGAATCCATTTAATACTTGTTCTGAACACACAGTCAGTGTGATATTATAGTACATTATTTGAATCCATTTAACACTTGTTCTGAACACAGTCATTGTGATATCATAGTACATTATTTGAATCCATTGAACACTTGTTCTGAACACACAGTCAGTGTGATATCATAGTACATTATTTTAATCCATTTAACACTTGTTCTGAACACAGTCATTGTGATATCATAGTACATTATTTTAATCCATTGAACACTTGTTCTGAACACACAGTCAGTGTGATATCATAGTGCATTATTTGAATCCATTCAACACTTGTTCCGAACACAAAGACAGTGTGATTTTAATCAATTGAACACTTGTTCTGAGCACACATTCAGTGTGTGATATCATAGTGCATTATTTGAATCCATTGAACACTTGTTCTGAACACACAGTCATTGTGATATCATAGTACATTATTTGAATCCATTTAACACTTGTTCTGAACACACAGTCAGTGTGATATCATAGTACATTATTTGAATCAATTTAACACTTGTTCTGAACACACAGTCAGTGTGATATCATAGTACATTATTTTAATCCATTGAACACTTGTTCTGAACACACAGTCAGTGTGATATCATAGTACATGATTTGAATCCATTTAACACTTGTTCTGAACACACAGTCATTGTGATATCATAGTACATTATTTTAATCCATTGAACACTTGTTCTGAACACACAGTCATTGTGATATCATAGTGCATTATTTGAATCCATTGAACACTTGTTCTGAACACACAGTCATTGTGATAACATAGTACATTATTTGAATCCATTGAACACTTGTTCTGAACACAGTCATTGTGATATCATAGTGCATTATTTTAATCCATTGAACACTTGTTCTGAACACACAGTCAGTGTGATATCATAGTACATTATTTGAATCCATTTAACACTTGTTCTGAACACACAGTCAGTGTGTGATATCATAGTGCATTATTTTAATCCATTGAACACTTGTTCTGAACACAGTCATTGTGATATCATAGTGCATTATTTGAATCCATTGAACACTTGTTCTGAACACACAGTCATTGTGATATCATAGTGCATTATTTGAATCCATTGAACACTTGTTCTGAACACACTGACAGTGTGATGTCATAGTACATTATTTGAATCCATTGAACACTTGTTCTGAACACACAGTCAGTGTGATATCTTAGTACATTCTTTGAATCCATTGAACACTTGTTCTGAACACACAGTCAGTGTGATATCATAGTACATTATTTTAATCCATTTAACACTTGTTCTGAACACAGTCATTGTGATGTCATTGTGCATTATTTGAATCCATTGAACACTTGTTCTGAACACAGTCATTGTGATATCATAGTACATTATTTTAATCCATTGAACACTTGTTCTGGACACACAGTCATTGCGATATCATAGTGCATTATTTTAATCCATTGAACACTTGTTCTAAACACACAGTCAGTGTGATATCATAGTACATTATTTGAATCCATTGAACACTTGTTCTGAACACAGTCATTGTGATATCATAGTTCATTATTTGAATCCATTGAACACTTGTTCTGAACACAGTCATTGTGAAATCATAGTACATTATTTGAATCCATTGAACACTTGTTCTGAACACACAGTCATTGTGATATCATAGTGCATTATTTGAATCCATTGAACACTTGTTCTGAACACACAGACAGTGTGATGTCATAGTACATTATTTGAATCCATTGAACACTTGTTCTGAACACACAGTCAATGTGATATCTTAGTACATTATTTGAATCCATTGAACACTTGTTCTGAACACACAGTCAGTGTGATATCATAGTACATTATTTTAATCAATTTAACACTTGTTCTGAACACAGTCATTGTGATGTCATTGTGCATTATTTGAATCCATTGAACACTTGTTCTGAACACAGTCATTGTGATATCATAGTACATTATTTTAATCCATTGAACACTTGTTCTGAACACAGAGTCAGTGTGATATCATAGTACATAATTTGAATCCATTTAATACTTGTTCTGAACACACAGTCAGTGTGATATTATAGTACATTATTTGAATCCATTTAACACTTGTTCTGAACACAGTCATTGTGATATCATAGTACATTATTTGAATCCATTGAACACTTGTTCTGAACACACAGTCAGTGTGATATCATAGTACATTATTTTAATCCATTGAACACTTGTTCTGAACACACAGTCAGTGTGATATAATAGTGCATTATTTGAATCCATTCAACACTTGTTCCGAACACAAAGACAGTGTGATTTTAATCAATTGAACACTTGTTCTGAGCACACATTCAGTGTGTGATATCATAGTGTATTATTTGAATCCATTGAACACTTGTTCTTAACACACAATCAGTGTGATATCATAGTACATTATTTGAATCCATTGAACACTTGTTCTGAACACACAGTCAGTGTGATATCATAGTACATTATTTGAATCCATTGAACACTTGTTCTGAACACACAGTCATTTTGATATCGTAGTACATTATTTGAATCCATTTAACACTTGTTCTGAACACACAGTCATTGTAATATCATAGTACATTATTTGAATCAATTGAACACTTGTTCTGAACACAGTCATTGTGATATCATAGTACATTATTTGAATCCATTGAACACTTGATCTGAACACACAGACAGTGTGATATCATAGTACATTATTTGAATCCATTTAACACTTGTTCTGAACACACAGTCAGTGTGATATCATAGTACATTATTTGAATCCATTTAACACTTGTTCTGAACACACAGTCAGTGTGATATCATAGTACATTATTTTAATCCATTTAACACTTGTTCTGAACACACAGTCAGTGTGATATCATAGTACATTATTTGAATCCATTGTAAAGCTTGTTCTGAACACAGTCATTGTGATATCATAGTACATTATTTTAATCCATTGAACACTTGTTCTGAACACACAGTCATTGTGATATCATAGTACATTATTTGAATCCATTGAACACTTGTTCTGAACACACAGTCAGTGTGATATAATAGTGCATTATTTGAATCCATTCAACACTTGTTCCGAACACAAAGACAGTGTGATTTTAATCAATTGAACACTTGTTCTGAGCACACATTCAGTGTGTGATATCATAGTGTATTATTTGAATCCATTGAACACTTGTTCTTAACACACAATCAGTGTGATATCATAGTACATTATTTGAATCCATTGAACACTTGTTCTGAACACACAGTCAGTGTGATATCATAGTACATTATTTGAATCCATTTAACACTTGTTCTGAACTCACAGTCAGTGTGATATCATAGTACATTATTTTAATCAATTTAACACTTGTTCTGAACACACAGTCAGTGTGATATCATAGTACATTATTTGAATCCATTGTAAAACTTGTTCTGAACACAGTCATTGTGATATCATAGTACATTATTTTAATCCATTGAACACTTGTTCTTAACACACAGTCAGTGTGATATCACAGTACATTATTTGAATCCATTGAACACTTGTTCTGAACACACAGTCAGTGTGATATCATAGTACATTATTTGAATCCATTGAACACTTGTTCTGAACACACAGTCAGTGTGATATAATAGTGCATTATTTGAATCCATTCAACACTTGTTCCGAACACAAAGACAGTGTGATTTTAATCAATTGAACACTTGTTCTGAGCACACATTCAGTGTGTGATATCATAGTGTATTATTTGAATCCATTGAACACTTGTTCTTAACACACAATCAGTGTGATATCGTAGTACATTATTTGAATCCATTGAACACTTGTTCTGAACACACAGTCAGTGTGATATCATAGTACATTATTTGAATCCATTTAACACTTGTTCTGAACTCACAGTCAGTGTGATATCATAGTACATTATTTTAATCAATTTAACACTTGTTCTGAACACACAGTCAGTGTGATATCATAGTACATTATTTGAATCCATTGTAAAACTTGTTCTGAACACAGTCATTGTGATATCATAGTACATTATTTTAATCCATTGAACACTTGTTCTTAACACACAGTCAGTGTGATATCACAGTACATTATTTGAATCCATTGAACACTTGTTCTGAACACACAGTCAGTGTGATATCATAGTACATTATTTGAATCCATTGAACACTTGTTCTGAACACACAGTCAGTGTGATATCATAGTACATTATTTGAATCCATTGAACACTTGTTCTGAACACAGTCATTGTGATATCATAGTACATTATTTGAATCCATTGAACACTTGTTCTGAACACAGTCATTGTGAAATCATAGTACATTATTTGAATCCATTTAATACTTGTTCTGAACACACAGTCAGTGTGATATTATAGTACATTATTTGAATCCATTTAACACTTGTTCTGAACACAGTCATTGTGATATCATAGTACATTATTTGAATCCATTGAACACTTGTTCTGAACACACAGTCAGTGTGATATCATAGTACATTATTTTAATCCATTGAACACTTGTTCTGAACACACAGTCAGTGTGATATAATAGTGCATTATTTGAATCCATTCAACACTTGTTCCGAACACAAAGACAGTGTGATTTTAATCAATTGAACACTTGTTCTGAGCACACATTCAGTGTGTGATATCATAGTGTATTATTTGAATCCATTGAACACTTGTTCTTAACACACAATCAGTGTGATATCATAGTACATTATTTGAATCCATTGAACACTTGTTCTTAACACACAATCAGTGTGATATCATAGTACATTATTTGAATCCATTGAACACTTGTTCTGAACACACAGTCAGTGTGATATCATAGTACATTATTTGAATCCATTGAACACTTGTTCTGAACACACAGTCATTTTGATATCGTAGTACATTATTTGAATCCATTTAACACTTGTTCTGAACACACAGTCATTGTAATATCGTAGTACATTATTTTAATCAATTGAACACTTGTTCTGAACACAGTCATTGTGATATCATAGTACATTATTTGATTCCATTGAACACTTGATCTGAACACACAGACAGTGTGATATCATAGTACATTATTTGAATCCATTTAACACTTGTTCTGAACACACAGTCAGTGTGATATCATAGTACATTATTTGAATCCATTTAACACTTGTTCTGAACACACAGTCAGTGTGATATCATAGTACATTATTTTAATCAATTTAACACTTGTTCTGAACACACAGTCAGTGTGATATCATAGTACATTATTTGAATCCATTGTAAAACTTGTTCTGAACACAGTCATTGTGATATCATAGTACATTATTTTAATCCATTGAACACTTGTTCTGAACACACAGTCATTGTGATATCATAGTGCATTATTTGAATCCATTGAACACTTGTTCTTAACACACAGTCAGTGTGATATCACAGTACATTATTTGAATCCATTGAACACTTGTTCTGAACACACAGTCAGTGTGATATCATAGTACATTATTTGAATCCATTGAACACTTGTTCTGAACACACAGTCAGTGTGATATCATAGTACATTATTTGAATCCATTGAACACTTGTTCTGAACACAGTCATTGTGATATCATAGTACATTATTTGAATCCATTGAACACTTGTTCTGAACACAGTCATTGTGAAATCATAGTACATTATTTGAATCCATTGAACACTTGTTCTGAACACACAGTCATTGTGATATCATAGTGCATTATTTGAATCCATTGAACACTTGTTCTGAACACACAGACAGTGTGATGTCATAGTACATTATTTGAATCCATTGAACACTTGTTCTGAACACACAGTCAGTGTGATATCTTAGTACATTATTTTAATCCATTGAACACTTGTTCTGAACACACAGTCAGTGTGATATCATAGTACATTATTTTAATCCATTTAACACTTGTTCTGAACACAGTCATTGTGATGTCATTGTGCATTATTTGAATCCATTGAACACTTGTTCTGAACACAGTCATTGTGATATCATAGTGCATTATTTTAATCCATTGAACACTTGTTCTGAACACACAGTCAGTGTGATATCATAGTACATTATTTGAATCCATTTAATACTTGTTCTGAACACACAGTCAGTGTGATATTATAGTACATTATTTGAATCCATTTAACACTTGTTCTGAACACAGTCATTGTGATATCATAGTACATTGTTTGAATCCATTGAACACTTGTTCTGAACACACAGTCAGTGTGATATCATAGTACATTATTTTAATCCATTTAACACTTGTTCTGAACACAGTCATTGTGATATCATAGTACATTATTTTAATCCATTGAACACTTGTTCTGAACACACAGTCAGTGTGATATCATAGTGCATTATTTGAATCCATTCAACACTTGTTCCGAACACAAAGACAGTGTGATTTTAATCAATTGAACACTTGTTCTGATCACACATTCAGTGTGTGATATCATAGTGCATTATTTGAATCCATTGAACACTTGTTCTGAACACACAGTCATTGTGATATCATAGTACATTATTTGAATCCATTGAACACTTGTTCTTAACACACAGTCAGTGTGATATCACAGTACATTATTTGAATCCATTGAACACTTGTTCTGAACACACAGTCAGTGTGATATCATAGTACATTATTTGAATCCATTGAACACTTGTTCTGAACACACAGTCAGTGTGATATCATAGTACATTATTTGAATCCATTGAACACTTGTTCTGAACACAGTCATTGTGATATCATAGTACATTATTTGAATCCATTGAACACTTGTTCTGAACACAGTCATTGTGAAATCATAGTACATTATTTGAATCCATTGAACACTTGTTCTGAACACACAGTCATTGTGATATCATAGTGCATTATTTGAATCCATTGAACACTTGTTCTGAACACACAGACAGTGTGATGTCATAGTACATTATTTGAATCCATTGAACACTTGTTCTGAACACACAGTCAGTGTGATATCTTAGTACATTATTTTAATCCATTGAACACTTGTTCTGAACACACAGTCAGTGTGATATCATAGTACATTATTTTAATCCATTTAACACTTGTTCTGAACACAGTCATTGTGATGTCATTGTGCATTATTTGAATCCATTGAACACTTGTTCTGAACACAGTCATTGTGATATCATAGTACATTATTTTAATCCATTGAACACTTGTTCTGAACACACAGTCAGTGTGATATAATAGTGCATTATTTGAATCCATTCAACACTTGTTCCGAACACAAAGACAGTGTGATTTTAATCAATTGAACACTTGTTCTGAGCACACATTCAGTGTGTGATATCATAGTGCATTATTTGAATCCATTGAACACTTGTTCTTAACACACAATCAGTGTGATATCATAGTACATTATTTGAATCCATTGAACACTTGTTCTTAACACACAATCAGTGTGATATCATAGTACATTATTTGAATCCATTGAACACTTGTTCTGAACACACAGTCAGTGTGATATCATAGTACATTATTTGAATCCATTGAACACTTGTTCTGAACACACAGTCATTTTGATATCGTAGTACATTATTTGAATCCATTTAACACTTGTTCTGAACACACAGTCATTGTAATATCGTAGTACATTATTTTAATCAATTGAACACTTGTTCTGAACACAGTCATTGTGATATCATAGTACATTATTTGATTCCATTGAACACTTGATCTGAACACACAGACAGTGTGATATCATAGTACATTATTTGAATCCATTTAACACTTGTTCTGAACACACAGTCAGTGTGATATCATAGTACATTATTTGAATCCATTTAACACTTGTTCTGAACACACAGTCAGTGTGATATCATAGTACATTATTTTAATCAATTTAACACTTGTTCTGAACACACAGTCAGTGTGATATCATAGTACATTATTTGAATCCATTGTAAAACTTGTTCTGAACACAGTCATTGTGATATCATAGTACATTATTTTAATCCATTGAACACTTGTTCTGAACACACAGTCAGTGTGATATCATAGTACATTATTTTAATCCATTTAACACTTGTTCTGAACACAGTCATTGTGATATCATAGTACATTATTTTAATCCATTGAACACTTGTTCTGAACACACAGTCAGTGTGATATCATAGTGCATTATTTGAATCCATTCAACACTTGTTCCGAACACAAAGACAGTGTGATTTTAATCAATTGAACACTTGTTCTGATCACACATTCAGTGTGTGATATCATAGTGCATTATTTGAATCCATTGAACACTTGTTCTGAACACACAGTCATTGTGATATCATAGTACATTATTTGAATCCATTGAACACTTGTTCTTAACACACAGTCAGTGTGATATCACAGTACATTATTTGAATCCATTGAACACTTGTTCTGAACACACAGTCAGTGTGATATCATAGTACATTATTTGAATCCATTGAACACTTGTTCTGAACACACAGTCAGTGTGATATCATAGTACATTATTTGAATCCATTGAACACTTGTTCTGAACACAGTCATTGTGATATCATAGTACATTATTTGAATCCATTGAACACTTGTTCTGAACACAGTCATTGTGAAATCATAGTACATTATTTGAATCCATTGAACACTTGTTCTGAACACACAGTCATTGTGATATCATAGTGCATTATTTGAATCCATTGAACACTTGTTCTGAACACACAGACAGTGTGATGTCATAGTACATTATTTGAATCCATTGAACACTTGTTCTGAACACACAGTCAGTGTGATATCTTAGTACATTATTTTAATCCATTGAACACTTGTTCTGAACACACAGTCAGTGTGATATCATAGTACATTATTTTAATCCATTTAACACTTGTTCTGAACACAGTCATTGTGATGTCATTGTGCATTATTTGAATCCATTGAACACTTGTTCTGAACACAGTCATTGTGATATCATAGTACATTATTTTAATCCATTGAACACTTGTTCTGAACACACAGTCAGTGTGATATCATAGTACATTATTTGAATCCATTGAACACTTGTTCTGAACACAGTCATTGTGATATCATAGTACATTATTTGAATCCATTGAACACTTGTTCTGAACACAGTCATTGTGAAATCATAGTACATTATTTGAATCCATTGAACACTTGTTCTGAACACACAGTCATTGTGATATCATAGTGCATTATTTGAATCCATTGAACACTTGTTCTGAACACACAGACAGTGTGATGTCATAGTACATTATTTGAATCCATTGAACACTTGTTCTGAACACACAGTCAGTGTGATATCTTAGTACATTATTTTAATCCATTGAACACTTGTTCTGAACACACAGTCAGTGTGATATCATAGTACATTATTTTAATCCATTTAACACTTGTTCTGAACACAGTCATTGTGATGTCATTGTGCATTATTTGAATCCATTGAACACTTGTTCTGAACACAGTCATTGTGATATCATAGTACATTATTTTAATCCATTGAACACTTGTTCTGAACACACAGTCAGTGTGATATAATAGTGCATTATTTGAATCCATTCAACACTTGTTCCGAACACAAAGACAGTGTGATTTTAATCAATTGAACACTTGTTCTGAGCACACATTCAGTGTGTGATATCATAGTGCATTATTTGAATCCATTGAACACTTGTTCTTAACACACAATCAGTGTGATATCATAGTACATTATTTGAATCCATTGAACACTTGTTCTTAACACACAATCAGTGTGATATCATAGTACATTATTTGAATCCATTGAACACTTGTTCTGAACACACAGTCAGTGTGATATCATAGTACATTATTTGAATCCATTGAACACTTGTTCTGAACACACAGTCATTTTGATATCGTAGTACATTATTTGAATCCATTTAACACTTGTTCTGAACACACAGTCATTGTAATATCGTAGTACATTATTTTAATCAATTGAACACTTGTTCTGAACACAGTCATTGTGATATCATAGTACATTATTTGATTCCATTGAACACTTGATCTGAACACACAGACAGTGTGATATCATAGTACATTATTTGAATCCATTTAACACTTGTTCTGAACACACAGTCAGTGTGATATCATAGTACATTATTTGAATCCATTTAACACTTGTTCTGAACACACAGTCAGTGTGATATCATAGTACATTATTTTAATCAATTTAACACTTGTTCTGAACACACAGTCAGTGTGATATCATAGTACATTATTTTAATCCATTTAACACTTGTTCTGAACACAGTCATTGTGATATCATAGTACATTATTTTAATCCATTGAACACTTGTTCTGAACACACAGTCAGTGTGATATCATAGTGCATTATTTGAATCCATTCAACACTTGTTCCGAACACAAAGACAGTGTGATTTTAATCAATTGAACACTTGTTCTGATCACACATTCAGTGTGTGATATCATAGTGCATTATTTGAATCCATTGAACACTTGTTCTGAACACACAGTCATTGTGATATCATAGTACATTATTTGAATCCATTGAACACTTGTTCTTAACACACAGTCAGTGTGATATCACAGTACATTATTTGAATCCATTGAACACTTGTTCTGAACACACAGTCAGTGTGATATCATAGTACATTATTTGAATCCATTGAACACTTGTTCTGAACACACAGTCAGTGTGATATCATAGTACATTATTTGAATCCATTGAACACTTGTTCTGAACACAGTCATTGTGATATCATAGTACATTATTTGAATCCATTGAACACTTGTTCTGAACACAGTCATTGTGAAATCATAGTACATTATTTGAATCCATTGAACACTTGTTCTGAACACACAGTCATTGTGATATCATAGTGCATTATTTGAATCCATTGAACACTTGTTCTGAACACACAGACAGTGTGATGTCATAGTACATTATTTGAATCCATTGAACACTTGTTCTGAACACACAGTCAGTGTGATATCTTAGTACATTATTTTAATCCATTGAACACTTGTTCTGAACACACAGTCAGTGTGATATCATAGTACATTATTTTAATCCATTTAACACTTGTTCTGAACACAGTCATTGTGATGTCATTGTGCATTATTTGAATCCATTGAACACTTGTTCTGAACACAGTCATTGTGATATCATAGTACATTATTTTAATCCATTGAACACTTGTTCTGAACACACAGTCAGTGTGATATAATAGTGCATTATTTGAATCCATTCAACACTTGTTCCGAACACAAAGACAGTGTGATTTTAATCAATTGAACACTTGTTCTGAGCACACATTCAGTGTGTGATATCATAGTGCATTATTTGAATCCATTGAACACTTGTTCTTAACACACAATCAGTGTGATATCATAGTACATTATTTGAATCCATTGAACACTTGTTCTTAACACACAATCAGTGTGATATCATAGTACATTATTTGAATCCATTGAACACTTGTTCTGAACACACAGTCAGTGTGATATCATAGTACATTATTTGAATCCATTGAACACTTGTTCTGAACACACAGTCATTTTGATATCGTAGTACATTATTTGAATCCATTTAACACTTGTTCTGAACACACAGTCATTGTAATATCGTAGTACATTATTTTAATCAATTGAACACTTGTTCTGAACACAGTCATTGTGATATCATAGTACATTATTTGATTCCATTGAACACTTGATCTGAACACACAGACAGTGTGATATCATAGTACATTATTTGAATCCATTTAACACTTGTTCTGAACACACAGTCAGTGTGATATCATAGTACATTATTTGAATCCATTTAACACTTGTTCTGAACACACAGTCAGTGTGATATCATAGTACATTATTTTAATCAATTTAACACTTGTTCTGAACACACAGACAGTGTGATGTCATAGTACATTATTTGAATCCATTGTAAAACTTGTTCTGAACACAGTCATTGTGATATCATAGTACATTATTTTAATCCATTGAACACTTGTTCTGAACACACAGTCATTGTGATATCATAGTGCATTATTTGAATCCATTGAACACTTGTTCTTAACACACAGTCAGTGTGATATCACAGTACATTATTTGAATCCATTGAACACTTGTTCTGAACACACAGTCAGTGTGATATCATAGTACATTATTTGAATCCATTGAACACTTGTTCTGAACACACAGTCAGTGTGATATCATAGTACATTATTTGAATCCATTGAACACTTGTTCTGAACACAGTCATTGTGATATCATAGTACATTATTTGAATCCATTGAACACTTGTTCTGAACACAGTCATTGTGAAATCATAGTACATTATTTGAATCCATTGAACACTTGTTCTGAACACACAGTCATTGTGATATCATAGTGCATTATTTGAATCCATTGAACACTTGTTCTGAACACACAGACAGTGTGATGTCATAGTACATTATTTGAATCCATTGAACACTTGTTCTGAACACACAGTCAATGTGATATCTTAGTACATTATTTGAATCCATTGAACACTTGTTCCGAACACAAAGACAGTGTGATTTTAATCAATTGAACACTTGTTCTGAACACACAGTCAGTGTGATATCATAGTACATTATTTTAATCAATTTAACACTTGTTCTGAACACAGTCATTGTGATGTCATTGTGCATTATTTGAATCCATTGAACACTTGTTCTGAACACAGTCATTGTGATATCATAGTACATTATTTTAATCCATTGAACACTTGTTCTGAACACAGAGTCAGTGTGATATCATAGTACATTATTTGAATCCATTTAATACTTGTTCTGAACACACAGTCAGTGTGATATTATAGTACATTATTTGAATCCATTTAACACTTGTTCTGAACACAGTCATTGTGATATCATAGTACATTATTTGAATCCATTGAACACTTGTTCTGAACACACAGTCAGTGTGATATCATAGTACATTATTTTAATCCATTGAACACTTGTTCTGAACACACAGTCAGTGTGATATAATAGTGCATTATTTGAATCCATTCAACACTTGTTCCGAACACAAAGACAGTGTGATTTTAATCAATTGAACACTTGTTCTGAGCACACATTCAGTGTGTGATATCATAGTGTATTATTTGAATCCATTGCACACTTGTTCTTAACACACAATCAGTGTGATATCATAGTACATTATTTGAATCCATTGAACACTTGTTCTGAACACACAGTCAGTGTGATATCATAGTACATTATTTGAATCCATTGAACACTTGTTCTGAACACACAGTCATTTTGATATCGTAGTACATTATTTGAATCCATTTAACACTTGTTCTGAACACACAGTCATTGTAATATCATAGTACATTATTTGAATCAATTGAACACTTGTTCTGAACACAGTCATTGTGATATCATAGTACATTATTTGAATCCATTGAACACTTGATCTGAACACACAGACAGTGTGATATCATAGTACATTATTTGAATCCATTTAACACTTGTTCTGAACACACAGTCAGTGTGATATCATAGTACATTATTTGAATCCATTTAACACTTGTTCTGAACACACAGTCAGTGTGATATCATAGTACATTATTTTAATCCATTTAACACTTGTTCTGAACACACAGTCAGTGTGATATCATAGTACATTATTTGAATCCATTGAACACTTGTTCTGAACACACAGTCATTGTGATATCATAGTGCATTATTTGAATCCATTGAACACTTGTTCTTAACACACAGTCAGTGTGATATCACAGTACATTATTTGAATCCATTGAACACTTGTTCTGAACACACAGTCAGTGTGATATCATAGTACATTATTTGAATCCATTGAACACTTGTTCTGAACACAGTCATTGTGAAATCATAGTACATTATTTGAATCCATTTAATACTTGTTCTGAACACACAGTCAGTGTGATATTATAGTACATTATTTGAATCCATTTAACACTTGTTCTGAACACAGTCATTGTGATATCATAGTACATTATTTGAATCCATTGAACACTTGTTCTGAACACACAGTCAGTGTGATATCATAGTACATTATTTTAATCCATTGAACACTTGTTCTGAACACACAGTCAGTGTGATATAATAGTGCATTATTTGAATCCATTCAACACTTGTTCCGAACACAAAGACAGTGTGATTTTAATCAATTGAACACTTGTTCTGAGCACACATTCAGTGTGTGATATCATAGTGTATTATTTGAATCCATTGAACACTTGTTCTTAACACACAATCAGTGTGATATCATAGTACATTATTTGAATCCATTGAACACTTGTTCTGAACACACAGTCAGTGTGATATCATAGTACATTATTTGAATCCATTTAACACTTGTTCTGAACTCACAGTCAGTGTGATATCATAGTACATTATTTTAATCAATTTAACACTTGTTCTGAACACACAGTCAGTGTGATATCATAGTACATTATTTGAATCCATTGTAAAACTTGTTCTGAACACAGTCATTGTGATATCATAGTACATTATTTTAATCCATTGAACACTTGTTCTTAACACACAGTCAGTGTGATATCACAGTACATTATTTGAATCCATTGAACACTTGTTCTGAACACACAGTCAGTGTGATATCATAGTACATTATTTGAATCCATTGAACACTTGTTCTGAACACACAGTCAGTGTGATATCATAGTACATTATTTGAATCCATTGAACACTTGTTCTGAACACAGTCATTGTGATATCATAGTACATTATTTGAATCCATTGAACACTTGTTCTGAACACAGTCATTGTGAAATCATAGTACATTATTTGAATCCATTTAATACTTGTTCTGAACACACAGTCAGTGTGATATTATAGTACATTATTTGAATCCATTTAACACTTGTTCTGAACACAGTCATTGTGATATCATAGTACATTATTTGAATCCATTGAACACTTGTTCTGAACACACAGTCAGTGTGATATCATAGTACATTATTTTAATCCATTGAACACTTGTTCTGAACACACAGTCAGTGTGATATAATAGTGCATTATTTGAATCCATTCAACACTTGTTCCGAACACAAAGACAGTGTGATTTTAATCAATTGAACACTTGTTCTGAGCACACATTCAGTGTGTGATATCATAGTGTATTATTTGAATCCATTGAACACTTGTTCTTAACACACAATCAGTGTGATATCATAGTACATTATTTGAATCCATTGAACACTTGTTCTTAACACACAATCAGTGTGATATCATAGTACATTATTTGAATCCATTGAACACTTGTTCTGAACACACAGTCAGTGTGATATCATAGTACATTATTTGAATCCATTGAACACTTGTTCTGAACACACAGTCATTTTGATATCGTAGTACATTATTTGAATCCATTTAACACTTGTTCTGAACACACAGTCATTGTAATATCGTAGTACATTATTTTAATCAATTGAACACTTGTTCTGAACACAGTCATTGTGATATCATAGTACATTATTTGATTCCATTGAACACTTGATCTGAACACACAGACAGTGTGATATCATAGTACATTATTTGAATCCATTTAACACTTTTTCTGAACACACAGTCAGTGTGATATCATAGTACATTATTTGAATCCATTTAACACTTGTTCTGAACACACAGTCAGTGTGATATCATAGTACATTATTTTAATCAATTTAACACTTGTTCTGAACACACAGTCAGTGTGATATCATAGTACATTATTTGAATCCATTGTAAAACTTGTTCTGAACACAGTCATTGTGATATCATAGTACATTATTTTAATCCATTGAACACTTGTTCTGAACACACAGTCATTGTGATATCATAGTGCATTATTTGAATCCATTGAACACTTGTTCTTAACACACAGTCAGTGTGATATCACAGTACATTATTTGAATCCATTGAACACTTGTTCTGAACACACAGTCAGTGTGATATCATAGTACATTATTTGAATCCATTGAACACTTGTTCTGAACACACAGTCAGTGTGATATCATAGTACATTATTTGAATCCATTGAACACTTGTTCTGAACACAGTCATTGTGATATCATAGTACATTATTTGAATCCATTGAACACTTGTTCTGAACACAGTCATTGTGAAATCATAGTACATTATTTGAATCCATTGAACACTTGTTCTGAACACACAGTCATTGTGATATCATAGTGCATTATTTGAATCCATTGAACACTTGTTCTGAACACACAGACAGTGTGATGTCATAGTACATTATTTGAATCCATTGAACACTTGTTCTGAACACACAGTCAGTGTGATATCTTAGTGCATTATTTTAATCCATTGAACACTTGTTCTGAACACACAGTCAGTGTGATATCATAGTACATTATTTTAATCCATTTAACACTTGTTCTGAACACAGTCATTGTGATGTCATTGTGCATTATTTGAATCCATTGAACACTTGTTCTGAACACAGTCATTGTGATATCATAGTACATTATTTTAATCCATTGAACACTTGTTCTGGACACACAGTCATTGCGATATCATAGTGCATTATTTTAATCCATTGAACACTTGTTCTGAACACACAGTCAGTGTGATATCATAGTACATTATTTGAATCCATTTAATACTTGTTCTGAACACACAGTCAGTGTGATATTATAGTACATTATTTGAATCCATTTAACACTTGTTCTGAACACAGTCATTGTGATATCATAGTACATTATTTGAATCCATTGATAACTTGTTCTGAACACACAGTCAGTGTGATATCATAGTACATTATTTTAATCCATTTAACACTTGTTCTGAACACAGTCATTGTGATATCATAGTACATTATTTTAATCCATTGAACACTTGTTCTGAACACACAGTCAGTGTGATATCATAGTGCATTATTTGAATCCATTCAACACTTGTTCCGAACACAAAGACAGTGTGATTTTAATCAATTGAACACTTGTTCTGATCACACATTCAGTGTGTGATATCATAGTGCATTATTTGAATCCATTGAACACTTGTTCTGAACACACAGTCATTGTGATATCATAGTACATTATTTGAATCCATTGAACACTTGTTCTTAACACACAGTCAGTGTGATATCACAGTACATTATTTGAATCAATTGAACACTTGTTCTGAACACACAGTCAGTGTGATATCATAGTACATTATTTGAATCCATTGAACACTTGTTCTGAACACACAGTCAGTGTGATATCATAGTACATTATTTGAATCCATTGAACACTTGTTCTGAACACAGTCATTGTGATATCATAGTACATTATTTGAATCCATTGAACACTTGTTCTGAACACAGTCATTGTGAAATCATAGTACATTATTTGAATCCATTGAACACTTGTTCTGAACACACAGTCATTGTGATATCATAGTGCATTATTTGAATCCATTGAACACTTGTTCTGAACACACAGACAGTGTGATGTCATAGTACATTATTTGAATCCATTGAACACTTGTTCTGAACACACAGTCAGTGTGATATCTTAGTACATTATTTTAATCCATTGAACACTTGTTCTGAACACACAGTCAGTGTGATATCATAGTACATTATTTTAATCCATTTAACACTTGTTCTGAACACAGTCATTGTGATGTCATTGTGCATTATTTGAATCCATTGAACACTTGTTCTGAACACAGTCATTGTGATATCATAGTACATTATTTTAATCCATTGAACACTTGTTCTGAACACACAGTCATTGTGATATCATAGTACATTATTTTAATCCATTGAACACTTGTTCTGAACACACAGTCAGTGTGATATAATAGTGCATTATTTGAATCCATTCAACACTTGTTCCGAACACAAAGACAGTGTGATTTTAATCAATTGAACACTTGTTCTGAGCACACATTCAGTGTGTGATATCATAGTGTATTATTTGAATCCATTGAACACTTGTTCTTAACACACAATCAGTGTGATATCATAGTACATTATTTGAATCCATTGAACACTTGTTCTTAACACACAATCAGTGTGATATCATAGTACATTATTTGAATCCATTGAACACTTGTTCTGAACACACAGTCAGTGTGATATCATAGTGCATTATTTGAATCCATTGAACACTTGTTCTGAACACACAGTCATTTTGATATCGTAGTACATTATTTGAATCCATTTAACACTTGTTCTGAACACACAGTCATTGTAATATCGTAGTACATTATTTTAATCAATTGAACACTTGTTCTGAACACAGTCATTGTGATATCATAGTACATTATTTGATTCCATTGAACACTTGATCTGAACACACAGACAGTGTGATATCATAGTACATTATTTGAATCCATTTAACACTTGTTCTGAACACACAGTCAGTGTGATATCATAGTACATTATTTGAATCCATTTAACACTTGTTCTGAACACACAGTCAGTGTGATATCATAGTACATTATTTTAATCAATTTAACACTTGTTCTGAACACACAGTCAGTGTGATATCATAGTACATTATTTGAATCCATTGTAAAACTTGTTCTGAACACAGTCATTGTGATATCATAGTACATTATTTTAATCCATTGAACACTTGTTCTGAACACACAGTCATTGTGATATCATAGTGCATTATTTGAATCCATTGAACACTTGTTCTTAACACACAGTCAGTGTGATATCACAGTACATTATTTGAATCCATTGAACACTTGTTCTGAACACACAGTCAGTGTGATATCATAGTACATTATTTGAATCCATTGAACACTTGTTCTGAACACACAGTCAGTGTGATATCATAGTACATTATTTGAATCCATTGAACACTTGTTCTGAACACAGTCATTGTGATATCATAGTACATTATTTGAATCCATTGAACACTTGTTCTGAACACAGTCATTGTGAAATCATAGTACATTATTTGAATCCATTGAACACTTGTTCTGAACACACAGTCATTGTGATATCATAGTGCATTATTTGAATCCATTGAACACTTGTTCTGAACACACAGACAGTGTGATATCTTAGTACATTATTTTAATCCATTGAACACTTGTTCTGAACACACAGTCAGTGTGATATCATAGTACATTATTTTAATCCATTTAACACTTGTTCTGAACACAGTCATTGTGATGTCATTGTGCATTATTTGAATCCATTGAACACTTGTTCTGAACACAGTCATTGTGATATCATAGTACATTATTTTAATCCATTGAACACTTGTTCTGGACACACAGTCATTGCGATATCATAGTGCATTATTTTAATCCATTGAACACTTGTTCTGAACACACAGTCAGTGTGATATCATAGTACATTATTTGAATCCATTTAATACTTGTTCTGAACACACAGTCAGTGTGATATTATAGTACATTATTTGAATCCATTTAACACTTGTTCTGAACACAGTCATTGTGATATCATAGTACATTATTTGAATCCATTGAACACTTGTTCTGAACACACAGTCAGTGTGATATCATAGTACATTATTTTAATCCATTTAACACTTGTTCTGAACACAGTCATTGTGATATCATAGTACATTATTTTAATCCATTGAACACTTGTTCTGAACACACAGTCAGTGTGATATCATAGTACATTATTTTAATCCATTGAACACTTGTTCTTAACACACAATCAGTGTGATATCATAGTACATTATTTGAATCCATTGAACACTTGTTCTGAACACACAGTCAGTGTGATATCATAGTACATTATTTGAATCCATTTAACACTTGTTCTGAACTCACAGTCAGTGTGATATCATAGTACATTATTTTAATCAATTTAACACTTGTTCTGAACACACAGTCAGTGTGATATCATAGTACATTATTTGAATCCATTGTAAAACTTGTTCTGAACACAGTCATTGTGATATCATAGTACATTATTTTAATCCATTGAACACTTGTTCTTAACACACAGTCAGTGTGATATCACAGTACATTATTTGAATCCATTGAACACTTGTTCTGAACACACAGTCAGTGTGATATCATAGTACATTATTTGAATCCATTGAACACTTGTTCTGAACACACAGTCAGTGTGATATCATAGTACATTATTTGAATCCATTGAACACTTGTTCTGAACACAGTCATTGTGATATCATAGTACATTATTTGAATCCATTGAACACTTGTTCTGAACACAGTCATTGTGAAATCATAGTACATTATTTGAATCCATTTAATACTTGTTCTGAACACACAGTCAGTGTGATATTATAGTACATTATTTGAATCCATTTAACACTTGTTCTGAACACAGTCATTGTGATATCATAGTACATTATTTGAATCCATTGAACACTTGTTCTGAACACACAGTCAGTGTGATATCATAGTACATTATTTTAATCCATTGAACACTTGTTCTGAACACACAGTCAGTGTGATATAATAGTGCATTATTTGAATCCATTCAACACTTGTTCCGAACACAAAGACAGTGTGATTTTAATCAATTGAACACTTGTTCTGAGCACACATTCAGTGTGTGATATCATAGTGTATTATTTGAATCCATTGAACACTTGTTCTTAACACACAATCAGTGTGATATCATAGTACATTATTTGAATCCATTGAACACTTGTTCTTAACACACAATCAGTGTGATATCATAGTACATTATTTGAATCCATTGAACACTTGTTCTGAACACACAGTCAGTGTGATATCATAGTACATTATTTGAATCCATTGAACACTTGTTCTGAACACACAGTCATTTTGATATCGTAGTACATTATTTGAATCCATTTAACACTTGTTCTGAACACACAGTCATTGTAATATCGTAGTACATTATTTTAATCAATTGAACACTTGTTCTGAACACAGTCATTGTGATATCATAGTACATTATTTGATTCCATTGAACACTTGATCTGAACACACAGACAGTGTGATATCATAGTACATTATTTGAATCCATTTAACACTTGTTCTGAACACACAGTCAGTGTGATATCATAGTACATTATTTGAATCCATTTAACACTTGTTCTGAACACACAGTCAGTGTGATATCATAGTACATTATTTTAATCAATTTAACACTTGTTCTGAACACACAGTCAGTGTGATATCATAGTACATTATTTGAATCCATTGTAAAACTTGTTCTGAACACAGTCATTGTGATATCATAGTACATTATTTTAATCCATTGAACACTTGTTCTGAACACACAGTCATTGTGATATCATACTGCATTATTTGAATCCATTGAACACTTGTTCTTAACACACAGTCAGTGTGATATCACAGTACATTATTTGAATCCATTGAACACTTGTTCTGAACACACAGTCAGTGTGATATCATAGTACATTATTTGAATCCATTGAACACTTGTTCTGAACACACAGTCAGTGTGATATCATAGTACATTATTTGAATCCATTGAACACTTGTTCTGAACACAGTCATTGTGATATCATAGTACATTATTTGAATCCATTGAACACTTGTTCTGAACACAGTCATTGTGAAATCATAGTACATTATTTGAATCCATTGAACACTTGTTCTGAACACACAGTCATTGTGATATCATAGTGCATTATTTGAATCCATTGAACACTTGTTCTGAACACACAGACAGTGTGATGTCATAGTACATTATTTGAATCCATTGAACACTTGTTCTGAACACACAGTCAGTGTGATATCTTAGTACATTATTTTAATCCATTGAACACTTGTTCTGAACACACAGTCAGTGTGATATCATAGTACATTATTTTAATCCATTTAACACTTGTTCTGAACACAGTCATTGTGATGTCATTGTGCATTATTTGAATCCATTGAACACTTGTTCTGAACACAGTCATTGTGATATCATAGTACATTATTTTAATCCATTGAACACTTGTTCTGGACACACAGTCATTGCGATATCATAGTGCATTATTTTAATCCATTGAACACTTGTTCTGAACACACAGTCAGTGTGATATCATAGTACATTATTTGAATCCATTTAATACTTGTTCTGAACACACAGTCAGTGTGATATTATAGTACATTATTTGAATCCATTTAACACTTGTTCTGAACACAGTCATTGTGATATCATAGTACATTATTTGAATCCATTGATAACTTGTTCTGAACACACAGTCAGTGTGATATCATAGTACATTATTTTAATCCATTTAACACTTGTTCTGAACACAGTCATTGTGATATCATAGTACATTATTTTAATCCATTGAACACTTGTTCTGAACACACAGTCAGTGTGATATCATAGTGCATTATTTGAATCCATTCAACACTTGTTCCGAACACAAAGACAGTGTGATTTTAATCAATTGAACACTTGTTCTGATCACACATTCAGTGTGTGATATCATAGTGCATTATTTGAATCCATTGAACACTTGTTCTGAACACACAGTCATTGTGATATCATAGTACATTATTTGAATCCATTGAACACTTGTTCTTAACACACAGTCAGTGTGATATCACAGTACATTATTTGAATCAATTGAACACTTGTTCTGAACACACAGTCAGTGTGATATCATAGTACATTATTTGAATCCATTGAACACTTGTTCTGAACACACAGTCAGTGTGATATCATAGTACATTATTTGAATCCATTGAACACTTGTTCTGAACACAGTCATTGTGATATCATAGTACATTATTTGAATCCATTGAACACTTGTTCTGAACACAGTCATTGTGAAATCATAGTACATTATTTGAATCCATTGAACACTTGTTCTGAACACACAGTCATTGTGATATCATAGTGCATTATTTGAATCCATTGAACACTTGTTCTGAACACACAGACAGTGTGATGTCATAGTACATTATTTGAATCCATTGAACACTTGTTCTGAACACACAGTCAGTGTGATATCTTAGTACATTATTTTAATCCATTGAACACTTGTTCTGAACACACAGTCAGTGTGATATCATAGTACATTATTTTAATCCATTTAACACTTGTTCTGAACACAGTCATTGTGATGTCATTGTGCATTATTTGAATCCATTGAACACTTGTTCTGAACACAGTCATTGTGATATCATAGTACATTATTTTAATCCATTGAACACTTGTTCTGAACACACAGTCAGTGTGATATAATAGTGCATTATTTGAATCCATTCAACACTTGTTCCGAACACAAAGACAGTGTGATTTTAATCAATTGAACACTTGTTCTGAGCACACATTCAGTGTGTGATATCATAGTGTATTATTTGAATCCATTGAACACTTGTTCTTAACACACAATCAGTGTGATATCATAGTACATTATTTGAATCCATTGAACACTTGTTCTTAACACACAATCAGTGTGATATCATAGTACATTATTTGAATCCATTGAACACTTGTTCTGAACACACAGTCAGTGTGATATCATAGTACATTATTTGAATCCATTGAACACTTGTTCTGAACACACAGTCATTTTGATATCGTAGTACATTATTTGAATCCATTTAACACTTGTTCTGAACACACAGTCATTGTAATATCGTAGTACATTATTTTAATCAATTGAACACTTGTTCTGAACACAGTCATTGTGATATCATAGTACATTATTTGATTCCATTGAACACTTGATCTGAACACACAGACAGTGTGATATCATAGTACATTATTTGAATCCATTTAACACTTGTTCTGAACACACAGTCAGTGTGATATCATAGTACATTATTTGAATCCATTTAACACTTGTTCTGAACACACAGTCAGTGTGATATCATAGTACATTATTTTAATCAATTTAACACTTGTTCTGAACACACAGTCAGTGTGATATCATAGTACATTATTTGAATCCATTGTAAAACTTGTTCTGAACACAGTCATTGTGATATCATAGTACATTATTTTAATCCATTGAACACTTGTTCTGAACACACAGTCATTGTGATATCATAGTGCATTATTTGAATCCATTGAACACTTGTTCTTAACACACAGTCAGTGTGATATCACAGTACATTATTTGAATCCATTGAACACTTGTTCTGAACACACAGTCAGTGTGATATCATAGTACATTATTTGAATCCATTGAACACTTGTTCTGAACACACAGTCAGTGTGATATCATAGTACATTATTTGAATCCATTGAACACTTGTTCTGAACACAGTCATTGTGATATCATAGTACATTATTTGAATCCATTGAACACTTGTTCTGAACACAGTCATTGTGAAATCATAGTACATTATTTGAATCCATTGAACACTTGTTCTGAACACACAGTCATTGTGATATCATAGTGCATTATTTGAATCCATTGAACACTTGTTCTGAACACACAGACAGTGTGATATCTTAGTACATTATTTTAATCCATTGAACACTTGTTCTGAACACACAGTCAGTGTGATATCATAGTACATTATTTTAATCCATTTAACACTTGTTCTGAACACAGTCATTGTGATGTCATTGTGCATTATTTGAATCCATTGAACACTTGTTCTGAACACAGTCATTGTGATATCATAGTACATTATTTTAATCCATTGAACACTTGTTCTGGACACACAGTCATTGCGATATCATAGTGCATTATTTTAATCCATTGAACACTTGTTCTGAACACACAGTCAGTGTGATATCATAGTACATTATTTGAATCCATTTAATACTTGTTCTGAGCACACAGTCAGTGTGATATTATAGTACATTATTTGAATCCATTTAACACTTGTTCTGAACACAGTCATTGTGATATCATAGTACATTATTTGAATCCATTGAACACTTGTTTTGAACACACAGTCAGTGTGATATCATAGTACATTATTTTAATCCATTGTAAAACTTGTTCTGAACACAGTCATTGTGATATCATAGTACATTATTTTAATCCATTGAACACTTGTTCTGAACACACAGTCATTGTGATATCATAGTGCATTATTTGAATCCATTGAACACTTGTTCTTAACACACAGTCAGTGTGATATCACAGTACATTATTTGAATCCATTGAACACTTGTTCTGAACACACAGTCAGTGTGATATCATAGTACATTATTTGAATCCATTGAACACTTGTTCTGAACACACAGTCAGTGTGATATCATAGTACATTATTTGAATCCATTGAACACTTGTTCTGAACACAGTCATTGTGATATCATAGTACATTATTTGAATCCATTGAACACTTGTTCTGAACACAGTCATTGTGAAATCATAGTACATTATTTGAATCCATTGAACACTTGTTCTGAACACACAGTCATTGTGATATCATAGTGCATTATTTGAATCCATTGAACACTTGTTCTGAACACACAGACAGTGTGATATCTTAGTACATTATTTTAATCCATTGAACACTTGTTCTGAACACACAGTCAGTGTGATATCATAGTACATTATTTTAATCCATTTAACACTTGTTCTGAACACAGTCATTGTGATGTCATTGTGCATTATTTGAATCCATTGAACACTTGTTCTGAACACAGTCATTGTGATATCATAGTACATTATTTTAATCCATTGAACACTTGTTCTGGACACACAGTCATTGCGATATCATAGTGCATTATTTTAATCCATTGAACACTTGTTCTGAACACACAGTCAGTGTGATATCATAGTACATTATTTGAATCCATTTAATACTTGTTCTGAGCACACAGTCAGTGTGATATTATAGTACATTATTTGAATCCATTTAACACTTGTTCTGAACACAGTCATTGTGATATCATAGTACATTATTTGAATCCATTGAACACTTGTTCTGAACACACAGTCAGTGTGATATCATAGTACATTATTTTAATCCATTTAACACTTGTTCTGAACACAGTCATTGTGATATCATAGTACATTATTTTAATCCATTGAACACTTGTTCTGAACACACAGTCAGTGTGATATCATAGTGCATTATTTGAATCCATTCAACACTTGTTCCGAACACAAAGACAGTGTGATTTTAATCAATTGAACACTTGTTCTGAGCACACATTCAGTGTGTGATATCATAGTGTATTATTTGAATCCATTGAACACTTGTTCTTAACACACAATCAGTGTGATATCATAGTACATTATTTGAATCCATTGAACACTTGTTCTTAACACACAATCAGTGTGATATCATAGTACATTATTTGAATCCATTGAACACTTGTTCTGAACACACAGTCAGTGTGATATCATAGTACATTATTTGAATCCATTGAACACTTGTTCTGAACACACAGTCATTTTGATATCGTAGTACATTATTTGAATCCATTTAACACTTGTTCTGAACACACAGTCATTGTAATATCGTAGTACATTATTTTAATCAATTGAACACTTGTTCTGAACACAGTCATTGTGATATCATAGTACATTATTTGATTCCATTGAACACTTGATCTGAACACACAGACAGTGTGATATCATAGTACATTATTTGAATCCATTTAACACTTGTTCTGAACACACAGTCAGTGTGATATCATAGTACATTATTTGAATCCATTTAACACTTGTTCTGAACACACAGTCAGTGTGATATCATAGTACATTATTTTAATCAATTTAACACTTGTTCTGAACACACAGTCAGTGTGATATCATAGTACATTATTTGAATCCATTGTAAAACTTGTTCTGAACACAGTCATTGTGATATCATAGTACATTATTTTAATCCATTGAACACTTGTTCTGAACACACAGTCATTGTGATATCATAGTGCATTATTTGAATCCATTGAACACTTGTTCTTAACACACAGTCAGTGTGATATCACAGTACATTATTTGAATCCATTGAACACTTGTTCTGAACACACAGTCAGTGTGATATCATAGTACATTATTTGAATCCATTGAACACTTGTTCTGAACACACAGTCAGTGTGATATCATAGTACATTATTTGAATCCATTGAACACTTGTTCTGAACACAGTCATTGTGATATCATAGTACATTATTTGAATCCATTGAACACTTGTTCTGAACACAGTCATTGTGAAATCATAGTACATTATTTGAATCCATTGAACACTTGTTCTGAACACACAGTCATTGTGATATCATAGTGCATTATTTGAATCCATTGAACACTTGTTCTGAACACACAGACAGTGTGATATCTTAGTACATTATTTTAATCCATTGAACACTTGTTCTGAACACACAGTCAGTGTGATATCATAGTACATTATTTTAATCCATTTAACACTTGTTCTGAACACAGTCATTGTGATGTCATTGTGCATTATTTGAATCCATTGAACACTTGTTCTGAACACAGTCATTGTGATATCATAGTACATTATTTTAATCCATTGAACACTTGTTCTGGACACACAGTCATTGCGATATCATAGTGCATTATTTTAATCCATTGAACACTTGTTCTGAACACACAGTCAGTGTGATATCATAGTACATTATTTGAATCCATTTAATACTTGTTCTGAGCACACAGTCAGTGTGATATTATAGTACATTATTTGAATCCATTTAACACTTGTTCTGAACACAGTCATTGTGATATCATAGTACATTATTTGAATCCATTGAACACTTGTTCTGAACACACAGTCAGTGTGATATCATAGTACATTATTTTAATCCATTGTAAAACTTGTTCTGAACACAGTCATTGTGATATCATAGTACATTATTTTAATCCATTGAACACTTGTTCTGAACACACAGTCATTGTGATATCATAGTGCATTATTTGAATCCATTGAACACTTGTTCTTAACACACAGTCAGTGTGATATCACAGTACATTATTTGAATCCATTGAACACTTGTTCTGAACACACAGTCAGTGTGATATCATAGTACATTATTTGAATCCATTGAACACTTGTTCTGAACACACAGTCAGTGTGATATCATAGTACATTATTTGAATCCATTGAACACTTGTTCTGAACACAGTCATTGTGATATCATAGTACATTATTTGAATCCATTGAACACTTGTTCTGAACACAGTCATTGTGAAATCATAGTACATTATTTGAATCCATTGAACACTTGTTCTGAACACACAGTCATTGTGATATCATAGTGCATTATTTGAATCCATTGAACACTTGTTCTGAACACACAGACAGTGTGATATCTTAGTACATTATTTTAATCCATTGAACACTTGTTCTGAACACACAGTCAGTGTGATATCATAGTACATTATTTTAATCCATTTAACACTTGTTCTGAACACAGTCATTGTGATGTCATTGTGCATTATTTGAATCCATTGAACACTTGTTCTGAACACAGTCATTGTGATATCATAGTACATTATTTTAATCCATTGAACACTTGTTCTGGACACACAGTCATTGCGATATCATAGTGCATTATTTTAATCCATTGAACACTTGTTCTGAACACACAGTCAGTGTGATATCATAGTACATTATTTGAATCCATTTAATACTTGTTCTGAGCACACAGTCAGTGTGATATTATAGTACATTATTTGAATCCATTTAACACTTGTTCTGAACACAGTCATTGTGATATCATAGTACATTATTTGAATCCATTGAACACTTGTTCTGAACACACAGTCAGTGTGATATCATAGTACATTATTTTAATCCATTTAACACTTGTTCTGAACACAGTCATTGTGATATCATAGTACATTATTTTAATCCATTGAACACTTGTTCTGAACACACAGTCAGTGTGATATCATAGTGCATTATTTGAATCCATTCAACACTTGTTCCGAACACAAAGACAGTGTGATTTTAATCAATTGAACACTTGTTCTGATCACACATTCAGTGTGTGATATCATAGTGCATTATTTGAATCCATTGAACACTTGTTCTGAACACACAGTCATTGTGATATCATAGTACATTATTTGAATCCATTGAACACTTGTTCTTAACACACAGTCAGTGTGATATCACAGTACATTATTTGAATCCATTGAAGACTTGTTCTGAACACACAGTCAGTGTGATATCATAGTACATTATTTGAATCCATTGAACACTTGTTCTGAACACACAGTCAGTGTGATATCATAGTACATTATTTGAATCCATTGAACACTTGTTCTGAACACAGTCATTGTGATATCATAGTACATTATTTGAATCCATTGAACACTTGTTCTGAACACAGTCATTGTGAAATCATAGTACATTATTTGAATCCATTGAACACTTGTTCTGAACACACAGTCATTGTGATATCATAGTGCATTATTTGAATCCATTGAACACTTGTTCTGAACACACAGACAGTGTGATGTCATAGTACATTATTTGAATCCATTGAACACTTGTTCTGAACACACAGTCAGTGTGATATCTTAGTACATTATTTTAATCCATTGAACACTTGTTCTGAACACACAGTCAGTGTGATATCATAGTACATTATTTTAATCCATTTAACACTTGTTCTGAACACAGTCATTGTGATGTCATTGTGCATTATTTGAATCCATTGAACACTTGTTCTGAACACAGTCATTGTGATATCATAGTACATTATTTTAATCCATTGAACACTTGTTCTGGACACACAGTCATTGCGATATCATAGTGCATTATTTTAATCCATTGAACACTTGTTCTGAACACACAGTCAGTGTGATATCATAGTACATTATTTGAATCCATTTAATACTTGTTCTGAACACACAGTCAGTGTGATATTATAGTACATTATTTGAATCCATTTAACACTTGTTCTGAACACAGTCATTGTGATATCATAGTACATTATTTGAATCCATTGAACACTTGTTCTTAACACACAATCAGTGTGATATCATAGTACATTATTTGAATCCATTGAACACTTGTTCTGAACACACAGTCAGTGTGATATCATAGTACATTATTTGAATCCATTGAACACTTGTTCTGAACACACAGTCATTTTGATATCGTAGTACATTATTTGAATCCATTTAACACTTGTTCTGAACACACAGTCATTGTAATATCGTAGTACATTATTTTAATCAATTGAACACTTGTTCTGAACACAGTCATTGTGATATCATAGTACATTATTTGATTCCATTGAACACTTGATCTGAACACACAGACAGTGTGATATCATAGTACATTATTTGAATCCATTTAACACTTGTTCTGAACACACAGTCAGTGTGATATCATAGTACATTATTTGAATCCATTTAACACTTGTTCTGAACACACAGTCAGTGTGATATCATAGTACATTATTTTAATCAATTTAACACTTGTTCTGAACACACAGTCAGTGTGATATCATAGTACATTATTTGAATCCATTGTAAAACTTGTTCTGAACACAGTCATTGTGATATCATTGTACATTATTTTAATCCATTGAACACTTGTTCTGAACACACAGTCATTGTGATATCATAGTGCATTATTTGAATCCATTGAACACTTGTTCTTAACACACAGTCAGTGTGATATCACAGTACATTATTTGAATCCATTGAACACTTGTTCTGAACACACAGTCAGTGTGATATCATAGTACATTATTTGAATCCATTGAACACTTGTTCTGAACACACAGTCAGTGTGATATCATAGTACATTATTTGAATCCATTGAACACTTGTTCTGAACACAGTCATTGTGATATCATAGTACATTATTTGAATCCATTGAACACTTGTTCTGAACACAGTCATTGTGAAATCATAGTACATTATTTGAATCCATTGAACACTTGTTCTGAACACACAGTCATTGTGATATCATAGTGCATTATTTGAATCCATTGAACACTTGTTCTGAACACACAGACAGTGTGATGTCATAGTACATTATTTGAATCCATTGAACACTTGTTCTGAACACACAGTCAGTGTGATATCTTAGTACATTATTTTAATCCATTGAACACTTGTTCTGAACACACAGTCAGTGTGATATCATAGTACATTATTTTAATCCATTTAACACTTGTTCTGAACACAGTCATTGTGATGTCATTGTGCATTATTTGAATCCATTGAACACTTGTTCTGAACACAGTCATTGTGATATCATAGTACATTATTTTAATCCATTGAACACTTGTTCTGGACACACAGTCATTGCGATATCATAGTGCATTATTTTAATCCATTGAACACTTGTTCTGAACACACAGTCAGTGTGATATCATAGTACATTATTTGAATACATTTAATACTTGTTCTGAACACACAGTCAGTGTGATATTATAGTACATTATTTGAATCCATTTAACACTTGTTCTGAACACAGTCATTGTGATATCATAGTACATTATTTGAATCCATTGATAACTTGTTCTGAACACACAGTCAGTGTGATATCATAGTACATTATTTTAATCCATTTAACACTTGTTCTGAACACAGTCATTGTGATATCATAGTACATTATTTTAATCCATTGAACACTTGTTCTGAACACACAGTCAGTGTGATATCATAGTGCATTATTTGAATCCATTCAACACTTGTTCCGAACACAAAGACAGTGTGATTTTAATCAATTGAACACTTGTTCTGATCACACATTCAGTGTGTGATATCATAGTGCATTATTTGAATCCATTGAACACTTGTTCTGAACACACAGTCATTGTGATATCATAGTACATTATTTGAATCCATTGAACACTTGTTCTTAACACACAGTCAGTGTGATATCACAGTACATTATTTGAATCCATTGAACACTTGTTCTGAACACACAGTCAGTGTGATATCATAGTACATTATTTGAATCCATTGAACACTTGTTCTGAACACACAGTCAGTGTGATATCATAGTACATTATTTGAATCCATTTAACACTTGTTCTGAACACACAGTCAGTGTGATATCATAGTACATTATTTTAATCAATTTAACACTTGTTCTGAACACACAGTCAGTGTGATATCATAGTACATTATTTGAATCCATTGTAAAACTTGTTCTGAACACAGTCATTGTGATATCATAGTACATTATTTTAATCCATTGAACACTTGTTCTGAACACACAGTCATTGTGATATCATAGTGCATTATTTGAATCCATTGAACACTTGTTCTTAACACACAGTCAGTGTGATATCACAGTACATTATTTGAATCCATTGAACACTTGTTCTGAACACACAGTCAGTGTGATATCATAGTACATTATTTGAATCCATTGAACACTTGTTCTGAACACACAGTCAGTGTGATATCATAGTACATTATTTGAATCCATTGAACACTTGTTCTGAACACAGTCATTGTGATATCATAGTACATTATTTGAATCCATTGAACACTTGTTCTGAACACAGTCATTGTGAAATCATAGTACATTATTTGAATCCATTGAACACTTGTTCTGAACACACAGTCATTGTGATATCATAGTGCATTATTTGAATCCATTGAACACTTGTTCTGAACACACAGACAGTGTGATGTCATAGTACATTATTTGAATCCATTGAACACTTGTTCTGAACACACAGTCAGTGTGATATCTTAGTACATTATTTTAATCCATTGAACACTTGTTCTGAACACACAGTCAGTGTGATATCATAGTACATTATTTTAATCCATTTAACACTTGTTCTGAACACAGTCATTGTGATGTCATTGTGCATTATTTGAATCCATTGAACACTTGTTCTGAACACAGTCATTGTGATATCATAGTACATTATTTTAATCCATTGAACACTTGTTCTGGACACACAGTCATTGCGATATCATAGTGCATTATTTTAATCCATTGAACACTTGTTCTGAACACACAGTCAGTGTGATATCATAGTACATTATTTGAATCCATTTAATACTTGTTCTGAACACACAGTCAGTGTGATATTATAGTACATTATTTGAATCCATTTAACACTTGTTCTGAACACAGTCATTGTGATATCATAGTACATTATTTGAATCCATTGATAACTTGTTCTGAACACACAGTCAGTGTGATATCATAGTACATTATTTTAATCCATTTAACACTTGTTCTGAACACAGTCATTGTGATATCATAGTACATTATTTTAATCCATTGAACACTTGTTCTGAACACACAGTCAGTGTGATATCATAGTGCATTATTTGAATCCATTCAACACTTGTTCCGAACACAAAGACAGTGTGATTTTAATCAATTGAACACTTGTTCTGATCACACATTCAGTGTGTGATATCATAGTGCATTATTTGAATCCATTGAACACTTGTTCTGAACACACAGTCATTGTGATATCATAGTACATTATTTGAATCCATTGAACACTTGTTCTTAACACACAGTCAGTGTGATATCACAGTACATTATTTGAATCAATTGAACACTTGTTCTGAACACACAGTCAGTGTGATATCATAGTACATTATTTGAATCCATTGAACACTTGTTCTGAACACACAGTCAGTGTGATATCATAGTACATTATTTGAATCCATTGAACACTTGTTCTGAACACAGTCATTGTGATATCATAGTACATTATTTGAATCCATTGAACACTTGTTCTGAACACAGTCATTGTGAAATCATAGTACATTATTTGAATCCATTGAACACTTGTTCTGAACACACAGTCATTGTGATATCATAGTGCATTATTTGAATCCATTGAACACTTGTTCTGAACACACAGTCAGTGTGATATCATAGTACATTATTTGAATCCATTGAACACTTGTTCTGAACACACAGTCAGTGTGATATCATAGTACATTATTTGAATCCATTGAACACTTGTTCTGAACACAGTCATTGTGATATCATAGTACATTATTTGAATCCATTGAACACTTGTTCTGAACACAGTCATTGTGAAATCATAGTACATTATTTGAATCCATTGAACACTTGTTCTGAACACACAGTCATTGTGATATCATAGTGCATTATTTGAATCCATTGAACACTTGTTCTGAACACACAGACAGTGTGATATCTTAGTACATTATTTTAATCCATTGAACACTTGTTCTGAACACACAGTCAGTGTGATATCATAGTACATTATTTTAATCCATTTAACACTTGTTCTGAACACAGTCATTGTGATGTCATTGTGCATTATTTGAATCCATTGAACACTTGTTCTGAACACAGTCATTGTGATATCATAGTACATTATTTTAATCCATTGAACACTTGTTCTGGACACACAGTCATTGCGATATCATAGTACATTATTTTAATCCATTGAACACTTGTTCTGGACACACAGTCATTGCGATATCATAGTGCATTATTTTAATCCATTGAACACTTGTTCTGAACACACAGTCAGTGTGATATCATAGTACATTATTTGAATCCATTTAATACTTGTTCTGAGCACACAGTCAGTGTGATATTATAGTACATTATTTGAATCCATTTAACACTTGTTCTGAACACAGTCATTGTGATATCATAGTACATTATTTGAATCCATTGAACACTTGTTCTGAACACACAGTCAGTGTGATATCATAGTACATTATTTTAATCCATTTAACACTTGTTCTGAACACAGTCATTGTGATATCATAGTACATTATTTTAATCCATTGAACACTTGTTCTGAACACACAGTCAGTGTGATATCATAGTGCATTATTTGAATCCATTCAACACTTGTTCCGAACACAAAGACAGTGTGATTTTAATCAATTGAACACTTGTTCTGATCACACATTCAGTGTGTGATATCATAGTGCATTATTTGAATCCATTGAACACTTGTTCTGAACACACAGTCATTGTGATATCATAGTACATTATTTGAATCCATTGAACACTTGTTCTTAACACACAGTCAGTGTGATATCACAGTACATTATTTGAATCCATTGAACACTTGTTCTGAACACACAGTCAGTGTGATATCATAGTACATTATTTGAATCCATTGAACACTTGTTCTGAACACACAGTCAGTGTGATATCATAGTACATTATTTGAATCCATTGAACACTTGTTCTGAACACAGTCATTGTGATATCATAGTACATTATTTGAATCCATTGAACACTTGTTCTGAACACAGTCATTGTGAAATCATAGTACATTATTTGAATCCATTGAACACTTGTTCTGAACACACAGTCATTGTGATATCATAGTGCATTATTTGAATCCATTGAACACTTGTTCTGAACACACAGACAGTGTGATGTCATAGTACATTATTTGAATCCATTGAACACTTGTTCTGAACACACAGTCAGTGTGATATCTTAGTACATTATTTTAATCCATTGAAAACTTGTTCTGAACACACAGTCAGTGTGATATCATAGTACATTATTTTAATCCATTTAACACTTGTTCTGAACACAGTCATTGTGATGTCATTGTGCATTATTTGAATCCATTGAACACTTGTTCTGAACACAGTCATTGTGATATCATAGTACATTATTTTAATCCATTGAACACTTGTTCTGGACACACAGTCATTGCGATATCATAGTGCATTATTTTAATCCATTGAACACTTGTTCTGAACACACAGTCAGTGTGATATCATAGTACATTATTTGAATCCATTTAATACTTGTTCTGAACACACAGTCAGTGTGATATTATAGTACATTATTTGAATCCATTTAACACTTGTTCTGAACACAGTCATTGTGATATCATAGTACATTATTTGAATCCATTGAACACTTGTTCTTAACACACAATCAGTGTGATATCATAGTACATTATTTGAATCCATTGAACACTTGTTCTGAACACACAGTCAGTGTGATATCATAGTACATTATTTGAATCCATTGAACACTTGTTCTGAACACACAGTCATTTTGATATCGTAGTACATTATTTGAATCCATTTAACACTTGTTCTGAACACACAGTCATTGTAATATCGTAGTACATTATTTTAATCAATTGAACACTTGTTCTGAACACAGTCATTGTGATATCATAGTACATTATTTGATTCCATTGAACACTTGATCTGAACACACAGACAGTGTGATATCATAGTACATTATTTGAATCCATTTAACACTTGTTCTGAACACACAGTCAGTGTGATATCATAGTACATTATTTGAATCCATTTAACACTTGTTCTGAACACACAGTCAGTGTGATATCATAGTACATTATTTTAATCAATTTAACACTTGTTCTGAACACACAGTCAGTGTGATATCATAGTACATTATTTGAATCCATTGTAAAACTTGTTCTGAACACAGTCATTGTGATATCATTGTACATTATTTTAATCCATTGAACACTTGTTCTGAACACACAGTCATTGTGATATCATAGTGCATTATTTGAATCCATTGAACACTTGTTCTTAACACACAGTCAGTGTGATATCACAGTACATTATTTGAATCCATTGAACACTTGTTCTGAACACACAGTCAGTGTGATATCATAGTACATTATTTGAATCCATTGAACACTTGTTCTGAACACACAGTCAGTGTGATATCATAGTACATTATTTGAATCCATTGAACACTTGTTCTGAACACAGTCATTGTGATATCATAGTACATTATTTGAATCCATTGAACACTTGTTCTGAACACAGTCATTGTGAAATCATAGTACATTATTTGAATCCATTGAACACTTGTTCTGAACACACAGTCATTGTGATATCATAGTGCATTATTTGAATCCATTGAACACTTGTTCTGAACACACAGACAGTGTGATGTCATAGTACATTATTTGAATCCATTGAACACTTGTTCTGAACACACAGTCAGTGTGATATCTTAGTACATTATTTTAATCCATTGAACACTTGTTCTGAACACAAGTCAGTGTGATATCATAGTACATTATTTTAATCCATTTAACACTTGTTCTGAACACAGTCATTGTGATGTCATTGTGCATTATTTGAATCCATTGAACACTTGTTCTGAACACAGTCATTGTGATATCATAGTACATTATTTTAATCCATTGAACACTTGTTCTGGACACACAGTCATTGCGATATCATAGTGCATTATTTTAATCCATTGAACACTTGTTCTGAACACACAGTCAGTGTGATATCATAGTACATTATTTGAATACATTTAATACTTGTTCTGAACACACAGTCAGTGTGATATTATAGTACATTATTTGAATCCATTTAACACTTGTTCTGAACACAGTCATTGTGATATCATAGTACATTATTTGAATCCATTGATAACTTGTTCTGAACACACAGTCAGTGTGATATCATAGTACATTATTTTAATCCATTTAACACTTGTTCTGAACACAGTCATTGTGATATCATAGTACATTATTTTAATCCATTGAACACTTGTTCTGAACACACAGTCAGTGTGATATCATAGTGCATTATTTGAATCCATTCAACACTTGTTCCGAACACAAAGACAGTGTGATTTTAATCAATTGAACACTTGTTCTGATCACACATTCAGTGTGTGATATCATAGTGCATTATTTGAATCCATTGAACACTTGTTCTGAACACACAGTCATTGTGATATCATAGTACATTATTTGAATCCATTGAACACTTGTTCTTAACACACAGTCAGTGTGATATCACAGTACATTATTTGAATCCATTGAACACTTGTTCTGAACACACAGTCAGTGTGATATCATAGTACATTATTTGAATCCATTGAACACTTGTTCTGAACACACAGTCAGTGTGATATCATAGTACATTATTTGAATCCATTGAACACTTGTTCTGAACACAGTCATTGTGATATCATAGTACATTATTTGAATCCATTGAACACTTGTTCTGAACACAGTCATTGTGAAATCATAGTACATTATTTGAATCCATTGAACACTTGTTCTGAACACACAGTCATTGTGATATCATAGTGCATTATTTGAATCCATTGAACACTTGTTCTGAACACACAGACAGTGTGATGTCATAGTACATTATTTGAATCCATTGAACACTTGTTCTGAACACACAGTCAGTGTGATATCTTAGTACATTATTTTAATCCATTGAACACTTGTTCTGAACACACAGTCAGTGTGATATCATAGTACATTATTTTAATCCATTTAACACTTGTTCTGAACACAGTCATTGTGATGTCATTGTGCATTATTTGAATCCATTGAACACTTGTTCTGAACACAGTCATTGTGATATCATAGTACATTATTTTAATCCATTGAACACTTGTTCTGAACACACAGTCAGTGTGATATAATAGTGCATTATTTGAATCCATTCAACACTTGTTCCGAACACAAAGACAGTGTGATTTTAATCAATTGAACACTTGTTCTGAGCACACATTCAGTGTGTGATATCATAGTGTATTATTTGAATCCATTGAACACTTGTTCTTAACACACAATCAGTGTGATATCATAGTACATTATTTGAATCCATTGAACACTTGTTCTTAACACACAATCAGTGTGATATCATAGTACATTATTTGAATCCATTGAACACTTGTTCTGAACACACAGTCAGTGTGATATCATAGTACATTATTTGAATCCATTGAACACTTGTTCTGAACACACAGTCATTTTGATATCGTAGTACATTATTTGAATCCATTTAACACTTGTTCTGAACACACAGTCATTGTAATATCGTAGTACATTATTTTAATCAATTGAACACTTGTTCTGAACACAGTCATTGTGATATCATAGTACATTATTTGATTCCATTGAACACTTGATCTGAACACACAGACAGTGTGATATCATAGTACATTATTTGAATCCATTTAACACTTGTTCTGAACACACAGTCAGTGTGATATCATAGTACATTATTTGAATCCATTTAACACTTGTTCTGAACACACAGTCAGTGTGATATCATAGTACATTATTTTAATCAATTTAACACTTGTTCTGAACACACAGTCAGTGTGATATCATAGTACATTATTTGAATCCATTGTAAAACTTGTTCTGAACACAGTCATTGTGATATCATAGTACATTATTTTAATCCATTGAACACTTGTTCTGAACACACAGTCATTGTGATATCATAGTACATTATTTGAATCCATTGAACACTTGTTCTGAACACACAGTCAGTGTGATATCATAGTACATTATTTTAATCCATTTAACACTTGTTCTGAACACAGTCATTGTGATATCATAGTACATTATTTTAATCCATTGAACACTTGTTCTGAACACACAGTCAGTGTGATATCATAGTGCATTATTTGAATCCATTCAACACTTGTTCCGAACACAAAGACAGTGTGATTTTAATCAATTGAACACTTGTTCTGATCACACATTCAGTGTGTGATATCATAGTGCATTATTTGAATCCATTGAACACTTGTTCTGAACACACAGTCATTGTGATATCATAGTACATTATTTGAATCCATTGAACACTTGTTCTTAACACACAGTCAGTGTGATATCACAGTACATTATTTGAATCCATTGAACACTTGTTCTGAACACACAGTCAGTGTGATATCATAGTACATTATTTGAATCCATTGAACACTTGTTCTGAACACACAGTCAGTGTGATATCATAGTACATTATTTGAATCCATTGAACACTTGTTCTGAACACAGTCATTGTGATATCATAGTACATTATTTGAATCCATTGAACACTTGTTCTGAACACAGTCATTGTGAAATCATAGTACATTATTTGAATCCATTGAACACTTGTTCTGAACACACAGTCATTGTGATATCATAGTGCATTATTTGAATCCATTGAACACTTGTTCTGAACACACAGACAGTGTGATGTCATAGTACATTATTTGAATCCATTGAACACTTGTTCTGAACACACAGTCAGTGTGATATCTTAGTACATTATTTTAATCCATTGAAAACTTGTTCTGAACACACAGTCAGTGTGATATCATAGTACATTATTTTAATCCATTTAACACTTGTTCTGAACACAGTCATTGTGATGTCATTGTGCATTATTTGAATCCATTGAACACTTGTTCTGAACACAGTCATTGTGATATCATAGTACATTATTTTAATCCATTGAACACTTGTTCTGGACACACAGTCATTGCGATATCATAGTGCATTATTTTAATCCATTGAACACTTGTTCTGAACACACAGTCAGTGTGATATCATAGTACATTATTTGAATCCATTTAATACTTGTTCTGAACACACAGTCAGTGTGATATTATAGTACATTATTTGAATCCATTTAACACTTGTTCTGAACACAGTCATTGTGATATCATAGTACATTATTTGAATCCATTGAACACTTGTTCTTAACACACAATCAGTGTGATATCATAGTACATTATTTGAATCCATTGAACACTTGTTCTGAACACACAGTCAGTGTGATATCATAGTACATTATTTGAATCCATTGAACACTTGTTCTGAACACACAGTCATTTTGATATCGTAGTACATTATTTGAATCCATTTAACACTTGTTCTGAACACACAGTCATTGTAATATCGTAGTACATTATTTTAATCAATTGAACACTTGTTCTGAACACAGTCATTGTGATATCATAGTACATTATTTGATTCCATTGAACACTTGATCTGAACACACAGACAGTGTGATATCATAGTACATTATTTGAATCCATTTAACACTTGTTCTGAACACACAGTCAGTGTGATATCATAGTACATTATTTGAATCCATTTAACACTTGTTCTGAACACACAGTCAGTGTGATATCATAGTACATTATTTTAATCAATTTAACACTTGTTCTGAACACACAGTCAGTGTGATATCATAGTACATTATTTGAATCCATTGTAAAACTTGTTCTGAACACAGTCATTGTGATATCATTGTACATTATTTTAATCCATTGAACACTTGTTCTGAACACACAGTCATTGTGATATCATAGTGCATTATTTGAATCCATTGAACACTTGTTCTTAACACACAGTCAGTGTGATATCACAGTACATTATTTGAATCCATTGAACACTTGTTCTGAACACACAGTCAGTGTGATATCATAGTACATTATTTGAATCCATTGAACACTTGTTCTGAACACACAGTCAGTGTGATATCATAGTACATTATTTGAATCCATTGAACACTTGTTCTGAACACACAGTCAGTGTGATATCATAGTACATTATTTGAATCCATTGAACACTTGTTCTGAACACAGTCATTGTGATATCATAGTACATTATTTGAATCCATTGAACACTTGTTCTGAACACAGTCATTGTGAAATCATAGTACATTATTTGAATCCATTTAATACTTGTTCTGAACACACAGTCAGTGTGATATTATAGTACATTATTTGAATCCATTTAACACTTGTTCTGAACACAGTCATTGTGATATCATAGTACATTATTTGAATCCATTGAACACTTGTTCTGAACACACAGTCAGTGTGATATCATAGTACATTATTTTAATCCATTGAACACTTGTTCTGAACACACAGTCAGTGTGATATAATAGTGCATTATTTGAATCCATTCAACACTTGTTCCGAACACAAAGACAGTGTGATTTTAATCAATTGAACACTTGTTCTGAGCACACATTCAGTGTGTGATATCATAGTGTATTATTTGAATCCATTGAACACTTGTTCTTAACACACAATCAGTGTGATATCATAGTACATTATTTGAATCCATTGAACACTTGTTCTTAACACACAATCAGTGTGATATCATAGTACATTATTTGAATCCATTGAACACTTGTTCTGAACACACAGTCAGTGTGATATCATAGTACATTATTTGAATCCATTGAACACTTGTTCTGAACACACAGTCATTTTGATATCGTAGTACATTATTTGAATCCATTTAACACTTGTTCTGAACACACAGTCATTGTAATATCGTAGTACATTATTTTAATCAATTGAACACTTGTTCTGAACACAGTCATTGTGATATCATAGTACATTATTTGATTCCATTGAACACTTGATCTGAACACACAGACAGTGTGATATCATAGTACATTATTTGAATCCATTTAACACTTGTTCTGAACACACAGTCAGTGTGATATCATAGTACATTATTTGAATCCATTTAACACTTGTTCTGAACACACAGTCAGTGTGATATCATAGTACATTATTTTAATCAATTTAACACTTGTTCTGAACACACAGTCAGTGTGATATCATAGTACATTATTTGAATCCATTGTAAAACTTGTTCTGAACACAGTCATTGTGATATCATAGTACATTATTTTAATCCATTGAACACTTGTTCTGAACACACAGTCATTGTGATATCATAGTACATTATTTGAATCCATTGAACACTTGTTCTGAACACACAGTCAGTGTGATATCATAGTACATTATTTTAATCCATTTAACACTTGTTCTGAACACAGTCATTGTGATATCATAGTACATTATTTTAATCCATTGAACACTTGTTCTGAACACACAGTCAGTGTGATATCATAGTGCATTATTTGAATCCATTCAACACTTGTTCCGAACACAAAGACAGTGTGATTTTAATCAATTGAACACTTGTTCTGATCACACATTCAGTGTGTGATATCATAGTGCATTATTTGAATCCATTGAACACTTGTTCTGAACACACAGTCATTGTGATATCATAGTACATTATTTGAATCCATTGAACACTTGTTCTTAACACACAGTCAGTGTGATATCACAGTACATTATTTGAATCCATTGAACACTTGTTCTGAACACACAGTCAGTGTGATATCATAGTACATTATTTGAATCCATTGAACACTTGTTCTGAACACACAGTCAGTGTGATATCATAGTACATTATTTGAATCCATTGAACACTTGTTCTGAACACAGTCATTGTGATATCATAGTACATTATTTGAATCCATTGAACACTTGTTCTGAACACAGTCATTGTGAAATCATAGTACATTATTTGAATCCATTGAACACTTGTTCTGAACACACAGTCATTGTGATATCATAGTGCATTATTTGAATCCATTGAACACTTGTTCTGAACACACAGACAGTGTGATGTCATAGTACATTATTTGAATCCATTGAACACTTGTTCTGAACACACAGTCAGTGTGATATCTTAGTACATTATTTTAATCCATTGAAAACTTGTTCTGAACACACAGTCAGTGTGATATCATAGTACATTATTTTAATCCATTTAACACTTGTTCTGAACACAGTCATTGTGATGTCATTGTGCATTATTTGAATCCATTGAACACTTGTTCTGAACACAGTCATTGTGATATCATAGTACATTATTTTAATCCATTGAACACTTGTTCTGGACACACAGTCATTGCGATATCATAGTGCATTATTTTAATCCATTGAACACTTGTTCTGAACACACAGTCAGTGTGATATCATAGTACATTATTTGAATCCATTTAATACTTGTTCTGAACACACAGTCAGTGTGATATTATAGTACATTATTTGAATCCATTTAACACTTGTTCTGAACACAGTCATTGTGATATCATAGTACATTATTTGAATCCATTGAACACTTGTTCTTAACACACAATCAGTGTGATATCATAGTACATTATTTGAATCCATTGAACACTTGTTCTGAACACACAGTCAGTGTGATATCATAGTACATTATTTGAATCCATTGAACACTTGTTCTGAACACACAGTCATTTTGATATCGTAGTACATTATTTGAATCCATTTAACACTTGTTCTGAACACACAGTCATTGTAATATCGTAGTACATTATTTTAATCAATTGAACACTTGTTCTGAACACAGTCATTGTGATATCATAGTACATTATTTGATTCCATTGAACACTTGATCTGAACACACAGACAGTGTGATATCATAGTACATTATTTGAATCCATTTAACACTTGTTCTGAACACACAGTCAGTGTGATATCATAGTACATTATTTGAATCCATTTAACACTTGTTCTGAACACACAGTCAGTGTGATATCATAGTACATTATTTTAATCAATTTAACACTTGTTCTGAACACACAGTCAGTGTGATATCATAGTACATTATTTGAATCCATTGTAAAACTTGTTCTGAACACAGTCATTGTGATATCATTGTACATTATTTTAATCCATTGAACACTTGTTCTGAACACACAGTCATTGTGATATCATAGTGCATTATTTGAATCCATTGAACACTTGTTCTTAACACACAGTCAGTGTGATATCACAGTACATTATTTGAATCCATTGAACACTTGTTCTGAACACACAGTCAGTGTGATATCATAGTACATTATTTGAATCCATTGAACACTTGTTCTGAACACACAGTCAGTGTGATATCATAGTACATTATTTGAATCCATTGAACACTTGTTCTGAACACAGTCATTGTGATATCATAGTACATTATTTGAATCCATTGAACACTTGTTCTGAACACAGTCATTGTGAAATCATAGTACATTATTTGAATCCATTGAACACTTGTTCTGAACACACAGTCATTGTGATATCATAGTGCATTATTTGAATCCATTGAACACTTGTTCTGAACACACAGACAGTGTGATGTCATAGTACATTATTTGAATCCATTGAACACTTGTTCTGAACACACAGTCAGTGTGATATCTTAGTACATTATTTTAATCCATTGAACACTTGTTCTGAACACACAGTCAGTGTGATATCATAGTACATTATTTTAATCCATTTAACACTTGTTCTGAACACAGTCATTGTGATGTCATTGTGCATTATTTGAATCCATTGAACACTTGTTCTGAACACAGTCATTGTGATATCATAGTACATTATTTTAATCCATTGAACACTTGTTCTGGACACACAGTCATTGCGATATCATAGTGCATTATTTTAATCCATTGAACACTTGTTCTGAACACACAGTCAGTGTGATATCATAGTACATTATTTGAATACATTTAATACTTGTTCTGAACACACAGTCAGTGTGATATTATAGTACATTATTTGAATCCATTTAACACTTGTTCTGAACACAGTCATTGTGATATCATAGTACATTATTTGAATCCATTGATAACTTGTTCTGAACACACAGTCAGTGTGATATCATAGTACATTATTTTAATCCATTTAACACTTGTTCTGAACACAGTCATTGTGATATCATAGTACATTATTTTAATCCATTGAACACTTGTTCTGAACACACAGTCAGTGTGATATCATAGTGCATTATTTGAATCCATTCAACACTTGTTCCGAACACAAAGACAGTGTGATTTTAATCAATTGAACACTTGTTCTGATCACACATTCAGTGTGTGATATCATAGTGCATTATTTGAATCCATTGAACACTTGTTCTGAACACACAGTCATTGTGATATCATAGTACATTATTTGAATCCATTGAACACTTGTTCTTAACACACAGTCAGTGTGATATCACAGTACATTATTTGAATCCATTGAACACTTGTTCTGAACACACAGTCAGTGTGATATCATAGTACATTATTTGAATCCATTGAACACTTGTTCTGAACACACAGTCAGTGTGATATCATAGTACATTATTTGAATCCATTGAACACTTGTTCTGAACACAGTCATTGTGATATCATAGTACATTATTTGAATCCATTGAACACTTGTTCTGAACACAGTCATTGTGAAATCATAGTACATTATTTGAATCCATTGAACACTTGTTCTGAACACACAGTCATTGTGATATCATAGTGCATTATTTGAATCCATTGAACACTTGTTCTGAACACACAGACAGTGTGATGTCATAGTACATTATTTGAATCCATTGAACACTTGTTCTGAACACACAGTCAGTGTGATATCTTAGTACATTATTTTAATCCATTGAACACTTGTTCTGAACACACAGTCAGTGTGATATCATAGTACATTATTTTAATCCATTTAACACTTGTTCTGAACACAGTCATTGTGATGTCATTGTGCATTATTTGAATCCATTGAACACTTGTTCTGAACACAGTCATTGTGATATCATAGTACATTATTTTAATCCATTGAACACTTGTTCTGAACACACAGTCAGTGTGATATAATAGTGCATTATTTGAATCCATTCAACACTTGTTCCGAACACAAAGACAGTGTGATTTTAATCAATTGAACACTTGTTCTGAGCACACATTCAGTGTGTGATATCATAGTGTATTATTTGAATCCATTGAACACTTGTTCTTAACACACAATCAGTGTGATATCATAGTACATTATTTGAATCCATTGAACACTTGTTCTTAACACACAATCAGTGTGATATCATAGTACATTATTTGAATCCATTGAACACTTGTTCTGAACACACAGTCAGTGTGATATCATAGTACATTATTTGAATCCATTGAACACTTGTTCTGAACACACAGTCATTTTGATATCGTAGTACATTATTTGAATCCATTTAACACTTGTTCTGAACACACAGTCATTGTAATATCGTAGTACATTATTTTAATCAATTGAACACTTGTTCTGAACACAGTCATTGTGATATCATAGTACATTATTTGATTCCATTGAACACTTGATCTGAACACACAGACAGTGTGATATCATAGTACATTATTTGAATCCATTTAACACTTGTTCTGAACACACAGTCAGTGTGATATCATAGTACATTATTTGAATCCATTTAACACTTGTTCTGAACACACAGTCAGTGTGATATCATAGTACATTATTTTAATCAATTTAACACTTGTTCTGAACACACAGTCAGTGTGATATCATAGTACATTATTTGAATCCATTGTAAAACTTGTTCTGAACACAGTCATTGTGATATCATAGTACATTATTTTAATCCATTGAACACTTGTTCTGAACACACAGTCATTGTGATATCATAGTGCATTATTTGAATCCATTGAACACTTGTTCTTAACACACAGTCAGTGTGATATCACAGTACATTATTTGAATCCATTGAACACTTGTTCTGAACACACAGTCAGTGTGATATCATAGTACATTATTTGAATCCATTGAACACTTGTTCTGAACACACAGTCAGTGTGATATCATAGTACATTATTTGAATCCATTGAACACTTGTTCTGAACACAGTCATTGTGATATCATAGTACATTATTTGAATCCATTGAACACTTGTTCTGAACACAGTCATTGTGAAATCATAGTACATTATTTGAATCCATTGAACACTTGTTCTGAACACACAGTCATTGTGATATCATAGTGCATTATTTGAATCCATTGAACACTTGTTCTGAACACACAGACAGTGTGATATCTTAGTACATTATTTTAATCCATTGAACACTTGTTCTGAACACACAGTCAGTGTGATATCATAGTACATTATTTTAATCCATTTAACACTTGTTCTGAACACAGTCATTGTGATGTCATTGTGCATTATTTGAATCCATTGAACACTTGTTCTGAACACAGTCATTGTGATATCATAGTACATTATTTTAATCCATTGAACACTTGTTCTGAACACACAGACAGTGTGATGTCATAGTACATTATTTGAATCCATTGAACACTTGTTCTGAACACACAGTCAGTGTGATATCTTAGTACATTATTTTAATCCATTGAACACTTGTTCTGAACACACAGTCAGTGTGATATCATAGTACATTATTTTAATCCATTTAACACTTGTTCTGAACACAGTCATTGTGATGTCATTGTGCATTATTTGAATCCATTGAACACTTGTTCTGAACACAGTCATTGTGATATCATAGTACATTATTTTAATCCATTGAACACTTGTTCTGAACACACAGTCAGTGTGATATAATAGTGCATTATTTGAATCCATTCAACACTTGTTCCGAACACAAAGACAGTGTGATTTTAATCAATTGAACACTTGTTCTGAGCACACATTCAGTGTGTGATATCATAGTGTATTATTTGAATCCATTGAACACTTGTTCTTAACACACAATCAGTGTGATATCATAGTACATTATTTGAATCCATTGAACACTTGTTCTTAACACACAATCAGTGTGATATCATAGTACATTATTTGAATCCATTGAACACTTGTTCTGAACACACAGTCAGTGTGATATCATAGTACATTATTTGAATCCATTGAACACTTGTTCTGAACACACAGTCATTTTGATATCGTAGTACATTATTTGAATCCATTTAACACTTGTTCTGAACACACAGTCATTGTAATATCGTAGTACATTATTTTAATCAATTGAACACTTGTTCTGAACACAGTCATTGTGATATCATAGTACATTATTTGATTCCATTGAACACTTGATCTGAACACACAGACAGTGTGATATCATAGTACATTATTTGAATCCATTTAACACTTGTTCTGAACACACAGTCAGTGTGATATCATAGTACATTATTTGAATCCATTTAACACTTGTTCTGAACACACAGTCAGTGTGATATCATAGTACATTATTTTAATCAATTTAACACTTGTTCTGAACACACAGTCAGTGTGATATCATAGTACATTATTTGAATCCATTGTAAAACTTGTTCTGAACACAGTCATTGTGATATCATAGTACATTATTTTAATCCATTGAACACTTGTTCTGAACACACAGTCATTGTGATATCATAGTGCATTATTTGAATCCATTGAACACTTGTTCTGAACACAGTCATTGTGATATCATAGTACATTATTTGAATCCATTGAACACTTGTTCTGAACACAGTCATTGTGAAATCATAGTACATTATTTGAATCCATTGAACACTTGTTCTGAACACACAGTCATTGTGATATCATAGTGCATTATTTGAATCCATTGAACACTTGTTCTGAACACACAGACAGTGTGATATCTTAGTACATTATTTTAATCCATTGAACACTTGTTCTGAACACACAGTCAGTGTGATATCATAGTACATTATTTTAATCCATTTAACACTTGTTCTGAACACAGTCATTGTGATGTCATTGTGCATTATTTGAATCCATTGAACACTTGTTCTGAACACAGTCATTGTGATATCATAGTACATTATTTTAATCCATTGAACACTTGTTCTGGACACACAGTCATTGCGATATCATAGTGCATTATTTTAATCCATTGAACACTTGTTCTGAACACACAGTCAGTGTGATATCATAGTGCATTATTTGAATCCATTCAACACTTGTTCCGAACACAAAGACAGTGTGATTTTAATCAATTGAACACTTGTTCTGATCACACATTCAGTGTGTGATATCATAGTGCATTATTTGAATCCATTGAACACTTGTTCTGAACACACAGTCATTGTGATATCATAGTACATTATTTGAATCCATTGAACACTTGTTCTTAACACACAGTCAGTGTGATATCACAGTACATTATTTGAATCCATTGAACACTTGTTCTGAACACACAGTCAGTGTGATATCATAGTACATTATTTGAATCCATTGAACACTTGTTCTGAACACACAGTCAGTGTGATATCATAGTACATTATTTGAATCCATTGAACACTTGTTCTGAACACAGTCATTGTGATATCATAGTACATTATTTGAATCCATTGAACACTTGTTCTGAACACAGTCATTGTGAAATCATAGTACATTATTTGAATCCATTGAACACTTGTTCTGAACACACAGTCATTGTGATATCATAGTGCATTATTTGAATCCATTGAACACTTGTTCTGAACACACAGACAGTGTGATGTCATAGTACATTATTTGAATCCATTGAACACTTGTTCTGAACACACAGTCAGTGTGATATCTTAGTACATTATTTTAATCCATTGAACACTTGTTCTGAACACACAGTCAGTGTGATATCATAGTACATTATTTTAATCCATTTAACACTTGTTCTGAACACAGTCATTGTGATGTCATTGTGCATTATTTGAATCCATTGAACACTTGTTCTGAACACAGTCATTGTGATATCATAGTACATTATTTTAATCCATTGAACACTTGTTCTGGACACACAGTCATTGCGATATCATAGTGCATTATTTTAATCCATTGAACACTTGTTCTGAACACACAGTCAGTGTGATATCATAGTACATTATTTGAATCCATTTAATACTTGTTCTGAACACACAGTCAGTGTGATATTATAGTACATTATTTGAATCCATTTAACACTTGTTCTGAACACAGTCATTGTGATATCATAGTACATTATTTGAATCCATTGAACACTTGTTCTTAACACACAATCAGTGTGATATCATAGTACATTATTTGAATCCATTGAACACTTGTTCTGAACACACAGTCAGTGTGATATCATAGTACATTATTTGAATCCATTGAACAATTGTTCTGAACACACAGTCATTTTGATATCGTAGTACATTATTTGAATCCATTTAACACTTGTTCTGAACACACAGTCATTGTAATATCGTAGTACATTATTTTAATCAATTGAACACTTGTTCTGAACACAGTCATTGTGATATCATAGTACATTATTTGATTCCATTGAACACTTGATCTGAACACACAGACAGTGTGATATCATAGTACATTATTTGAATCCATTTAACACTTGTTCTGAACACACAGTCAGTGTGATATCATAGTACATTATTTGAATCCATTTAACACTTGTTCTGAACACACAGTCAGTGTGATATCATAGTACATTATTTTAATCAATTTAACACTTGTTCTGAACACACAGTCAGTGTGATATCATAGTACATTATTTGAATCCATTGTAAAACTTGTTCTGAACACAGTCATTGTGATATCATTGTACATTATTTTAATCCATTGAACACTTGTTCTGAACACACAGTCATTGTGATATCATAGTGCATTATTTGAATCCATTGAACACTTGTTCTTAACACACAGTCAGTGTGATATCACAGTACATTATTTGAATCCATTGAACACTTGTTCTGAACACACAGTCAGTGTGATATCATAGTACATTATTTGAATCCATTGAACACTTGTTCTGAACACACAGTCAGTGTGATATCATAGTACATTATTTGAATCCATTGAACACTTGTTCTGAACACAGTCATTGTGATATCATAGTACATTATTTGAATCCATTGAACACTTGTTCTGAACACAGTCATTGTGAAATCATAGTACATTATTTGAATCCATTGAACACTTGTTCTGAACACACAGTCATTGTGATATCATAGTGCATTATTTGAATCCATTGAACACTTGTTCTGAACACACAGACAGTGTGATGTCATAGTATATTATTTGAATCCATTGAACACTTGTTCTGAACACACAGTCAGTGTGATATCTTAGTACATTATTTTAATCCATTGAACACTTGTTCTGAACACACAGTCAGTGTGATATCATAGTACATTATTTTAATCCATTTAACACTTGTTCTGAACAGAGTCATTGTGATGTCATTGTGCATTATTTGAATCCATTGAACACTTGTTCTGAACACAGTCATTGTGATATCATAGTACATTATTTTAATCCATTGAACACTTGTTCTGGACACACAGTCATTGCGATATCATAGTGCATTATTTTAATCCATTGAACACTTGTTCTGAACACACAGTCAGTGTGATATTATAGTACATTATTTGAATCCATTTAACACTTGTTCTGAACACAGTCATTGTGATATCATAGTACATTATTTGAATCCATTGATAACTTGTTCTGAACACACAGTCAGTGTGATATCATAGTACATTATTTTAATCCATTTAACACTTGTTCTGAACACAGTCATTGTGATATCATAGTACATTATTTTAATCCATTGAACACTTGTTCTGAACACACAGTCAGTGTGATATCATAGTGCATTATTTGAATCCATTCAACACTTGTTCCGAACACAAAGACAGTGTGATTTTAATCAATTGAACACTTGTTCTGATCACACATTCAGTGTGTGATATCATAGTGCATTATTTGAATCCATTGAACACTTGTTCTGAACACACAGTCATTGTGATATCATAGTACATTATTTGAATCCATTGAACACTTGTTCTTAACACACAGTCAGTGTGATATCACAGTACATTATTTGAATCCATTGAACACTTGTTCTGAACACACAGTCAGTGTGATATCATAGTACATTATTTGAATCCATTGAACACTTGTTCTGAACACACAGTCAGTGTGATATCATAGTACATTATTTGAATCCATTGAACACTTGTTCTGAACACAGTCATTGTGATATCATAGTACATTATTTGAATCCATTGAACACTTGTTCTGAACACAGTCATTGTGAAATCATAGTACATTATTTGAATCCATTGAACACTTGTTCTGAACACACAGTCATTGTGATATCATAGTGCATTATTTGAATCCATTGAACACTTGTTCTGAACACACAGACAGTGTGATGTCATAGTACATTATTTGAATCCATTGAACACTTGTTCTGAACACACAGTCAGTGTGATATCTTAGTACATTATTTTAATCCATTGAACACTTGTTCTGAACACACAGTCAGTGTGATATCATAGTACATTATTTTAATCCATTTAACACTTGTTCTGAACACAGTCATTGTGATGTCATTGTGCATTATTTGAATCCATTGAACACTTGTTCTGAACACAGTCATTGTGATATCATAGTACATTATTTTAATCCATTGAACACTTGTTCTGAACACACAGTCAGTGTGATATAATAGTGCATTATTTGAATCCATTCAACACTTGTTCCGAACACAAAGACAGTGTGATTTTAATCAATTGAACACTTGTTCTGAGCACACATTCAGTGTGTGATATCATAGTGTATTATTTGAATCCATTGAACACTTGTTCTTAACACACAATCAGTGTGATATCATAGTACATTATTTGAATCCATTGAACACTTGTTCTTAACACACAATCAGTGTGATATCATAGTACATTATTTGAATCCATTGAACACTTGTTCTGAACACACAGTCAGTGTGATATCATAGTACATTATTTGAATCCATTGAACACTTGTTCTGAACACACAGTCATTTTGATATCGTAGTACATTATTTGAATCCATTTAACACTTGTTCTGAACACACAGTCATTGTAATATCGTAGTACATTATTTTAATCAATTGAACACTTGTTCTGAACACAGTCATTGTGATATCATAGTACATTATTTGATTCCATTGAACACTTGATCTGAACACACAGACAGTGTGATATCATAGTACATTATTTGAATCCATTTAACACTTGTTCTGAACACACAGTCAGTGTGATATCATAGTACATTATTTGAATCCATTTAACACTTGTTCTGAACACACAGTCAGTGTGATATCATAGTACATTATTTTAATCAATTTAACACTTGTTCTGAACACACAGTCAGTGTGATATCATAGTACATTATTTGAATCCATTGTAAAACTTGTTCTGAACACAGTCATTGTGATATCATAGTACATTATTTTAATCCATTGAACACTTGTTCTGAACACACAGTCATTGTGATATCATAGTGCATTATTTGAATCCATTGAACACTTGTTCTTAACACACAGTCAGTGTGATATCACAGTACATTATTTGAATCCATTGAACACTTGTTCTGAACACACAGTCAGTGTGATATCATAGTACATTATTTGAATCCATTGAACACTTGTTCTGAACACACAGTCAGTGTGAAATCATAGTACATTATTTGAATCCATTGAACACTTGTTCTGAACACACAGTCATTGTGATATCATAGTGCATTATTTGAATCCATTGAACACTTGTTCTGAACACACAGACAGTGTGATATCTTAGTACATTATTTTAATCCATTGAACACTTGTTCTGAACACAGTCATTGTGATATCATAGTACATTATTTGAATCCATTGAACACTTGTTCTGAACACAGTCATTGTGAAATCATAGTACATTATTTGAATCCATTGAACACTTGTTCTGAACACACAGTCATTGTGATATCATAGTGCATTATTTGAATCCATTGAACACTTGTTCTGAACACACAGACAGTGTGATATCTTAGTACATTATTTTAATCCATTGAACACTTGTTCTGAACACACAGTCAGTGTGATATCATAGTACATTATTTTAATCCATTTAACACTTGTTCTGAACACAGTCATTGTGATGTCATTGTGCATTATTTGAATCCATTGAACACTTGTTCTGAACACAGTCATTGTGATATCATAGTACATTATTTTAATCCATTGAACACTTGTTCTGAACACACAGACAGTGTGATGTCATAGTACATTATTTGAATCCATTGAACACTTGTTCTGAACACACAGTCAGTGTGATATCTTAGTACATTATTTTAATCCATTGAACACTTGTTCTGAACACACAGTCAGTGTGATATCATAGTACATTATTTTAATCCATTTAACACTTGTTCTGAACACAGTCATTGTGATGTCATTGTGCATTATTTGAATCCATTGAACACTTGTTCTGAACACAGTCATTGTGATATCATAGTACATTATTTTAATCCATTGAACACTTGTTCTGAACACACAGTCAGTGTGATATAATAGTGCATTATTTGAATCCATTCAACACTTGTTCCGAACACAAAGACAGTGTGATTTTAATCAATTGAACACTTGTTCTGAGCACACATTCAGTGTGTGATATCATAGTGTATTATTTGAATCCATTGAACACTTGTTCTTAACACACAATCAGTGTGATATCATAGTACATTATTTGAATCCATTGAACACTTGTTCTTAACACACAATCAGTGTGATATCATAGTACATTATTTGAATCCATTGAACACTTGTTCTGAACACACAGTCAGTGTGATATCATAGTACATTATTTGAATCCATTGAACACTTGTTCTGAACACAGTCATTGTGATATCATAGTACATTATTTGAATCCATTGAACACTTGTTCTGAACACAGTCATTGTGAAATCATAGTACATTATTTGAATCCATTGAACACTTGTTCTGAACACACAGTCATTGTGATATCATAGTGCATTATTTGAATCCATTGAACACTTGTTCTGAACACACAGACAGTGTGATATCTTAGTACATTATTTTAATCCATTGAACACTTGTTCTGAACACACAGTCAGTGTGATATCATAGTACATTATTTTAATCCATTTAACACTTGTTCTGAACACAGTCATTGTGATGTCATTGTGCATTATTTGAATCCATTGAACACTTGTTCTGAACACAGTCATTGTGATATCATAGTACATTATTTTAATCCATTGAACACTTGTTCTGAACACACAGACAGTGTGATGTCATAGTACATTATTTGAATCCATTGAACACTTGTTCTGAACACACAGTCAGTGTGATATCTTAGTACATTATTTTAATCCATTGAACACTTGTTCTGAACACACAGTCAGTGTGATATCATAGTACATTATTTTAATCCATTTAACACTTGTTCTGAACACAGTCATTGTGATGTCATTGTGCATTATTTGAATCCATTGAACACTTGTTCTGAACACAGTCATTGTGATATCATAGTACATTATTTTAATCCATTGAACACTTGTTCTGAACACACAGTCAGTGTGATATAATAGTGCATTATTTGAATCCATTCAACACTTGTTCCGAACACAAAGACAGTGTGATTTTAATCAATTGAACACTTGTTCTGAGCACACATTCAGTGTGTGATATCATAGTGTATTATTTGAATCCATTGAACACTTGTTCTTAACACACAATCAGTGTGATATCATAGTACATTATTTGAATCCATTGAACACTTGTTCTTAACACACAATCAGTGTGATATCATAGTACATTATTTGAATCCATTGAACACTTGTTCTGAACACACAGTCAGTGTGATATCATAGTACATTATTTGAATCCATTGAACACTTGTTCTGAACACACAGTCATTTTGATATCGTAGTACATTATTTGAATCCATTTAACACTTGTTCTGAACACACAGTCATTGTAATATCGTAGTACATTATTTTAATCAATTGAACACTTGTTCTGAACACAGTCATTGTGATATCATAGTACATTATTTGATTCCATTGAACACTTGATCTGAACACACAGACAGTGTGATATCATAGTACATTATTTGAATCCATTTAACACTTGTTCTGAACACACAGTCAGTGTGATATCATAGTACATTATTTGAATCCATTTAACACTTGTTCTGAACACACAGTCAGTGTGATATCATAGTACATTATTTTAATCAATTTAACACTTGTTCTGAACACACAGTCAGTGTGATATCATAGTACATTATTTGAATCCATTGTAAAACTTGTTCTGAACACAGTCATTGTGATATCATAGTACATTATTTTAATCCATTGAACACTTGTTCTGAACACACAGTCATTGTGATATCATAGTGCATTATTTGAATCCATTGAACACTTGTTCTTAACACACAGTCAGTGTGATATCACAGTACATTATTTGAATCCATTGAACACTTGTTCTGAACACACAGTCAGTGTGATATCATAGTACATTATTTGAATCCATTGAACACTTGTTCTGAACACACAGTCAGTGTGATATCATAGTACATTATTTGAATCCATTGAACACTTGTTCTGAACACAGTCATTGTGATATCATAGTACATTATTTGAATCCATTGAACACTTGTTCTGAACACAGTCATTGTGAAATCATAGTACATTATTTGAATCCATTGAACACTTGTTCTGAACACACAGTCATTGTGATATCATAGTGCATTATTTGAATCCATTGAACACTTGTTCTGAACACACAGACAGTGTGATATCTTAGTACATTATTTTAATCCATTGAACACTTGTTCTGAACACACAGTCAGTGTGATATCATAGTACATTATTTTAATCCATTTAACACTTGTTCTGAACACAGTCATTGTGATGTCATTGTGCATTATTTGAATCCATTGAACACTTGTTCTGAACACAGTCATTGTGATATCATAGTACATTATTTTAATCCATTGAACACTTGTTCTGGACACACAGTCATTGCGATATCATAGTGCATTATTTTAATCCATTGAACACTTGTTCTGAACACACAGTCAGTGTGATATCATAGTACATTATTTGAATCCATTTAATACTTGTTCTGAGCACACAGTCAGTGTGATATTATAGTACATTATTTGAATCCATTTAACACTTGTTCTGAACACAGTCATTGTGATATCATAGTACATTATTTGAATCCATTGAACACTTGTTCTGAACACACAGTCAGTGTGATATCATAGTACATTATTTTAATCCATTTAACACTTGTTCTGAACACAGTCATTGTGATATCATAGTACATTATTTTAATCCATTGAACACTTGTTCTGAACACACAGTCAGTGTGATATCATAGTGCATTATTTGAATCCATTCAACACTTGTTCCGAACACAAAGACAGTGTGATTTTAATCAATTGAACACTTGTTCTGATCACACATTCAGTGTGTGATATCATAGTGCATTATTTGAATCCATTGAACACTTGTTCTGAACACACAGTCATTGTGATATCATAGTACATTATTTGAATCCATTGAACACTTGTTCTTAACACACAGTCAGTGTGATATCACAGTACATTATTTGAATCCATTGAACACTTGTTCTGAACACACAGTCAGTGTGATATCATAGTACATTATTTGAATCCATTGAACACTTGTTCTGAACACACAGTCAGTGTGATATCATAGTACATTATTTGAATCCATTGAACACTTGTTCTGAACACAGTCATTGTGATATCATAGTACATTATTTGAATCCATTGAACACTTGTTCTGAACACAGTCATTGTGAAATCATAGTACATTATTTGAATCCATTGAACACTTGTTCTGAACACACAGTCATTGTGATATCATAGTGCATTATTTGAATCCATTGAACACTTGTTCTGAACACACAGACAGTGTGATGTTATAGTACATTATTTGAATCCATTGAACACTTGTTCTGAACACACAGTCAGTGTGATATCTTAGTACATTATTTTAATCCATTGAACACTTGTTCTGAACACACAGTCAGTGTGATATCATAGTACATTATTTTAATCCATTTAACACTTGTTCTGAACACAGTCATTGTGATGTCATTGTGCATTATTTGAATCCATTGAACACTTGTTCTGAACACAGTCATTGTGATATCATAGTACATTATTTTAATCCATTGAACACTTGTTCTGGACACACAGTCATTGCGATATCATAGTGCATTATTTTAATCCATTGAACACTTGTTCTGAACACACAGTCAGTGTGATATCATAGTACATTATTTGAATCCATTTAATACTTGTTCTGAACACACAGTCAGTGTGATATTATAGTACATTATTTGAATCCATTTAACACTTGTTCTGAACACAGTCATTGTGATATCATAGTACATTATTTGAATCCATTGAACACTTGTTCTTAACACACAATCAGTGTGATATCATAGTACATTATTTGAATCCATTGAACACTTGTTCTGAACACACAGTCAGTGTGATATCATAGTACATTATTTGAATCCATTGAACACTTGTTCTGAACACACAGTCATTTTGATATCGTAGTACATTATTTGAATCCATTTAACACTTGTTCTGAACACACAGTCATTGTAATATCGTAGTACATTATTTTTATCAATTGAACACTTGTTCTGAACACAGTCATTGTGATATCATAGTGCATTATTTGAATCCATTGAACACTTGTTCTGAACACACAGACAGTGTGATATCTTAGTACATTATTTTAATCCATTGAACACTTGTTCTGAACACACAGTCAGTGTGATATCATAGTACATTATTTGAATCCATTCAACACTTGTTCCGAACACAAAGACAGTGTGATTTTAATCAATTGAACACTTGTTCTGAGCACACATTCAGTGAGTGATATCATAGTGTATTATTTGAATCCATTGAACACTTGTTCTTAACACACAATCAGTGTGATATCATAGTACATTATTTGAATCCATTGAACACTTGTTCTTAACACACAATCAGTGTGATATCATAGTACATTATTTGAATCCATTGAACACTTGTTCTGAACACACAGTCAGTGTGATATCATAGTACATTATTTGAATCCATTGAACACTTGTTCTGAACACACAGTCATTTTGATATCGTAGTACATTATTTGAATCCATTTAACACTTGTTCTGAACACACAGTCATTGTAATATCGTAGTACATTATTTTAATCAATTGAACACTTGTTCTGAACACAGTCATTGTGATATCATAGTACATTATTTGATTCCATTGAACACTTGATCTGAACACACAGACAGTGTGATATCATAGTACATTATTTGAATCCATTTAACACTTGTTCTGAACACACAGTCAGTGTGATATCATAGTACATTATTTGAATCCATTTAACACTTGTTCTGAACACACAGTCAGTGTGATATCATAGTACATTATTTTAATCAATTTAACACTTGTTCTGAACACACAGTCAGTGTGATATCATAGTACATTATTTGAATCCATTGTAAAACTTGTTCTGAACACAGTCATTGTGATATCATAGTACATTATTTTAATCCATTGAACACTTGTTCTGAACACACAGTCATTGTGATATCATAGTGCATTATTTGAATCCATTGAACACTTGTTCTTAACACACAGTCAGTGTGATATCACAGTACATTATTTGAATCCATTGAACACTTGTTCTGAACACACAGTCAGTGTGATATCATAGTACATTATTTGAATCCATTGAACACTTGTTCTGAACACACAGTCAGTGTGATATCATAGTACATTATTTGAATCCATTGAACACTTGTTCTGAACACAGTCATTGTGATATCATAGTACATTATTTGAATCCATTGAACACTTGTTCTGAACACAGTCATTGTGAAATCATAGTACATTATTTGAATCCATTGAACACTTGTTCTGAACACACAGTCATTGTGATATCATAGTGCATTATTTGAATCCATTGAACACTTGTTCTGAACACACAGACAGTGTGATATCTTAGTACATTATTTTAATCCATTGAACACTTGTTCTGAACACACAGTCAGTGTGATATCATAGTACATTATTTTAATCCATTTAACACTTGTTCTGAACACAGTCATTGTGATGTCATTGTGCATTATTTGAATCCATTGAACACTTGTTCTGAACACAGTCATTGTGATATCATAGTACATTATTTTAATCCATTGAACACTTGTTCTGGACACACAGTCATTGCGATATCATAGTGCATTATTTTAATCCATTGAACACTTGTTCTGAACACACAGTCAGTGTGATATCATAGTGCATTATTTGAATCCATTCAACACTTGTTCCGAACACAAAGACAGTGTGATTTTAATCAATTGAACACTTGTTCTGATCACACATTCAGTGTGTGATATCATAGTGCATTATTTGAATCCATTGAACACTTGTTCTGAACACACAGTCATTGTGATATCATAGTACATTATTTGAATCCATTGAACACTTGTTCTTAACACACAGTCAGTGTGATATCACAGTACATTATTTGAATCCATTGAACACTTGTTCTGAACACACAGTCAGTGTGATATCATAGTACATTATTTGAATCCATTGAACACTTGTTCTGAACACACAGTCAGTGTGATATCATAGTACATTATTTGAATCCATTGAACACTTGTTCTGAACACAGTCATTGTGATATCATAGTACATTATTTGAATCCATTGAACACTTGTTCTGAACACAGTCATTGTGAAATCATAGTACATTATTTGAATCCATTGAACACTTGTTCTGAACACACAGTCATTGTGATATCATAGTGCATTATTTGAATCCATTGAACACTTGTTCTGAACACACAGACAGTGTGATGTCATAGTACATTATTTGAATCCATTGAACACTTGTTCTGAACACACAGTCAGTGTGATATCTTAGTACATTATTTTAATCCATTGAACACTTGTTCTGAACACACAGTCAGTGTGATATCATAGTACATTATTTTAATCCATTTAACACTTGTTCTGAACACAGTCATTGTGATGTCATTGTGCATTATTTGAATCCATTGAACACTTGTTCTGAACACAGTCATTGTGATATCATAGTACATTATTTTAATCCATTGAACACTTGTTCTGGACACACAGTCATTGCGATATCATAGTGCATTATTTTAATCCATTGAACACTTGTTCTGAACACACAGTCAGTGTGATATCATAGTACATTATTTGAATCCATTTAATACTTGTTCTGAACACACAGTCAGTGTGATATTATAGTACATTATTTGAATCCATTTAACACTTGTTCTGAACACAGTCATTGTGATATCATAGTACATTATTTGAATCCATTGAACACTTGTTCTTAACACACAATCAGTGTGATATCATAGTACATTATTTGAATCCATTGAACACTTGTTCTGAACACACAGTCAGTGTGATATCATAGTACATTATTTGAATCCATTGAACACTTGTTCTGAACACACAGACAGTGTGATGTCATAGTACATTATTTGAATCCATTGAACACTTGTTCTGAACACACAGTCAGTGTGATATCTTAGTACATTATTTTAATCCATTGAACACTTGTTCTGAACACACAGTCAGTGTGATATCATAGTACATTATTTTAATCCATTTAACACTTGTTCTGAACACAGTCATTGTGATGTCATTGTGCATTATTTGAATCCATTGAACACTTGTTCTGAACACAGTCATTGTGATATCATAGTACATTATTTTAATCCATTGAACACTTGTTCTGAACACACAGTCAGTGTGATATAATAGTGCATTATTTGAATCCATTCAACACTTGTTCCGAACACAAAGACAGTGTGATTTTAATCAATTGAACACTTGTTCTGAGCACACATTCAGTGTGTGATATCATAGTGTATTATTTGAATCCATTGAACACTTGTTCTTAACACACAATCAGTGTGATATCATAGTACATTATTTGAATCCATTGAACACTTGTTCTTAACACACAATCAGTGTGATATCATAGTACATTATTTGAATCCATTGAACACTTGTTCTGAACACACAGTCAGTGTGATATCATAGTACATTATTTGAATCCATTGAACACTTGTTCTGAACACACAGTCATTTTGATATCGTAGTACATTATTTGAATCCATTTAACACTTGTTCTGAACACACAGTCATTGTAATATCGTAGTACATTATTTTAATCAATTGAACACTTGTTCTGAACACAGTCATTGTGATATCATAGTACATTATTTGATTCCATTGAACACTTGATCTGAACACACAGACAGTGTGATATCATAGTACATTATTTGAATCCATTTAACACTTGTTCTGAACACACAGTCAGTGTGATATCATAGTACATTATTTGAATCCATTTAACACTTGTTCTGAACACACAGTCAGTGTGATATCATAGTACATTATTTTAATCAATTTAACACTTGTTCTGAACACACAGTCAGTGTGATATCATAGTACATTATTTGAATCCATTGTAAAACTTGTTCTGAACACAGTCATTGTGATATCATAGTACATTATTTTAATCCATTGAACACTTGTTCTGAACACACAGTCATTGTGATATCATAGTGCATTATTTGAATCCATTGAACACTTGTTCTTAACACACAGTCAGTGTGATATCACAGTACATTATTTGAATCCATTGAACACTTGTTCTGAACACACAGTCAGTGTGATATCATAGTACATTATTTGAATCCATTGAACACTTGTTCTGAACACACAGTCAGTGTGAAATCATAGTACATTATTTGAATCCATTGAACACTTGTTCTGAACACACAGTCATTGTGATATCATAGTGCATTATTTGAATCCATTGAACACTTGTTCTGAACACACAGACAGTGTGATATCTTAGTACATTATTTTAATCCATTGAACACTTGTTCTGAACACAGTCATTGTGATATCATAGTACATTATTTGAATCCATTGAACACTTGTTCTGAACACAGTCATTGTGAAATCATAGTACATTATTTGAATCCATTGAACACTTGTTCTGAACACACAGTCATTGTGATATCATAGTGCATTATTTGAATCCATTGAACACTTGTTCTGAACACACAGACAGTGTGATATCTTAGTACATTATTTTAATCCATTGAACACTTGTTCTGAACACACAGTCAGTGTGATATCATAGTACATTATTTTAATCCATTTAACACTTGTTCTGAACACAGTCATTGTGATGTCATTGTGCATTATTTGAATCCATTGAACACTTGTTCTGAACACAGTCATTGTGATATCATAGTACATTATTTTAATCCATTGAACACTTGTTCTGAACACACAGACAGTGTGATGTCATAGTACATTATTTGAATCCATTGAACACTTGTTCTGAACACACAGTCAGTGTGATATCTTAGTACATTATTTTAATCCATTGAACACTTGTTCTGAACACACAGTCAGTGTGATATCATAGTACATTATTTTAATCCATTTAACACTTGTTCTGAACACAGTCATTGTGATGTCATTGTGCATTATTTGAATCCATTGAACACTTGTTCTGAACACAGTCATTGTGATATCATAGTACATTATTTTAATCCATTGAACACTTGTTCTGAACACACAGTCAGTGTGATATAATAGTGCATTATTTGAATCCATTCAACACTTGTTCCTAACACAAAGACAGTGTGATTTTAATCAATTGAACACTTGTTCTGAGCACACATTCAGTGTGTGATATCATAGTGTATTATTTGAATCCATTGAACACTTGTTCTTAACACACAATCAGTGTGATATCATAGTACATTATTTGAATCCATTGAACACTTGTTCTTAACACACAATCAGTGTGATATCATAGTACATTATTTGAATCCATTGAACACTTGTTCTGAACACACAGTCAGTGTGATATCATAGTACATTATTTGAATCCATTGAACACTTGTTCTGAACACAGTCATTGTGATATCATAGTACATTATTTGAATCCATTGAACACTTGTTCTGAACACAGTCATTGTGAAATCATAGTACATTATTTGAATCCATTGAACACTTGTTCTGAACACACAGTCATTGTGATATCATAGTGCATTATTTGAATCCATTGAACACTTGTTCTGAACACACAGACAGTGTGATATCTTAGTACATTATTTTAATCCATTGAACACTTGTTCTGAACACACAGTCAGTGTGATATCATAGTACATTATTTTAATCCATTTAACACTTGTTCTGAACACAGTCATTGTGATGTCATTGTGCATTATTTGAATCCATTGAACACTTGTTCTGAACACAGTCATTGTGATATCATAGTACATTATTTTAATCCATTGAACACTTGTTCTGAACACACAGACAGTGTGATGTCATAGTACATTATTTGAATCCATTGAACACTTGTTCTGAACACACAGTCAGTGTGATATCTTAGTACATTATTTTAATCCATTGAACACTTGTTCTGAACACACAGTCAGTGTGATATCATAGTACATTATTTTAATCCATTTAACACTTGTTCTGAACACAGTCATTGTGATGTCATTGTGCATTATTTGAATCCATTGAACACTTGTTCTGAACACAGTCATTGTGATATCATAGTACATTATTTTAATCCATTGAACACTTGTTCTGAACACACAGTCAGTGTGATATAATAGTGCATTATTTGAATCCATTCAACACTTGTTCCGAACACAAAGACAGTGTGATTTTAATCAATTGAACACTTGTTCTGAGCACACATTCAGTGTGTGATATCATAGTGTATTATTTGAATCCATTGAACAATTGTTCTTAACACACAATCAGTGTGATATCATAGTACATTATTTGAATCCATTGAACACTTGTTCTTAACACACAATCAGTGTGATATCATAGTACATTATTTGAATCCATTGAACACTTGTTCTGAACACACAGTCAGTGTGATATCATAGTACATTATTTGAATCCATTGAACACTTGTTCTGAACACACAGTCATTTTGATATCGTAGTACATTATTTGAATCCATTTAACACTTGTTCTGAACACACAGTCATTGTAATATCGTAGTACATTATTTTAATCAATTGAACACTTGTTCTGAACACAGTCATTGTGATATCATAGTACATTATTTGATTCCATTGAACACTTGATCTGAACACACAGACAGTGTGATATCATAGTACATTATTTGAATCCATTTAACACTTGTTCTGAACACACAGTCAGTGTGATATCATAGTACATTATTTGAATCCATTTAACACTTGTTCTGAACACACAGTCAGTGTGATATCATAGTACATTATTTTAATCAATTTAACACTTGTTCTGAACACACAGTCAGTGTGATATCATAGTACATTATTTGAATCCATTGTAAAACTTGTTCTGAACACAGTCATTGTGATATCATAGTACATTATTTTAATCCATTGAACACTTGTTCTGAACACACAGTCATTGTGATATCATAGTGCATTATTTGAATCCATTGAACACTTGTTCTTAACACACAGTCAGTGTGAAATCACAGTACATTATTTGAATCCATTGAACACTTGTTCTGAACACACAGTCAGTGTGATATCATAGTACATTATTTGAATCCATTGAACACTTGTTCTGAACACACAGTCAGTGTGATATCATAGTACATTATTTGAATCCATTGAACACTTGTTCTGAACACAGTCATTGTGATATCATAGTACATTATTTGAATCCATTGAACACTTGTTCTGAACACAGTCATTGTGAAATCATAGTACATTATTTGAATCCATTGAACACTTGTTCTGAACACACAGTCATTGTGATATCATAGTGCATTATTTGAATCCATTGAACACTTGTTCTGAACACACAGACAGTGTGATATCTTAGTACATTATTTTAATCCATTGAACACTTGTTCTGAACACACAGTCAGTGTGATATCATAGTACATTATTTTAATCCATTTAACACTTGTTCTGAACACAGTCATTGTGATGTCATTGTGCATTATTTGAATCCATTGAACACTTGTTCTGAACACAGTCATTGTGATATCATAGTACATTATTTTAATCCATTGAACACTTGTTCTGGACACACAGTCATTGCGATATCATAGTGCATTATTTTAATCCATTGAACACTTGTTCTGAACACACAGTCAGTGTGATATCATAGTACATTATTTGAATCCATTTAATACTTGTTCTGAGCACACAGTCAGTGTGATATTATAGTACATTATTTGAATCCATTTAACACTTGTTCTGAACACAGTCATTGTGATATCATAGTACATTATTTGAATCCATTGAACACTTGTTCTGAACACACAGTCAGTGTGATATCATAGTACATTATTTTAATCCATTTAACACTTGTTCTGAACACAGTCATTGTGATATCATAGTACATTATTTTAATCCATTGAACACTTGTTCTGAACACACAGTCAGTGTGATATCATAGTGCATTATTTGAATCCATTCAACACTTGTTCCGAACACAAAGACAGTGTGATTTTAATCAATTGAACACTTGTTCTGATCACACATTCAGTGTGTGATATCATAGTGCATTATTTGAATCCATTGAACACTTGTTCTGAACACACAGTCATTGTGATATCATAGTACATTATTTGAATCCATTGAACACTTGTTCTTAACACACAGTCAGTGTGATATCACAGTACATTATTTGAATCCATTGAACACTTGTTCTGAACACACAGTCAGTGTGATATCATAGTACATTATTTGAATCCATTGAACACTTGTTCTGAACACACAGTCAGTGTGATATCATAGTACATTATTTGAATCCATTGAACACTTGTTCTGAACACAGTCATTGTGATATCATAGTACATTATTTGAATCCATTGAACACTTGTTCTGAACACAGTCATTGTGAAATCATAGTACATTATTTGAATCCATTGAACACTTGTTCTGAACACACAGTCATTGTGATATCATAGTGCATTATTTGAATCCATTGAACACTTGTTCTGAACACACAGACAGTGTGATGTTATAGTACATTATTTGAATCCATTGAACACTTGTTCTGAACACACAGTCAGTGTGATATCTTAGTACATTATTTTAATCCATTGAACACTTGTTCTGAACACACAGTCAGTGTGATATCATAGTACATTATTTTAATCCATTTAACTTTTGTTCTGAACACAGTCATTGTGATGTCATTGTGCATTATTTGAATCCATTGAACACTTGTTCTGAACACAGTCATTGTGATATCATAGTACATTATTTTAATCCATTGAACACTTGTTCTGGACACACAGTCATTGCGATATCATAGTGCATTATTTTAATCCATTGAACACTTGTTCTGAACACACAGTCAGTGTGATATCATAGTACATTATTTGAATCCATTTAATACTTGTTCTGAACACACAGTCAGTGTGATATTATAGTACATTATTTGAATCCATTTAACACTTGTTCTGAACACAGTCATTGTGATATCATAGTACATTATTTGAATCCATTGAACACTTGTTCTTAACACACAATCAGTGTGATATCATAGTACATTATTTGAATCCATTGAACACTTGTTCTGAACACACAGTCAGTGTGATATCATAGTACATTATTTGAATCCATTGAACACTTGTTCTGAACACACAGTCATTTTGATATCGTAGTACATTATTTGAATCCATTTAACACTTGTTCTGAACACACAGTCATTGTAATATCGTAGTACATTATTTTTATCAATTGAACACTTGTTCTGAACACAGTCATTGTGATATCATAGTGCATTATTTGAATCCATTGAACACTTGTTCTGAACACACAGACAGTGTGATATCTTAGTACATTATTTTAATCCATTGAACACTTGTTCTGAACACACAGTCAGTGTGATATCATAGTACATTATTTGAATCCATTCAACACTTGTTCCGAACACAAAGACAGTGTGATTTTAATCAATTGAACACTTGTTCTGAGCACACATTCAGTGTGTGATATCATAGTGTATTATTTGAATCCATTGAACACTTGTTCTTAACACACAATCAGTGTGATATCATAGTACATTATTTGAATCCATTGAACACTTGTTCTTAACACACAATCAGTGTGATATCATAGTACATTATTTGAATCCATTGAACACTTGTTCTGAACACACAGTCAGTGTGATATCATAGTACATTATTTGAATCCATTGAACACTTGTTCTGAACACACAGTCATTTTGATATCGTAGTACATTATTTGAATCCATTTAACACTTGTTCTGAACACACAGTCATTGTAATATCGTAGTACATTATTTTAATCAATTGAACACTTGTTCTGAACACAGTCATTGTGATATCATAGTACATTATTTGATTCCATTGAACACTTGATCTGAACACACAGACAGTGTGATATCATAGTACATTATTTGAATCCATTTAACACTTGTTCTGAACACACAGTCAGTGTGATATCATAGTACATTATTTGAATCCATTTAACACTTGTTCTGAACACACAGTCAGTGTGATATCATAGTACATTATTTTAATCAATTTAACACTTGTTCTGAACACACAGTCAGTGTGATATCATAGTACATTATTTGAATCCATTGTAAAACTTGTTCTGAACACAGTCATTGTGATATCATAGTACATTATTTTAATCCATTGAACACTTGTTCTGAACACACAGTCATTGTGATATCATAGTGCATTATTTGAATCCATTGAACACTTGTTCTTAACACACAGTCAGTGTGATATCACAGTACATTATTTGAATCCATTGAACACTTGTTCTGAACACACAGTCAGTGTGATATCATAGTACATTATTTGAATCCATTGAACACTTGTTCTGAACACACAGTCAGTGTGATATCATAGTACATTATTTGAATCCATTGAACACTTGTTCTGAACACAGTCATTGTGATATCATAGTACATTATTTGAATCCATTGAACACTTGTTCTGAACACAGTCATTGTGAAATCATAGTACATTATTTGAATCCATTGAACACTTGTTCTGAACACACAGTCATTGTGATATCATAGTGCATTATTTGAATCCATTGAACACTTGTTCTGAACACACAGACAGTGTGATATCTTAGTACATTATTTTAATCCATTGAACACTTGTTCTGAACACACAGTCAGTGTGATATCATAGTACATTATTTTAATCCATTTAACACTTGTTCTGAACACAGTCATTGTGATGTCATTGTGCATTATTTGAATCCATTGAAAACTTGTTCTGAACACAGTCATTGTGATATCATAGTACATTATTTTAATCCATTGAACACTTGTTCTGGACACACAGTCATTGCGATATCATAGTGCATTATTTTAATCCATTGAACACTTGTTCTGAACACACAGTCAGTGTGATATCATAGTGCATTATTTGAATCCATTCAACACTTGTTCCGAACACAAAGACAGTGTGATTTTAATCAATTGAACACTTGTTCTGATCACACATTCAGTGTGTGATATCATAGTGCATTATTTGAATCCATTGAACACTTGTTCTGAACACACAGTCATTGTGATATCATAGTACATTATTTGAATCCATTGAACACTTGTTCTTAACACACAGTCAGTGTGATATCACAGTACATTATTTGAATCCATTGAACACTTGTTCTGAACACACAGTCAGTGTGATATCATAGTACATTATTTGAATCCATTGAACACTTGTTCTGAACACACAGTCAGTGTGATATCATAGTACATTATTTGAATCCATTGAACACTTGTTCTGAACACAGTCATTGTGATATCATAGTACATTATTTGAATCCATTGAACACTTGTTCTGAACACAGTCATTGTGAAATCATAGTACATTATTTGAATCCATTGAACACTTGTTCTGAACACACAGTCATTGTGATATCATAGTGCATTATTTGAATCCATTGAACACTTGTTCTGAACACACAGACAGTGTGATGTCATAGTACATTATTTGAATCCATTGAACACTTGTTCTGAACACACAGTCAGTGTGATATCTTAGTACATTATTTTAATCCATTGAACACTTGTTCTGAACACACAGTCAGTGTGATATCATAGTACATTATTTTAATCCATTTAACACTTGTTCTGAACACAGTCATTGTGATGTCATTGTGCATTATTTGAATCCATTGAACACTTGTTCTGAACACAGTCATTGTGATATCATAGTACATTATTTTAATCCATTGAACACTTGTTCTGGACACACAGTCATTGCGATATCATAGTGCATTATTTTAATCCATTGAACACTTGTTCTGAACACACAGTCAGTGTGATATCATAGTACATTATTTGAATCCATTTAATACTTGTTCTGAACACACAGTCAGTGTGATATTATAGTACATTATTTGAATCCATTTAACACTTGTTCTGAACACAGTCATTGTGATATCATAGTACATTATTTGAATCCATTGAACACTTGTTCTTAACACACAATCAGTGTGATATCATAGTACATTATTTGAATCCATTGAACACTTGTTCTGAACACACAGTCAGTGTGATATCATAGTACATTATTTGAATCCATTGAACACTTGTTCTGAACACACAGTCATTTTGATATCGTAGTACATTATTTGAATCCATTTAACACTTGTTCTGAACACACAGTCATTGTAATATCGTAGTACATTATTTTAATCAATTGAACACTTGTTCTGAACACAGTCATTGTGATATCATAGTACATTATTTGATTCCATTGAACACTTGATCTGAACACACAGACAGTGTGATATCATAGTACATTATTTGAATCCATTTAACACTTGTTCTGAACACACAGTCAGTGTGATATCATAGTACATTATTTGAATCCATTGAACACTTGTTCTGAACACACAGTCAGTGTGATATCATAGTACATTATTTGATTCCATTGAACACTTGATCTGAACACACAGACAGTGTGATATCATAGTACATTATTTGAATCCATTTAACACTTGTTCTGAACACACAGTCAGTGTGATATCATAGTACATTATTTGAATCCATTGAACACTTGTTCTGAACACACAGTCAGTGTGATATCATAGTACATTATTTGAATCCATTGAACACTTGTTCTGAACACAGTCATTGTGATATCATAGTACATTATTTGAATCCATTGAACACTTGTTCTGAACACAGTCATTGTGAAATCATAGTACATTATTTGAATCCATTGAACACTTGTTCTGAACACACAGTCATTGTGATATCATAGTGCATTATTTGAATCCATTGAACACTTGTTCTGAACACACAGACAGTGTGATGTCATAGTATATTATTTGAATCCATTGAACACTTGTTCTGAACACACAGTCAGTGTGATATCTTAGTACATTATTTTAATCCATTGAACACTTGTTCTGAACACACAGTCAGTGTGATATCATAGTACATTATTTTAATCCATTTAACACTTGTTCTGAACAGAGTCATTGTGATGTCATTGTGCATTATTTGAATCCATTGAACACTTGTTCTGAACACAGTCATTGTGATATCATAGTACATTATTTTAATCCATTGAACACTTGTTCTGGACACACAGTCATTGCGATATCATAGTGCATTATTTTAATCCATTGAACACTTGTTCTGAACACACAGTCAGTGTGATATCATAGTACATTATTTGAATACATTTAATACTTGTTCTGAACACACAGTCAGTGTGATATTATAGTACATTATTTGAATCCATTTAACACTTGTTCTGAACACAGTCATTGTGATATCATAGTACATTATTTGAATCCATTGATAACTTGTTCTGAACACACAGTCAGTGTGATATCATAGTACATTATTTTAATCCATTTAACACTTGTTCTGAACACAGTCATTGTGATATCATAGTACATTATTTTAATCCATTGAACACTTGTTCTGAACACACAGTCAGTGTGATATCATAGTGCATTATTTGAATCCATTCAACACTTGTTCCGAACACAAAGACAGTGTGATTTTAATCAATTGAACACTTGTTCTGATCACACATTCAGTGTGTGATATCATAGTGCATTATTTGAATCCATTGAACACTTGTTCTGAACACACAGTCATTGTGATATCATAGTACATTATTTGAATCCATTGAACACTTGTTCTTAACACACAGTCAGTGTGATATCACAGTACATTATTTGAATCCATTGAACACTTGTTCTGAACACACAGTCAGTGTGATATCATAGTACATTATTTGAATCCATTGAACACTTGTTCTGAACACACAGTCAGTGTGATATCATAGTACATTATTTGAATCCATTGAACACTTGTTCTGAACACAGTCATTGTGATATCATAGTACATTATTTGAATCCATTGAACACTTGTTCTGAACACAGTCATTGTGAAATCATAGTACATTATTTGAATCCATTGAACACTTGTTCTGAACACACAGTCATTGTGATATCATAGTGCATTATTTGAATCCATTGAACACTTGTTCTGAACACACAGACAGTGTGATGTCATAGTACATTATTTGAATCCATTGAACACTTGTTCTGAACACACAGTCAGTGTGATATCTTAGTACATTATTTTAATCCATTGAACACTTGTTCTGAACACACAGTCAGTGTGATATCATAGTACATTATTTTAATCCATTTAACACTTGTTCTGAACACAGTCATTGTGATGTCATTGTGCATTATTTGAATCCATTGAACACTTGTTCTGAACACAGTCATTGTGATATCATAGTACATTATTTTAATCCATTGAACACTTGTTCTGAACACACAGTCAGTGTGATATAATAGTGCATTATTTGAATCCATTCAACACTTGTTCCGAACACAAAGACAGTGTGATTTTAATCAATTGAACACTTGTTCTGAGCACACATTCAGTGTGTGATATCATAGTGTATTATTTGAATCCATTGAACACTTGTTCTTAACACACAATCAGTGTGATATCATAGTACATTATTTGAATCCATTGAACACTTGTTCTTAACACACAATCAGTGTGATATCATAGTACATTATTTGAATCCATTGAACACTTGTTCTGAACACACAGTCAGTGTGATATCATAGTACATTATTTGAATCCATTGAACACTTGTTCTGAACACACAGTCATTTTGATATCGTAGTACATTATTTGAATCCATTTAACACTTGTTCTGAACACACAGTCATTGTAATATCGTAGTACATTATTTTAATCAATTGAACACTTGTTCTGAACACAGTCATTGTGATATCATAGTACATTATTTGATTCCATTGAACACTTGATCTGAACACACAGACAGTGTGATATCATAGTACATTATTTGAATCCATTTAACACTTGTTCTGAACACACAGTCAGTGTGATATCATAGTACATTATTTGAATCCATTTAACACTTGTTCTGAACACACAGTCAGTGTGATATCATAGTACATTATTTTAATCAATTTAACACTTGTTCTGAACACACAGTCAGTGTGATATCATAGTACATTATTTGAATCCATTGTAAAACTTGTTCTGAACACAGTCATTGTGATATCATAGTACATTATTTTAATCCATTGAACACTTGTTCTGAACACACAGTCATTGTGATATCATAGTGCATTATTTGAATCCATTGAACACTTGTTCTTAACACACAGTCAGTGTGATATCACAGTACATTATTTGAATCCATTGAACACTTGTTCTGAACACACAGTCAGTGTGATATCATAGTACATTATTTGAATCCATTGAACACTTGTTCTGAACACACAGTCAGTGTGATATCATAGTACATTATTTGAATCCATTGAACACTTGTTCTGAACACAGTCATTGTGATATCATAGTACATTATTTGAATCCATTGAACACTTGTTCTGAACACAGTCATTGTGAAATCATAGTACATTATTTGAATCCATTGAACACTTGTTCTGAACACACAGTCATTGTGATATCATAGTGCATTATTTGAATCCATTGAACACTTGTTCTGAACACACAGACAGTGTGATATCTTAGTACATTATTTTAATCCATTGAACACTTGTTCTGAACACACAGTCAGTGTGATATCATAGTACATTATTTTAATCCATTTAACACTTGTTCTGAACACAGTCATTGTGATGTCATTGTGCATTATTTGAATCCATTGAACACTTGTTCTGAACACAGTCATTGTGATATCATAGTACATTATTTTAATCCATTGAACACTTGTTCTGAACACACAGACAGTGTGATGTCATAGTACATTATTTGAATCCATTGAACACTTGTTCTGAACACACAGTCAGTGTGATATCTTAGTACATTATTTTAATCCATTGAACACTTGTTCTGAACACACAGTCAGTGTGATATCATAGTACATTATTTTAATCCATTTAACACTTGTTCTGAACACAGTCATTGTGATGTCATTGTGCATTATTTGAATCCATTGAACACTTGTTCTGAACACAGTCATTGTGATATCATAGTACATTATTTTAATCCATTGAACACTTGTTCTGAACACACAGTCAGTGTGATATAATAGTGCATTATTTGAATCCATTCAACACTTGTTCCGAACACAAAGACAGTGTGATTTTAATCAATTGAACACTTGTTCTGAGCACACATTCAGTGTGTGATATCATAGTGTATTATTTGAATCCATTGAACACTTGTTCTTAACACACAATCAGTGTGATATCATAGTACATTATTTGAATCCATTGAACACTTGTTCTTAACACACAATCAGTGTGATATCATAGTACATTATTTGAATCCATTGAACACTTGTTCTGAACACACAGTCAGTGTGATATCATAGTACATTATTTGAATCCATTGAACACTTGTTCTGAACACAGTCATTGTGATATCATAGTACATTATTTGAATCCATTGAACACTTGTTCTGAACACAGTCATTGTGAAATCATAGTACATTATTTGAATCCATTGAACACTTGTTCTGAACACACAGTCATTGTGATATCATAGTGCATTATTTGAATCCATTGAACACTTGTTCTGAACACACAGACAGTGTGATATCTTAGTACATTATTTTAATCCATTGAACACTTGTTCTGAACACACAGTCAGTGTGATATCATAGTACATTATTTTAATCCATTTAACACTTGTTCTGAACACAGTCATTGTGATGTCATTGTGCATTATTTGAATCCATTGAACACTTGTTCTGAACACAGTCATTGTGATATCATAGTACATTATTTTAATCCATTGAACACTTGTTCTGAACACACAGACAGTGTGATGTCATAGTACATTATTTGAATCCATTGAACACTTGTTCTGAACACACAGTCAGTGTGATATCTTAGTACATTATTTTAATCCATTGAACACTTGTTCTGAACACACAGTCAGTGTGATATCATAGTACATTATTTTAATCCATTTAACACTTGTTCTGAACACAGTCATTGTGATGTCATTGTGCATTATTTGAATCCATTGAACACTTGTTCTGAACACAGTCATTGTGATATCATAGTACATTATTTTAATCCATTGAACACTTGTTCTGAACACACAGTCAGTGTGATATAATAGTGCATTATTTGAATCCATTCAACACTTGTTCCGAACACAAAGACAGTGTGATTTTAATCAATTGAACACTTGTTCTGAGCACACATTCAGTGTGTGATATCATAGTGTATTATTTGAATCCATTGAACATTTGTTCTTAACACACAATCAGTGTGATATCATAGTACATTATTTGAATCCATTGAACACTTGTTCTTAACACACAATCAGTGTGATATCATAGTACATTATTTGAATCCATTGAACACTTGTTCTGAACACACAGTCAGTGTGATATCATAGTACATTATTTGAATCCATTGAACACTTGTTCTGAACACACAGTCATTTTGATATCGTAGTACATTATTTGAATCCATTTAACACTTGTTCTGAACACACAGTCATTGTAATATCGTAGTACATTATTTTAATCAATTGAACACTTGTTCTGAACACAGTCATTGTGATATCATAGTACATTATTTGATTCCATTGAACACTTGATCTGAACACACAGACAGTGTGATATCATAGTACATTATTTGAATCCATTTAACACTTGTTCTGAACACACAGTCAGTGTGATATCATAGTACATTATTTGAATCCATTTAACACTTGTTCTGAACACACAGTCAGTGTGATATCATAGTACATTATTTTAATCAATTTAACACTTGTTCTGAACACACAGTCAGTGTGATATCATAGTACATTATTTGAATCCATTGTAAAACTTGTTCTGAACACAGTCATTGTGATATCATAGTACATTATTTTAATCCATTGAACACTTGTTCTGAACACACAGTCATTGTGATATCATAGTGCATTATTTGAATCCATTGAACACTTGTTCTTAACACACAGTCAGTGTGATATCACAGTACATTATTTGAATCCATTGAACACTTGTTCTGAACACACAGTCAGTGTGATATCATAGTACATTATTTGAATCCATTGAACACTTGTTCTGAACACACAGTCAGTGTGATATCATAGTACATTATTTGAATCCATTGAACACTTGTTCTGAACACAGTCATTGTGATATCATAGTACATTATTTGAATCCATTGAACACTTGTTCTGAACACAGTCATTGTGAAATCATAGTACATTATTTGAATCCATTGAACACTTGTTCTGAACACACAGTCATTGTGATATCATAGTGCATTATTTGAATCCATTGAACACTTGTTCTGAACACACAGACAGTGTGATATCTTAGTACATTATTTTAATCCATTGAACACTTGTTCTGAACACACAGTCAGTGTGATATCATAGTACATTATTTTAATCCATTTAACACTTGTTCTGAACACAGTCATTGTGATGTCATTGTGCATTATTTGAATCCATTGAACACTTGTTCTGAACACAGTCATTGTGATATCATAGTACATTATTTTAATCCATTGAACACTTGTTCTGGACACACAGTCATTGCGATATCATAGTGCATTATTTTAATCCATTGAACACTTGTTCTGAACACACAGTCAGTGTGATATCATAGTACATTATTTGAATCCATTTAATACTTGTTCTGAGCACACAGTCAGTGTGATATTATAGTACATTATTTGAATCCATTTAACACTTGTTCTGAACACAGTCATTGTGATATCATAGTACATTATTTGAATCCATTGAACACTTGTTCTGAACACACAGTCAGTGTGATATCATAGTACATTATTTTAATCCATTTAACACTTGTTCTGAACACAGTCATTGTGATATCATAGTACATTATTTTAATCCATTGAACACTTGTTCTGAACACACAGTCAGTGTGATATCATAGTGCATTATTTGAATCCATTCAACACTTGTTCCGAACACAAAGACAATGTGATTTTAATCAATTGAACACTTGTTCTGATCACACATTCAGTGTGTGATATCATAGTGCATTATTTGAATCCATTGAACACTTGTTCTGAACACACAGTCATTGTGATATCATAGTACATTATTTGAATCCATTGAACACTTGTTCTTAACACACAGTCAGTGTGATATCACAGTACATTATTTGAATCCATTGAACACTTGTTCTGAACACACAGTCAGTGTGATATCATAGTACATTATTTGAATCCATTGAACACTTGTTCTGAACACACAGTCAGTGTGATATCATAGTACATTATTTGAATCCATTGAACACTTGTTCTGAACACAGTCATTGTGATATCATAGTACATTATTTGAATCCATTGAACACTTGTTCTGAACACAGTCATTGTGAAATCATAGTACATTATTTGAATCCATTGAACACTTGTTCTGAACACACAGTCATTGTGATATCATAGTGCATTATTTGAATCCATTGAACACTTGTTCTGAACACACAGACAGTGTGATGTCATAGTACATTATTTGAATCCATTGAACACTTGTTCTGAACACACAGTCAGTGTGATATCTTAGTACATTATTTTAATCCATTGAACACTTGTTCTGAACACACAGTCAGTGTGATATCATAGTACATTATTTTAATCCATTTAACACTTGTTCTGAACACAGTCATTGTGATGTCATTGTGCATTATTTGAATCCATTGAACACTTGTTCTGAACACAGTCATTGTGATATCATAGTACATTATTTTAATCCATTGAACACTTGTTCTGGACACACAGTCATTGCGATATCATAGTGCATTATTTTAATCCATTGAACACTTGTTCTGAACACACAGTCAGTGTGATATCATAGTACATTATTTGAATCCATTTAATACTTGTTCTGAACACACAGTCAGTGTGATATTATAGTACATTATTTGAATCCATTTAACACTTGTTCTGAACACAGTCATTGTGATATCATAGTACATTATTTGAATCCATTGAACACTTGTTCTTAACACACAATCAGTGTGATATCATAGTACATTATTTGAATCCATTGAACACTTGTTCTGAACACACAGTCAGTGTGATATCATAGTACATTATTTGAATCCATTGAACACTTGTTCTGAACACACAGTCATTTTGATATCGTAGTACATTATTTGAATCCATTTAACACTTGTTCTGAACACACAGTCATTGTAATATCGTAGTACATTATTTTTATCAATTGAACACTTGTTCTGAACACAGTCATTGTGATATCATAGTACATTATTTGATTCCATTGAACACTTGATCTGAACACACAGACAGTGTGATATCATAGTACATTATTTGAATCCATTTAACACTTGTTCTGAACACACAGTCAGTGTGATATCATAGTACATTATTTGAATCCATTTAACACTTGTTCTGAACACACAGTCAGTGTGATATCATAGTACATTATTTTAATCAATTTAACACTTGTTCTGAACACACAGTCAGTGTGATATCATAGTACATTATTTGAATCCATTGTAAAACTTGTTCTGAACACAGTCATTGTGATATCATTGTACATTATTTTAATCCATTGAACACTTGTTCTGAACACACAGTCATTGTGATATCATAGTGCATTATTTGAATCCATTGAACACTTGTTCTTAACACACAGTCAGTGTGATATCACAGTACATTATTTGAATCCATTGAACACTTGTTCTGAACACACAGTCAGTGTGATATCATAGTACATTATTTGAATCCATTGAACACTTGTTCTGAACACACAGTCAGTGTGATATCATAGTACATTATTTGAATCCATTGAACACTTGTTCTGAACACAGTCATTGTGATATCATAGTACATTATTTGAATCCATTGAACACTTGTTCTGAACACAGTCATTGTGAAATCATAGTACATTATTTGAATCCATTGAACACTTGTTCTGAACACACAGTCATTGTGATATCATAGTGCATTATTTGAATCCATTGAACACTTGTTCTGAACACACAGACAGTGTGATGTCATAGTACATTATTTGAATCCATTGAACACTTGTTCTGAACACACAGTCAGTGTGATATCTTAGTACATTATTTTAATCCATTGAACACTTGTTCTGAACACACAGTCAGTGTGATATCATAGTACATTATTTTAATCCATTTAACACTTGTTCTGAACACAGTCATTGTGATGTCATTGTGCATTATTTGAATCCATTGAACACTTGTTCTGAACACAGTCATTGTGATATCATAGTACATTATTTTAATCCATTGAACACTTGTTCTGGACACACAGTCATTGCGATATCATAGTGCATTATTTTAATCCATTGAACACTTGTTCTGAACACACAGTCAGTGTGATATCATAGTACATTATTTGAATACATTTAATACTTGTTCTGAACACACAGTCAGTGTGATATTATAGTACATTATTTGAATCCATTTAACACTTGTTCTGAACACAGTCATTGTGATATCATAGTACATTATTTGAATCCATTGATAACTTGTTCTGAACACACAGTCAGTGTGATATCATAGTACATTATTTTAATCCATTTAACACTTGTTCTGAACACAGTCATTGTGATATCATAGTACATTATTTTAATCCATTGAACACTTGTTCTGAACACACAGTCAGTGTGATATCATAGTGCATTATTTGAATCCATTCAACACTTGTTCCGAACACAAAGACAGTGTGATTTTAATCAATTGAACACTTGTTCTGATCACACATTCAGTGTGTGATATCATAGTGCATTATTTGAATCCATTGAACACTTGTTCTGAACACACAGTCATTGTGATATCATAGTACATTATTTGAATCCATTGAACACTTGTTCTTAACACACAGTCAGTGTGATATCACAGTACATTATTTGAATCCATTGAACACTTGTTCTGAACACACAGTCAGTGTGATATCATAGTACATTATTTGAATCCATTGAACACTTGTTCTGAACACACAGTCAGTGTGATATCATAGTACATTATTTGAATCCATTGAACACTTGTTCTGAACACAGTCATTGTGATATCATAGTACATTATTTGAATCCATTGAACACTTGTTCTGAACAGAGTCATTGTGAAATCATAGTACATTATTTGAATCCATTGAACACTTGTTCTGAACACACAGTCATTGTGATATCATAGTGCATTATTTGAATCCATTGAACACTTGTTCTGAACACACAGACAGTGTGATGTCATAGTACATTATTTGAATCCATTGAACACTTGTTCTGAACACACAGTCAGTGTGATATCTTAGTACATTATTTTAATCCATTGAACACTTGTTCTGAACACACAGTCAGTGTGATATCATAGTACATTATTTTAATCCATTTAACACTTGTTCTGAACACAGTCATTGTGATGTCATTGTGCATTATTTGAATCCATTGAACACTTGTTCTGAACACAGTCATTGTGATATCATAGTACATTATTTTAATCCATTGAACACTTGTTCTGAACACACAGTCAGTGTGATATAATAGTGCATTATTTGAATCCATTCAACACTTGTTCCGAACACAAAGACAGTGTGATTTTAATCAATTGAACACTTGTTCTGAGCACACATTCAGTGTGTGATATCATAGTGTATTATTTGAATCCATTGAACACTTGTTCTTAACACACAATCAGTGTGATATCATAGTACATTATTTGAATCCATTGAACACTTGTTCTTAACACACAATCAGTGTGATATCATAGTACATTATTTGAATCCATTGAACACTTGTTCTGAACACACAGTCAGTGTGATATCATAGTACATTATTTGAATCCATTGAACACTTGTTCTGAACACACAGTCATTTTGATATCGTAGTACATTATTTGAATCCATTTAACACTTGTTCTGAACACACAGTCATTGTAATATCGTAGTACATTATTTTAATCAATTGAACACTTGTTCTGAACACAGTCATTGTGATATCATAGTACATTATTTGATTCCATTGAACACTTGATCTGAACACACAGACAGTGTGATATCATAGTACATTATTTGAATCCATTTAACACTTGTTCTGAACACACAGTCAGTGTGATATCATAGTACATTATTTGAATCCATTTAACACTTGTTCTGAACACACAGTCAGTGTGATATCATAGTACATTATTTTAATCAATTTAACACTTGTTCTGAACACACAGTCAGTGTGATATCATAGTACATTATTTGAATCCATTGTAAAACTTGTTCTGAACACAGTCATTGTGATATCATAGTACATTATTTTAATCCATTGAACACTTGTTCTGAACACACAGTCATTGTGATATCATAGTGCATTATTTGAATCCATTGAACACTTGTTCTTAACACACAGTCAGTGTGATATCACAGTACATTATTTGAATCCATTGAACACTTGTTCTGAACACACAGTCAGTGTGATATCATAGTACATTATTTGAATCCATTGAACACTTGTTCTGAACACACAGTCAGTGTGATATCATAGTACATTATTTGAATCCATTGAACACTTGTTCTGAACACAGTCATTGTGATATCATAGTACATTATTTGAATCCATTGAACACTTGTTCTGAACACAGTCATTGTGAAATCATAGTACATTATTTGAATCCATTGAACACTTGTTCTGAACACACAGTCATTGTGATATCATAGTGCATTATTTGAATCCATTGAACACTTGTTCTGAACACACAGACAGTGTGATATCTTAGTACATTATTTTAATCCATTGAACACTTGTTCTGAACACACAGTCAGTGTGATATCATAGTACATTATTTTAATCCATTTAACACTTGTTCTGAACACAGTCATTGTGATGTCATTGTGCATTATTTGAATCCATTGAACACTTGTTCTGAACACAGTCATTGTGATATCATAGTACATTATTTTAATCCATTGAACACTTGTTCTGGACACACAGTCATTGCGATATCATAGTGCATTATTTTAATCCATTGAACACTTGTTCTGAACACACAGTCAGTGTGATATCATAGTACATTATTTGAATCCATTTAATACTTGTTCTGAACACAGTCATTGTGATATCATAGTACATTATTTGAATCCATTGAACACTTGTTCTGAACACACAGTCAGTGTGATATCATAGTACATTATTTTAATCCATTTAACACTTGTTCTGAACACAGTCATTGTGATATCATAGTACATTATTTTAATCCATTGAACACTTGTTCTGAACACACAGTCAGTGTGATATCATAGTGCATTATTTGAATCCATTCAACACTTGTTCCGAACACAAAGACAGTGTGATTTTAATCAATTGAACACTTGTTCTGATCACACATTCAGTGTGTGATATCATAGTGCATTATTTGAATCCATTGAACACTTGTTCTGAACACACAGTCATTGTGATATCATAGTACATTATTTGAATCCATTGAACACTTGTTCTTAACACACAGTCAGTGTGATATCACAGTACATTATTTGAATCCATTGAACACTTGTTCTGAACACACAGTCAGTGTGATATCATAGTACATTATTTGAATCCATTGAACACTTGTTCTGAACACACAGTCAGTGTGATATCATAGTACATTATTTGAATCCATTGAACACTTGTTCTGAACACAGTCATTGTGATATCATAGTACATTATTTGAATCCATTGAACACTTGTTCTGAACACACAGTCAGTGTGATATCTTAGTACATTATTTTAATCCATTGAACACTTGTTCTGAACACACAGTCAGTGTGATATCATAGTACGTTATTTTAATCCATTTAACACTTGTTCTGAACACAGTCATTGTGATGTCATTGTGCATTATTTGAATCCATTGAACACTTGTTCTGAACACAGTCATTGTGATATCATAGTACATTATTTTAATCCATTGAACACTTGTTCTGGACACACAGTCATTGCGATATCATAGTGCATTATTTTAATCCATTGAACACTTGTTCTGAACACACAGTCAGTGTGATATCATAGTACATTATTTGAATCCATTTAATACTTGTTCTGAACACACAGTCAGTGTGATTGTGCTGGACTTTAAACTTTGGTTTATACAAGGACTTTTATTTTGATACTTATTTCTGAGTTTTCCTATGGTTTCCTGTTTAAAAGAGGAAGTATGCCATATTTCTTGAGTGCTTGAGTTGTGCAAGGTGCTCCATGTGGTTGCAGACATCCAGCTTCATCATGCTTATCAAAGTCCTTCGAAATGCAATATCTGTAAGTTACTTTGTTTGATTTGTCTAGTGAACATTATGATTACTTTATTGCTGTGTTGGTAACCTTTGTAATATAGCATTTAATTCAGCATGTTTGTTATCTTTTCTACTCAAGTTTGTAAAGTATGAGTCTATGCTTTTGATATACTGTATTGTTGTTGGTTCTTTGCCTTGTGTGATGATTTATCTATTTTGTGAAATTGATATGTGTATTTTCTCTTCTTTGTAGTTTCACACTATTCATGATTAAACTTCATAAATTGCACCTCCGTGGAGTTTATTGTGGAAGTGTTTAGCGGCTGGATAGCTGGATCAATTCAAACAGTGAGGCCAGTGACAGTGAAAAGATAAGCAACAAATTGGAAAGATGAATGGGATGTCTGTCTAACAACTGCATCTATAAGAGGGATAAAGTAATACCTCTGCCTGTAAGCCTGCACAAAGATCATGTCTTCAAGAGAATCTAAATCATCACTGCGCCATCGCATGCACAAAGAAAGTGATGATGCTTGCTCAAATTCTCAATCCTTTACCTCATCAATAAGTTCTACGGCTAGTTTAGCCATCACGAAAGCTCGTGCAAGGGCAGAGGCAGCCAAGGCAAGAGCGGCTCATGCAAAGAAAGAAATTGAGCTTAAAGTGGAACAAGCCCGACTTCAAGCAACTCTAGAGGCACTGCAGGAAGAGAAAGAAAAAGATGCGGCTATAGCGGAAGCAGAAATTCTAGCAGCAGCCTTCACAGAAGTAGACCATGTATCAGCATCAGAGGTTTCCAAAGAGATCAGTCTCCAACGCACTGCAGACTATGTAAGACATCAAGCTACTAGCTGCAATGCACGAAGCAGTCCTGAGCACATGTCAGACACTTACAGCCTGGCCAAATACCTTGCACGCAGTCAGTTGGTAACTTCTGGATTGAATTCTTTTGATGATAGACCTATAAACTACTGGGCTTGGCGATCATCTTTTAAAAGTACCATTGCAGACCTTGACCTTAAGCCAGAGGAAGAGATAGATTTGCTCATCAAATATCTCGGAAGAGAATCATCTGAACAGGTACGAAGAATAAAATCAGTGAATATTAGGCACCCTTTTAATGGTTTACAAATGGCTTGGGAGAGGTTAGAGGAAATGTATGGCTCATCAGAGGCAATTGAAAGAGCTCTCTTCTCTAAATTGGAAAACTTCCCTAAAATATCAGGTAAAGATCTGTATAGGCTGCGTGATCTTGGAGATCTGCTTGCAGAGTTAGAGGCAGCCAAGCTGGATGGGTATCTTCCTGGGTTGTCCTACCTTGACACCGCTCATGGATTGAGCCCGATTGTAGGAAAACTTCCTTATAATATCCAAGAAAAATGGATATCGTATGGATCAAAGTACAAGAGAGAGCATCTTGTGGCCTTCCCACCATTTTCTGTGTTTGCCGACTTTATTCGTTCAGAAGCAAGAACAAGAACAGACCCCAGCTTTACCATTTTTCATTCAGCACCACAAGAAAAAAGGGAAAGATCAGATAAATTCAGGCAAGCTTCTATAGCTGTGCATAAAACCCAAGTTAACATGTTTGAGACAAGAGATGCTACGGACAGGATAAGGACTGTTGACCCTCAGCGATACTGTCTCATCCATGACAAGCCTCATCCACTAAAAAGATGCAGAGGCTTCAGAGCAAAAAGTCTTGAAGATCGCAAACAGTTTCTTAAGGAACATTCAGTATGCTTCAGGTGCTGCTCCTCTACAGATCATATGGCAAAAAACTGCAAAGCTCAAATCCATTGCACTGAATGTGATAGTGAGCATCATGTGTCAGCTCTACATCCAGGTCCAGCACCTTGGAGGAAAACCATCTCTCCTGTCTTAGAAGATGGCGGGGAGGAAAGAGAATTATTCGATCAAGAGGTAACATCAAAGTGTACTGAAGTGTGTGGAGCTGGAGTGAGTGCCAGAGCATGTTCCAAGATTTGTTTGGTTAACGTCTATCCTGTGGGTAATAAGGTAGAATCCAGAAGAATGTATGCAATTCTGGATGATCAGAGCAATCGCTCATTGGCAAGAACAGAATTCTTTGAAGAGTTTCAAATCAAAGGATCTTCTTTTCCATATTCACTCAAGACATGTGCTGGACTAAAAGAGACCACAGGAAGGAGAGCAAGTGGCTACATTGTGGAGTCATTGGATAAGAGTGTAAGCCTTCATCTTCCTACACTGCTAGAATGCAATCAGATTCCTAACATTCGTTCTGAAATTCCTACTCCAGATGCAGCGTGTCATTTCAGTCACCTCAGGGATATTGCTGAGGAAATACCAGCCCTAGACCCAGATGCTAATATTCTCCTTCTACTTGGCAGGGACCTCATTAGGGTCCACAAGGTCCGTCAACAGATTAATGGTCCACACAACGCTCCATTTGCTCAAAGGTTAGATTTAGGATGGGTAGTTATTGGAGATGTGTGTCTGGGAGGTGCTCATCGACCTGCTCGTGTAGATGTTTTTAAGACCTCCATACTCGAAAGTGGTCGCCCCAGCTGTTTCTGGCCCTGTGAGAGTCAGTTCCATGTAAAAGAGCAGTATGGCGCCAAGCTTCAGTTGCGAGATCATCTCACAGCAAAAGGTGTAAGTGCTTTAGCAACATGTGCAAGCGAGAAGCTGGGCCAATCAATCTTTGTTCGTACATCCAGAGATCACAAGCTTGCACTGTCAGTGGATGATGCCAGGTTTCTAAGCATAATGGACAAAGAGTTCTACCAAGATGAATCCAATGGCTGGGTGGCTCCTTTGCCGTTTCAAGTTCCTAGAAGAAGGCTTCCAAATAACAGAGGGTATGCTTACAACCGTCTTTCCTCACTTCGTCATACTTTGGACAAACGTCCTCAGATGAAAGCTCATTTTCTTGAGTTTATGACGAACATGTTTGTTAACGGACATGCAGAAATTGCTCCCCCACTCAAGAAAGACCAAGAGTGCTGGTATCTCCCTTTGTTTGGTGTTTATCACCCGAAGAAGCCAAACAAGATCCGTGTGGTCTTCGACTCCAGTGCACCTTATGATGGAGTCTCCTTGAATGATGTCCTACTTAAGGGGCCAGATCTTAACAATAACCTCCTGGGAGTGTTGCTAAGATTTCGAAGGGAGCCGGTTGCGATTGCCGCTGACATTCAGCATATGTTCCACTGTTTTTTAGTCAGAAAGGATCACAGAGATTTTCTGCGCTTTCTCTGGTATCAAGACAATGACCCAGGTAAAGAAATAGTGGAGTACAGAATGTGTGTTCATGTGTTTGGCAATCGTCCTTCTCCTGCTGTTGCCATATATGGTTTGCATAGAGCAGCCAAAGAGGAAGAAAAGAACTTCAACAGTGAAGTGAAAGAGTTGGTTGAGCACGATTTCTATGTTGATGATGCTCTGAAATCCTTCCCCACTGAAACAGCAGCCATTAGTGTTCTGAAGCAAACTCAAGACATGCTTGCGGTAGCAAACCTTAGGCTACATAAAGTAATCTCTAATCGACCTGCAGTAATTGAGGCATTTCACCCTGAAGATCGGGCTGTGGATTTCAAAGATGTTGACCTCTTCTTTGAAGATACCCTAGTCCAGCGTAGTCTAGGAGTGTCATGGAACTTGGCATCAGACACATTTACTTTCCAAGCTATTGATGATAAGAAGCCATTCACCCGGCGAGGTGTACTGTCAACCGTAAACAGCTTATATGATCCATGTGGTTTCATTGCTCCTGTTACCATCAAAGGCAGGCTGTTGCTGCGGGAACTCTCAATGCAGGCCGAAGACTGGGATTCTCCATTACCAGATGACATAAAACCCGAATGGATCAGATGGAGGAACTCCTTACAAACCCTGCAAGATCTTAAGATACCACGTACTTACTCATCTTTTCCTACTTCAGAGGTTCAGACAAGAGAATTGTGTATATTTGCAGATGCATCCATGAAAGCTGTTGCCGCTGTAGCTTATCTGCGATCCACATCTCAAAATGGCCAAATAGATACTGGTTTCGTGTTTGGAAAGACAAAGTTGGCACCACGGCCAGATCTGACTGTTCCAAGATTAGAGCTCTGTGCAGCAGTTCTAGCAGTTGAGATCGCAGACATGGTTGTAGAAGAAATAGGCTTGCAGTTCAACAGTATCCAGTTCTACACCGACAGTAAAGTTGTTCTTGGATATATTCATAATCGAACAAAACGCTTTTATGTGTATGTGAACAACAGAATCCAAAGAATTCTTCAGTCATCTACCCCTAGTCAATGGAACTATGTTCCCTCCGATGTCAATCCTGCAGATCATGGGTCAAGATCTGTATCAGCTGACTATCTCAGTAGCACAAATTGGCTTACAGGGCCAGACTTCCTTTTGAACTCTCCACCCTTAAATGCCTTCCTTCAAGAGAACCATGACCTTGTTGATCTTGAACTGGATCCAGAAATCCGACCACAAGTGATTTCATGTCTAACTGCAGTGCCTAATCAGTTCCTGACTCCTGAGCGTTTTGAACGCTTCTCCAGCTTGAGTAAGTTAATCAGAGCGATCGCTCATTTAAGCCACATTTCCCAGTCATTCTCCCATTTATCAAAAGAGCCAAGATGTAGTGGATGGCATCTCTGTAGCAACAGTCCCACAAATGAGGAATTGGAAAAAGCCAGGATTGTGATCCTAAAGAGCGTTCAAAATGTAGCCTATCCCGAAGAGCTAAGTGATATAAAAGCAGGAAGCAATCTCTCACCTAAAAGTAGTATACAGAAACTTCGTCCTGTTCTGGATGATAAAGGTCTAATGCGTGTTGGAGGCCGTATTACTCAGGCAGGTCTTGAGAAGGAAGAATGCAATCCTGTGATCGTTCCTGGGAAACATCACGTAGCAACCTTGCTTGTTCGACACTACCATCAAGCAGTCAAGCATCAAGGAAGGCATTTTACTGAGGGAGCAATACGAGCAGCAGGGTATTGGCTGATGAGTGCCAAAAGATGCATTGGAAGTCTACTTAACAAGTGTGTGACATGTAGAAAGCTTCGTCGTCCTACAGAGCTCCAGCAGATGGCAGACTTGCCTGCAGAAAGACTCCAAGTGGCTCCACCCTTCACATATGTAGGAGTCGATGTATTTGGGCCATGGCAGGTTGTTTCTCGCCGCACCAGAGGAGGCTGCTCCAATTTCAAAAGATGGGCAGTCATTTTTTCATGTATGTGCACAAGAGCAGTGCACATTGAAGTGGTAGAGACATTGAGCTCAAGCGGATTCATTAATGCTCTACGACGTTTTTTTGCAATAAGGGGACCTGCTAAGCAGATACGCTCTGATTGTGGCACAAATTTTCTTGGAGCAGTGCAGGAGCTCAAGATGAATAAAGAAACTTCAGGCTCTGGTCTTCAGAAGTATCTACAAGAACATGCTTGTACATGGGTATTCAACCCTCCCCATGCATCACATATGGGAGGTGCTTGGGAAAGGATGGTGGGTATAGCCCGACGTATTCTTGACTGTATGTTGCTTGAAAGAAAGTCCCTGCATCTCACACACGACGTTCTTGTAACCCTCATGGCTGAAGTGTCTGCTATCATTAATGCACGCCCTCTCGTGCCAGTATCTTCGGATCCTGAAGTTCCTTTGATACTCACCCCTGCTATTCTGCTGACCCAGAAAACCTGTTCAATTCCTCCGCCACTTGGCGAGTTTACCGATGAAGGTCTTTTTAAGGCTGAGTGGAAAAGAGTGCAAAATCTTGCAGAAACATTTTGGACAAGATGGCGCCGTGAGTATCTTGCCACTCTACAGAGTAGGCAGAAATGGCAAGACAAGAAGCCTTGCCTCAAGGAAGGCGACATTGTGTTAATGAAAGATGGCCAAGCCAAGAGAAATCAGTGGCCTATGGCCATCATTGCAAAAACACTACCAAGCAAAGATAGTCTTGTGCGAAAAGTAGAGCTGAAATTTATCAGAGAAGGCATGCAGAAAACCTTTATTCGCCCCATATCAGAAGTGGTTCTACTTTACTCCCCCTAAAATATTATAGTTAAGATGGGGTCTTTACATACCCCAGACGGGGAGTGTGCTGGACTTTAAACTTTGGTTTATACAAGGACTTTTATTTTGATACTTATTTCTGAGTTTTCCTATGGTTTCCTGTTTAAAAGAGGAAGTATGCCATATTTCTTGAGTGCTTGAGTTGTGCAAGGTGCTCCATGTGGTTGCAGACATCCAGCTTCATCATGCTTATCAAAGTCCTTCGAAATGCAATATCTGTAAGTTACTTTGTTTGATTTGTCTAGTGAACATTATGATTACTTTATTGCTGTGTTGGTAACCTTTGTAATATAGCATTTAATTCAGCATGTTTGTTATCTTTTCTACTCAAGTTTGTAAAGTATGAGTCTATGCTTTTGATATACTGTATTGTTGTTGGTTCTTTGCCTTGTGTGATGATTTATCTATTTTGTGAAATTGATATGTGTATTTTCTCTTCTTTGTAGTTTCACACTATTCATGATTAAACTTCATAAATTGCACCTCCGTGGAGTTTATTGTGGAAGTGTTTAGCGGCTGGATAGCTGGATCAATTCAAACAGTGAGGCCAGTGACAGTGATATTATAGTACATTATTTGAATCCATTTAACACTTGTTCTGAACACAGTCATTGTGATATCATAGTACATTATTTGAATCCATTGAACACTTGTTCTGAACACACAGTCAGTGTGATATCATAGTACATTATTTTAATCCATTTAACACTTGTTCTGAACACAGTCATTGTGATATCATAGTGCATTATTTTAATCCATTGAACACTTGTTCTGAACACACAGTCAGTGTGATATCATAGTACATTATTTGAATCCATTTAATACTTGTTCTGAACACACAGTCAGTGTGATATTATAGTACATTATTTGAATCCATTTAACACTTGTTCTGAACACAGTCATTGTGATATCATAGTACATTATTTGAATCCATTCAACACTTGTTCTAAACACAAAGTCATTGTGATATCATATTACATTATTTGAATCCATTGAACACTTGTTCTGAACACACAGTCAGTGTGATATCATAGTACATTATTTGAATCCATTGAACACTTGTTCTGAACACACAGTCAGTGTGATATAATAGTGCATTATTTGAATCCATTCAACACTTGTTCCGAACACAAAGACAGTGTGATTTTAATCAATTGAACACTTGTTCTGAGCACACATTCAGTGTGTGATATCATAGTGTATTATTTGAATCCATTGAACACTTGTTCTTAACACACAATCAGTGTGATATCATAGTACATTATTTGAATCCATTGAACACTTGTTCTTAACACACAATCAGTGTGATATCATAGTACATTATTTGAATCCATTGAACACTTGTTCTGAACACACAGTCAGTGTGATATCATAGTACATTATTTGAATCCATTGAACACTTGTTCTGAACACACAGTCATTTTGATATCGTAGTACATTATTTGAATCCATTTAACACTTGTTCTGAACACACAGTCATTGTAATATCATAGTACATTATTTTAATCAATTGAACACTTGTTCTGAACACAGTCATTGTGATATCATAGTACATTATTTGAATCCATTGAACACTTGATCTGAACACACAGACAGTGTGATATCATAGTACATTATTTGAATCCATTTAACACTTGTTCTGAACACACAGTCAGTGTGATATCATAGTACATTATTTTAATCAATTTAACACTTGTTCTGAACACACAGTCAGTGTGATATCATAGTACATTATTTGAATCCATTGTAAAACTTGTTCTGAACACAGTCATTGTGATATCATAGTACATTATTTTAATCCATTGAACACTTGTTCTGAACACACAGTCAGTGTGATATCATAGTACATTATTTGAATCCATTGTAAAACTTGTTCTGAACACAGTCATTGTGATATCATAGTACATTATTTTAATCCATTGAACACTTGTTCTGAACACACAGTCATTGTGATATCATAGTGCATTATTTGAATCCATTGAACACTTGTTCTTAACACAGTCATTGTGATATCATAGTACATTATTTGAATCCATTGAACACTTGTTCTGAACACAGTCATTGTGAAATCATAGTACATTATTTGAATCCATTGAACACTTGTTCTGAACACACAGTCATTGTGATATCATAGTGCATTATTTGAATCCATTGAACACTTGTTCTGAACACACAGACAGTGTGATGTCATAGTACATTATTTGAATCCATTGAACACTTGTTCTGAACACACAGTCAGTGTGATATCTTAGTACATTATTTTAATCCATTGAACACTTGTTCTGAACACACAGTCAGTGTGATATCATAGTACATTATTTTAATCCATTTAACACTTGTTCTGAACACAGTCATTGTGATGTCATTGTGCATTATTTGAATCCATTGAACACTTGTTCTGAACACAGTCATTGTGATATCATAGTACATTATTTTAATCCATTGAACACTTGTTCTGGACACACAGTCATTGCGATATCATAGTGCATTATTTTAATCCATTGAACACTTGTTCTGAACACACAGTCAGTGTGATATCATAGTGCATTATTTTAATCCATTGAACACTTGTTCTGAACACACAGTCAGTGTGATATCATAGTACATTATTTGAATCCATTTAATACTTGTTCTGAACACACAGTCAGTGTGATATTATAGTACATTATTTGAATCCATTTAACACTTGTTCTGAACACAGTCATTGTGATATCATAGTACATTATTTGAATCCATTGAACACTTGTTCTGAACACACAGTCAGTGTGATATCATAGTACATTATTTTAATCCATTTAACACTTGTTCTGAACACAGTCATTGTGATATCATAGTACATTATTTTAATCCATTGAACACTTGTTCTGAACACACAGTCAGTGTGATATCATAGTGCATTATTTGAATCCATTCAACACTTGTTCCGAACACAAAGACAGTGTGATTTTAATCAATTGAACACTTGTTCTGAGCACACATTCAGTGTGTGATATCATAGTGCATTATTTGAATCCATTGAACACTTGTTCTGAACACACAGTCATTGTGATATCATAGTACATGATTTGAATCCATTTAACACTTGTTCTGAACACACAGTCATTGTGATATCATAGTACATTATTTTAATCCATTGAACACTTGTTCTGAACACACAGTCATTGTGATATCATAGTGCATTATTTGAATCCATTGAACACTTGTTCTGAACACACAGTCATTGTGATAACATAGTACATTATTTGAATCCATTGAACACTTGTTCTGAACACAGTCATTGTGATATCATAGTGCATTATTTTAATCCATTGAACACTTGTTCTGAACACACAGTCAGTGTGATATCATAGTACATTATTTGAATCCATTTAACACTTGTTCTGAACACACAGTCAGTGTGTGATATCATAGTGCATTATTTTAATCCATTGAACACTTGTTCTGAACACACAGTCATTGTGATATCATAGTACATTATTTGAATCCATTGAACACTTGTTCTGAATAGAGTCATTGTGATGTCATAGTGCATTATTTTAATCCATTGAACACTTGTTCTGAACACACAGTCAGTGTGATATCATAGTATATTATTTGAATCCATTTAACACTTGTTTTGAACACACAGTCAGTGTGATATCATAGTACATTATTTGAATCCATTGAACACTTGTTCTGAACACATAGTCAGTGTGATATCATAGTACATTATTTGAATCCATTTAACACTTGTTCTGAACACACAGTCAGTGTGATATCATAGTACATTATTTTAATCCATTGAACACTTGTTCTGAACACACAGTCATTGTGATATCATAGTGCATTATTTTAATCCATTGAACACTTGTTCTGAACACACAGTCATTGTGATATCATAGTGCATTATTTTAATCCATTGAACACTTGTTCTGAACACACAGTCATTGTGATATCATAGTGCATTATTTGAATCCATTGAACACTTGTTCTGAAAACACAGTCATTGTGATGTCATAGTGCATTATTTGAATCCGTTCAACACTTGTTCTGAACACACAGTCAGTGTGATATCATAGTACATTATTTTAATCCATTGAACACTTGTTCTGAACACACAGTCATTGTGATATCATAGTGCATTATTTGAATCCATTGAACACTTGTTCTGAACACACAGTCATTGTGATAACATAGTACATTATTTGAATCCATTGAACACTTGTTCTGAACACAGTCATTTTGATATCATAGTACATTATTTGAATCCATTGAACACTTGTTCTGAACACACAGTCATTGTGATATCATAGTACATTATTTGAATCCATTGAACACTTGTTCTGAACACACAGTCAGTGTGATATCATAGTACATTATTTGAATCCATTTAACACTTGTTCTGAACACACATTCAGTGTGTGATATCATAGTACATTATTTTAATCCATTTACCACTTGTTCTGAACACACAGTCATTGTGATAACATAGTACATTATTTTAATCCATTTACCACTTGTTCTGAACACACAGTCATTGTGATAACATAGTACATTATTTGAATCCATTGAACACTTGTTCTGAACACAGTCATTGTGATATCATAGTACATTATTTGAATCAATTGAACACCTGTTCTGAACACACAGTAAATGTGATATCATAGTACATTATTTGAATCCATTGAACACTTGTTCTGAACACACAGTCAGTGTGATATCATAGTACATTATTTGAATCCATTTAACACTTGTTCTGAACACACAGTCATTGTGATATCATAGTACATTATTTGAATCCATTTAACACTTGTTCTGAACACAGTCATTGTGATATCATAGTACATTATTTGAATCCATTCAACACTTGTTCTAAACACAAAGTCATTGTGATATCATATTACATTATTTGAATCCATTGAACACTTGTTCTGAACACACAGTCAGTGTGATATCATAGTACATTATTTGAATCCATTGAACACTTGTTCTGAACACACAGTCAGTGTGATATAATAGTGCATTATTTGAATCCATTCAACACTTGTTCCGAACACAAAGACAGTGTGATTTTAATCAATTGAACACTTGTTCTGAGCACACATTCAGTGTGTGATATCATAGTGTATTATTTGAATCCATTGAACACTTGTTCTTAACACACAATCAGTGTGATATCATAGTACATTATTTGAATCCATTGAACACTTGTTCTTAACACACAATCAGTGTGATATCATAGTACATTATTTGAATCCATTGAACACTTGTTCTGAACACACAGTCAGTGTGATATCATAGTACATTATTTGAATCCATTGAACACTTGTTCTGAACACACAGTCATTTTGATATCGTAGTACATTATTTGAATCCATTTAACACTTGTTCTGAACACACAGTCATTGTAATATCATAGTACATTATTTTAATCAATTGAACACTTGTTCTGAACACAGTCATTGTGATATCATAGTACATTATTTGAATCCATTGAACACTTGATCTGAACACACAGACAGTGTGATATCATAGTACATTATTTGAATCCATTTAACACTTGTTCTGAACACACAGTCAGTGTGATATCATAGTACATTATTTGAATCCATTTAACACTTGTTCTGAACACACAGTCAGTGTGATATCATAGTACATTATTTTAATCAATTTAACACTTGTTCTGAACACACAGTCAGTGTGATATCATAGTACATTATTTGAATCCATTGTAAAACTTGTTCTGAACACAGTCATTGTGATATCATAGTACATTATTTTAATCCATTGAACACTTGTTCTGAACACACAGTCAGTGTGATATCATAGTACATTATTTGAATCCATTGTAAAACTTGTTCTGAACACAGTCATTGTGATATCATAGTACATTATTTTAATCCATTGAACACTTGTTCTGAACACACAGTCATTGTGATATCATAGTGCATTATTTGAATCCATTGAACACTTGTTCTTAACACAGTCATTGTGATATCATAGTACATTATTTGAATCCATTGAACACTTGTTCTGAACACAGTCATTGTGAAATCATAGTACATTATTTGAATCCATTGAACACTTGTTCTGAACACACAGTCATTGTGATATCATAGTGCATTATTTGAATCCATTGAACACTTGTTCTGAACACACAGACAGTGTGATGTCATAGTACATTATTTGAATCCATTGAACACTTGTTCTGAACACACAGTCAGTGTGATATCTTAGTACATTATTTTAATCCATTGAACACTTGTTCTGAACACACAGTCAGTGTGTGATATCATAGTGCATTATTTGAATCCATTGAACACTTGTTCTGAACACACAGTCATTGTGATATCATAGTACATTATTTGAATCCATTGAACACTTGTTCTTAACACACAGTCAGTGTGATATCACAGTACATTATTTGAATCCATTGAACACTTGTTCTGAACACACAGTCAGTGTGATATCATAGTACATTATTTGAATCCATTGAACACTTGTTCTGAACACACAGTCAGTGTGATATCATAGTACATTATTTGAATCCATTGAACACTTGTTCTGAACACAGTCATTGTGATATCATAGTACATTATTTGAATCCATTGAACACTTGTTCTGAACACAGTCATTGTGAAATCATAGTACATTATTTGAATCCATTGAACACTTGTTCTGAACACACAGTCATTGTGATATCATAGTGCATTATTTGAATCCATTGAACACTTGTTCTGAACACACAGACAGTGTGATGTCATAGTACATTATTTGAATCCATTGAACACTTGTTCTGAACACACAGTCAGTGTGATATCTTAGTACATTATTTTAATCCATTGAACACTTGTTCTGAACACACAGTCAGTGTGATATCATAGTACATTATTTTAATCCATTTAACACTTGTTCTGAACACAGTCATTGTGATGTCATTGTGCATTATTTGAATCCATTGAACACTTGTTCTGAACACAGTCATTGTGATATCATAGTACATTATTTTAATCCATTGAACACTTGTTCTGAACACACAGTCAGTGTGATATAATAGTGCATTATTTGAATCCATTCAACACTTGTTCCGAACACAAAGACAGTGTGATTTTAATCAATTGAACACTTGTTCTGAGCACACATTCAGTGTGTGATATCATAGTGTATTATTTGAATCCATTGAACACTTGTTCTTAACACACAATCAGTGTGATATCATAGTACATTATTTGAATCCATTGAACACTTGTTCTGAACACACAGTCAGTGTGATATCATAGTACATTATTTGAATCCATTGAACACTTGTTCTGAACACACAGTCATTTTGATATCGTAGTACATTATTTGAATCCATTTAACACTTGTTCTGAACACACAGTCATTGTAATATCGTAGTACATTATTTTAATCAATTGAACACTTGTTCTGAACACAGTCATTGTGATATCATAGTACATTATTTGATTCCATTGAACACTTGATCTGAACACACAGACAGTGTGATATCATAGTACATTATTTGAATCCATTTAACACTTGTTCTGAACACACAGTCAGTGTGATATCATAGTACATTATTTGAATCCATTTAACACTTGTTCTGAACACACAGTCAGTGTGATATCATAGTACATTATTTTAATCAATTTAACACTTGTTCTGAACACACAGTCAGTGTGATATCATAGTACATTATTTGAATCCATTGTAAAACTTGTTCTGAACACAGTCATTGTGATATCATAGTACATTATTTTAATCCATTGAACACTTGTTCTGAACACACAGTCATTGTGATATCATAGTGCATTATTTGAATCCATTGAACACTTGTTCTTAACACACAGTCAGTGTGATATCACAGTACATTATTTGAATCCATTGAACACTTGTTCTGAACACACAGTCAGTGTGATATCATAGTACATTATTTGAATCCATTGAACACTTGTTCTGAACACACAGTCAGTGTGATATCATAGTACATTATTTGAATCCATTGAACACTTGTTCTGAACACAGTCATTGTGATATCATAGTACATTATTTGAATCCATTGAACACTTGTTCTGAACACAGTCATTGTGAAATCATAGTACATTATTTGAATCCATTGAACACTTGTTCTGAACACACAGTCATTGTGATATCATAGTGCATTATTTGAATCCATTGAACACTTGTTCTGAACACACAGACAGTGTGATATCTTAGTACATTATTTTAATCCATTGAACACTTGTTCTGAACACACAGTCAGTGTGATATCATAGTACATTATTTTAATCCATTTAACACTTGTTCTGAACACAGTCATTGTGATGTCATTGTGCATTATTTGAATCCATTGAACACTTGTTCTGAACACAGTCATTGTGATATCATAGTACATTATTTTAATCCATTGAACACTTGTTCTGAACACACAGACAGTGTGATGTCATAGTACATTATTTGAATCCATTGAACACTTGTTCTGAACACACAGTCAGTGTGATATCTTAGTACATTATTTTAATCCATTGAACACTTGTTCTGAACACACAGTCAGTGTGATATCATAGTACATTATTTTAATCCATTTAACACTTGTTCTGAACACAGTCATTGTGATGTCATTGTGCATTATTTGAATCCATTGAACACTTGTTCTGAACACAGTCATTGTGATATCATAGTACATTATTTTAATCCATTGAACACTTGTTCTGAACACACAGTCAGTGTGATATAATAGTGCATTATTTGAATCCATTCAACACTTGTTCCGAACACAAAGACAGTGTGATTTTAATCAATTGAACACTTGTTCTGAGCACACATTCAGTGTGTGATATCATAGTGTATTATTTGAATCCATTGAACACTTGTTCTTAACACACAATCAGTGTGATATCATAGTACATTATTTGAATCCATTGAACACTTGTTCTTAACACACAATCAGTGTGATATCATAGTACATTATTTGAATCCATTGAACACTTGTTCTGAACACACAGTCAGTGTGATATCATAGTACATTATTTGAATCCATTGAACACTTGTTCTGAACACAGTCATTGTGATATCATAGTACATTATTTGAATCCATTGAACACTTGTTCTGAACACAGTCATTGTGAAATCATAGTACATTATTTGAATCCATTGAACACTTGTTCTGAACACACAGTCATTGTGATATCATAGTGCATTATTTGAATCCATTGAACACTTGTTCTGAACACACAGACAGTGTGATATCTTAGTACATTATTTTAATCCATTGAACACTTGTTCTGAACACACAGTCAGTGTGATATCATAGTACATTATTTTAATCCATTTAACACTTGTTCTGAACACAGTCATTGTGATGTCATTGTGCATTATTTGAATCCATTGAACACTTGTTCTGAACACAGTCATTGTGATATCATAGTACATAATTTGAATCCATTGAACACTTGTTCTGAACACACAGTCAGTGTGATATCTTAGTACATTATTTTAATCCATTGAACACTTGTTCTGAACACACAGTCAGTGTGATATCATAGTACATTATTTTAATCCATTTAACACTTGTTCTGAACACAGTCATTGTGATGTCATTGTGCATTATTTGAATCCATTGAACACTTGTTCTGAACACAGTCATTGTGATATCATAGTACATTATTTTAATCCATTGAACACTTGTTCTGAACACACAGTCAGTGTGATATAATAGTGCATTATTTGAATCCATTCAACACTTGTTCCGAACACAAAGACAGTGTGATTTTAATCAATTGAACACTTGTTCTGAGCACACATTCAGTGTGTGATATCATAGTGTATTATTTGAATCCATTGAACACTTGTTCTTAACACACAATCGGTGTGATATCATAGTACATTATTTGAATCCATTGAACACTTGTTCTTAACACACAATCAGTGTGATATCATAGTACATTATTTGAATCCATTGAACACTTGTTCTGAACACACAGTCAGTGTGATATCATAGTACATTATTTGAATCCATTGAACACTTGTTCTGAACACACAGTCATTTTGATATCGTAGTACATTATTTGAATCCATTTAACACTTGTTCTGAACACACAGTCATTGTAATATCGTAGTACATTATTTTAATCAATTGAACACTTGTTCTGAACACAGTCATTGTGATATCATAGTACATTATTTGATTCCATTGAACACTTGATCTGAACACACAGACAGTGTGATATCATAGTACATTATTTGAATCCATTTAACACTTGTTCTGAACACACAGTCAGTGTGATATCATAGTACATTATTTGAATCCATTTAACACTTGTTCTGAACACACAGTCAGTGTGATATCATAGTACATTATTTTAATCAATTTAACACTTGTTCTGAACACACAGTCAGTGTGATATCATAGTACATTATTTGAATCCATTGTAAAACTTGTTCTGAACACAGTCATTGTGATATCATAGTACATTATTTTAATCCATTGAACACTTGTTCTGAACACACAGTCATTGTGATATCATAGTGCATTATTTGAATCCATTGAACACTTGTTCTTAACACACAGTCAGTGTGATATCACAGTACATTATTTGAATCCATTGAACACTTGTTCTGAACACACAGTCAGTGTGATATCATAGTACATTATTTGAATCCATTGAACACTTGTTCTGAACACACAGTCAGTGTGATATCATAGTACATTATTTGAATCCATTGAACACTTGTTCTGAACACAGTCATTGTGATATCATAGTACATTATTTGAATCCATTGAACACTTGTTCTGAACACAGTCATTGTGAAATCATAGTACATTATTTGAATCCATTGAACACTTGTTCTGAACACACAGTCATTGTGATATCATAGTGCATTATTTGAATCCATTGAACACTTGTTCTGAACACACAGACAGTGTGATATCTTAGTACATTATTTTAATCCATTGAACACTTGTTCTGAACACACAGTCAGTGTGATATCATAGTACATTATTTTAATCCATTTAACACTTGTTCTGAACACAGTCATTGTGATGTCATTGTGCATTATTTGAATCCATTGAACACTTGTTCTGAACACAGTCATTGTGATATCATAGTACATTATTTTAATCCATTGAACACTAGTTCTGGACACACAGTCATTGCGATATCATAGTGCATTATTTTAATCCATTGAACACTTGTTCTGAACACACAGTCAGTGTGATATCATAGTACATTATTTGAATCCATTTAATACTTGTTCTGAGCACACAGTCAGTGTGATATTATAGTACATTATTTGAATCCATTTAACACTTGTTCTGAACACAGTCATTGTGATATCATAGTACATTATTTGAATCCATTGAACACTTGTTCTGAACACACAGTCAGTGTGATATCATAGTACATTATTTTAATCCATTTAACACTTGTTCTGAACACAGTCATTGTGATATCATAGTACATTATTTTAATCCATTGAACACTTGTTCTGAACACACAGTCAGTGTGATATCATAGTGCATTATTTGAATCCATTCAACACTTGTTCCGAACACAAAGACAATGTGATTTTAATCAATTGAACACTTGTTCTGATCACACATTCAGTGTGTGATATCATAGTGCATTATTTGAATCCATTGAACACTTGTTCTGAACACACAGTCATTGTGATATCATAGTACATTATTTGAATCCATTGAACACTTGTTCTTAACACACAGTCAGTGTGATATCACAGTACATTATTTGAATCCATTGAACACTTGTTCTGAACACACAGTCAGTGTGATATCATAGTACATTATTTGAATCCATTGAACACTTGTTCTGAACACACAGTCAGTGTGATATCATAGTACATTATTTGAATCCATTGAACACTTGTTCTGAACACAGTCATTGTGATATCATAGTACATTATTTGAATCCATTGAACACTTGTTCTGAACACAGTCATTGTGAAATCATAGTACTTTATTTGAATCCATTGAACACTTGTTCTGAACACACAGTCATTGTGATATCATAGTGCATTATTTGAATCCATTGAACACTTGTTCTGAACACACAGACAGTGTGATGTCATAGTACATTATTTGAATCCATTGAACACTTGTTCTGAACACACAGTCAGTGTGATATCTTAGTACATTATTTTAATCCATTGAACACTTGTTCTGAACACACAGTCAGTGTGATATCATAGTACATTATTTTAATCCATTTAACACTTGTTCTGAACACAGTCATTGTGATGTCATTGTGCATTATTTGAATCCATTGAACACTTGTTCTGAACACAGTCATTGTGATATCATAGTACATTATTTTAATCCATTGAACACTTGTTCTGGACACACAGTCATTGCGATATCATAGTGCATTATTTTAATCCATTGAACACTTGTTCTGAACACACAGTCAGTGTGATATCATAGTACATTATTTGAATCCATTTAATACTTGTTCTGAACACACAGTCAGTGTGATATTATAGTACATTATTTGAATCCATTTAACACTTGTTCTGAACACAGTCATTGTGATATCATAGTACATTATTTGAATCCATTGAACACTTGTTCTTAACACACAATCAGTGTGATATCATAGTACATTATTTGAATCCATTGAACACTTGTTCTGAACACACAGTCAGTGTGATATCATAGTACATTATTTGAATCCATTGAACACTTGTTCTGAACACACAGTCATTTTGATATCGTAGTACATTATTTGAATCCATTTAACACTTGTTCTGAACACACAGTCATTGTAATATCGTAGTACATTATTTTTATCAATTGAACACTTGTTCTGAACACAGTCATTGTGATATCATAGTACATTATTTGATTCCATTGAACACTTGATCTGAACACACAGACAGTGTGATATCATAGTACATTATTTGAATCCATTTAACACTTGTTCTGAACACACAGTCAGTGTGATATCATAGTACATTATTTGAATCCATTTAACACTTGTTCTGAACACACAGTCAGTGTGATATCATAGTACATTATTTTAATCAATTTAACACTTGTTCTGAACACACAGTCAGTGTGATATCATAGTACATTATTTGAATCCATTGTAAAACTTGTTCTGAACACAGTCATTGTGATATCATTGTACATTATTTGAATCCATTGAACACTTGTTCTGAACACACAGTCATTGTGATATCATAGTGCATTATTTGAATCCATTGAACACTTGTTCTTAACACACAGTCAGTGTGATATCACAGTACATTATTTGAATCCATTGAACACTTGTTCTGAACACACAGTCAGTGTGATATCATAGTACATTATTTGAATCCATTGAACACTTGTTCTGAACACACAGTCAGTGTGATATCATAGTACATTATTTGAATCCATTGAACACTTGTTCTGAACACAGTCATTGTGATATCATAGTACATTATTTGAATCCATTGAACACTTGTTCTGAACACAGTCATTGTGAAATCATAGTACATTATTTGAATCCATTGAACACTTGTTCTGAACACACAGTCATTGTGATATCATAGTGCATTATTTGAATCCATTGAACACTTGTTCTGAACACACAGACAGTGTGATGTCATAGTACATTATTTGAATCCATTGAACACTTGTTCTGAACACACAGTCAGTGTGATATCTTAGTACATTATTTTAATCCATTGAACACTTGTTCTGAACACACAGTCAGTGTGATATCATAGTACATTATTTTAATCCATTTAACACTTGTTCTGAACACAGTCATTGTGATGTCATTGTGCATTATTTGAATCCATTGAACACTTGTTCTGAACACAGTCATTGTGATATCATAGTACATTATTTTAATCCATTGAACACTTGTTCTGGACACACAGTCATTGCGATATCATAGTGCATTATTTTAATCCATTGAACACTTGTTCTGAACACACAGTCAGTGTGATATCATAGTACATTATTTGAATACATTTAATACTTGTTCTGAACACACAGTCAGTGTGATATTATAGTACATTATTTGAATCCATTTAACACTTGTTCTGAACACAGTCATTGTGATATCATAGTACATTATTTGAATCCATTGATAACTTGTTCTGAATACACAGTCAGTGTGATATCATAGTACATTATTTTAATCCATTTAACACTTGTTCTGAACACAGTCATTGTGATATCATAGTACATTATTTTAATCCATTGAACACTTGTTCTGAACACACAGTCAGTGTGATATCATAGTGCATTATTTGAATCCATTCAACACTTGTTCCGAACACAAAGACAGTGTGATTTTAATCAATTGAACACTTGTTCTGATCACACATTCAGTGTGTGATATCATAGTGCATTATTTGAATCCATTGAACACTTGTTCTGAACACACAGTCATTGTGATATCATAGTACATTATTTGAATCCATTGAACACTTGTTCTTAACACACAGTCAGTGTGATATCACAGTACATTATTTGAATCCATTGAACACTTGTTCTGAACACACAGTCAGTGTGATATCATAGTACATTATTTGAATCCATTGAACACTTGTTCTGAACACACAGTCAGTGTGATATCATAGTACATTATTTGAATCCATTGAACACTTGTTCTGAACACAGTCATTGTGATATCATAGTACATTATTTGAATCCATTGAACACTTGTTCTGAACACAGTCATTGTGAAATCATAGTACATTATTTGAATCCATTGAACACTTGTTCTGAACACACAGTCATTGTGATATCATAGTGCATTATTTGAATCCATTGAACACTTGTTCTGAACACACAGACAGTGTGATGTCATAGTACATTATTTGAATCCATTGAACACTTGTTCTGAACACACAGTCAGTGTGATATCTTAGTACATTATTTTAATCCATTGAACACTTGTTCTGAACACACAGTCAGTGTGATATCATAGTACATTATTTTAATCCATTTAACACTTGTTCTGAACACAGTCATTGTGATGTCATTGTGCATTATTTGAATCCATTGAACACTTGTTCTGAACACAGTCATTGTGATATCATAGTACATTATTTTAATCCATTGAACACTTGTTCTGAACACACAGTCAGTGTGATATAATAGTGCATTATTTGAATCCATTCAACACTTGTTCCGAACACAAAGACAGTGTGATTTTAATCAATTGAACACTTGTTCTGAGCACACATTCAGTGTGTGATATCATAGTGTATTATTTGAATCCATTGAACACTTGTTCTTAACACACAATCAGTGTGATATCATAGTACATTATTTGAATCCATTGAACACTTGTTCTTAACACACAATCAGTGTGATATCATAGTACATTATTTGAATCCATTGAACACTTGTTCTGAACACACAGTCAGTGTGATATCATAGTACATTATTTGAATCCATTGAACACTTGTTCTGAACACACAGTCATTTTGATATCGTAGTACATTATTTGAATCCATTTAACACTTGTTCTGAACACACAGTCATTGTAATATCGTAGTACATTATTTTAATCAATTGAACACTTGTTCTGAACACAGTCATTGTGATATCATAGTACATTATTTGATTCCATTGAACACTTGATCTGAACACACAGACAGTGTGATATCATAGTACATTATTTGAATCCATTTAACACTTGTTCTGAACACACAGTCAGTGTGATATCATAGTACATTATTTGAATCCATTTAACACTTGTTCTGAACACACAGTCAGTGTGATATCATAGTACATTATTTTAATCAATTTAACACTTGTTCTGAACACACAGTCAGTGTGATATCATAGTACATTATTTGAATCCATTGTAAAACTTGTTCTGAACACAGTCATTGTGATATCATAGTACATTATTTTAATCCATTGAACACTTGTTCTGAACACACAGTCATTGTGATATCATAGTGCATTATTTGAATCCATTGAACACTTGTTCTTAACACACAGTCAGTGTGATATCACAGTACATTATTTGAATCCATTGAACACTTGTTCTGAACACACAGTCAGTGTGATATCATAGTACATTATTTGAATCCATTGAACACTTGTTCTGAACACACAGTCAGTGTGATATCATAGTACATTATTTGAATCCATTGAACACTTGTTCTGAACACAGTCATTGTGATATCATAGTACATTATTTGAATCCATTGAACACTTGTTCTGAACACAGTCATTGTGAAATCATAGTACATTATTTGAATCCATTGAACACTTGTTCTGAACACACAGTCATTGTGATATCATAGTGCATTATTTGAATCCATTGAACACTTGTTCTGAACACACAGACAGTGTGATATCTTAGTACATTATTTTAATCCATTGAACACTTGTTCTGAACACACAGTCAGTGTGATATCATAGTACATTATTTTAATCCATTTAACACTTGTTCTGAACACAGTCATTGTGATGTCATTGTGCATTATTTGAATCCATTGAACACTTGTTCTGAACACAGTCATTGTGATATCATAGTACATTATTTTAATCCATTGAACACTTGTTCTGGACACACAGTCATTGCGATATCATAGTGCATTATTTTAATCCATTGAACACTTGTTCTGAACACACAGTCAGTGTGATATCATAGTACATTATTTGAATCCATTTAATACTTGTTCTGAACACAGTCATTGTGATATCATAGTACATTATTTGAATCCATTGAACACTTGTTCTGAACACACAGTCAGTGTGATATCATAGTACATTATTTTAATCCATTTAACACTTGTTCTGAACACAGTCATTGTGATATCATAGTACATTATTTTAATCCATTGAACACTTGTTCTGAACACACAGTCAGTGTGATATCATAGTGCATTATTTGAATCCATTCAACACTTGTTCCGAACACAAAGACAGTGTGATTTTAATCAATTGAACACTTGTTCTGATCACACATTCAGTGTGTGATATCATAGTGCATTATTTGAATCCATTGAACACTTGTTCTGAACACACAGTCATTGTGATATCATAGTACATTATTTGAATCCATTGAACACTTGTTCTTAACACACAGTCAGTGTGATATCACAGTACATTATTTGAATCCATTGAACACTTGTTCTGAACACACAGTCAGTGTGATATCATAGTACATTATTTGAATCCATTGAACACTTGTTCTGAACACACAGTCAGTGTGATATCATAGTACATTATTTGAATCCATTGAACACTTGTTCTGAACACAGTCATTGTGATATCATAGTACATTATTTGAATCCATTGAACACTTGTTCTGAACACACAGTCAGTGTGATATCTTAGTACATTATTTTAATCCATTGAACACTTGTTCTGAACACACAGTCAGTGTGATATCATAGTACGTTATTTTAATCCATTTAACACTTGTTCTGAACACAGTCATTGTGATGTCATTGTGCATTATTTGAATCCATTGAACACTTGTTCTGAACACAGTCATTGTGATATCATAGTACATTATTTTAATCCATTGAACACTTGTTCTGGACACACAGTCATTGCGATATCATAGTGCATTATTTTAATCCATTGAACACTTGTTCTGAACACACAGTCAGTGTGATATCATAGTACATTATTTGAATCCATTTAATACTTGTTCTGAACACACAGTCAGTGTGATTGTGCTGGACTTTAAACTTTGGTTTATACAAGGACTTTTATTTTGATACTTATTTCTGAGTTTTCCTATGGTTTCCTGTTTAAAAGAGGAAGTATGCCATATTTCTTGAGTGCTTGAGTTGTGCAAGGTGCTCCATGTGGTTGCAGACATCCAGCTTCATCATGCTTATCAAAGTCCTTCGAAATGCAATATCTGTAAGTTACTTTGTTTGATTTGTCTAGTGAACATTATGATTACTTTATTGCTGTGTTGGTAACCTTTGTAATATAGCATTTAATTCAGCATGTTTGTTATCTTTTCTACTCAAGTTTGTAAAGTATGAGTCTATGCTTTTGATATACTGTATTGTTGTTGGTTCTTTGCCTTGTGTGATGATTTATCTATTTTGTGAAATTGATATGTGTATTTTCTCTTCTTTGTAGTTTCACACTATTCATGATTAAACTTCATAAATTGCACCTCCGTGGAGTTTATTGTGGAAGTGTTTAGCGGCTGGATAGCTGGATCAATTCAAACAGTGAGGCCAGTGACAGTGAAAAGATAAGCAACAAATTGGAAAGATGAATGGGATGTCTGTCTAACAACTGCATCTATAAGAGGGATAAAGTAATACCTCTGCCTGTAAGCCTGCACAAAGATCATGTCTTCAAGAGAATCTAAATCATCACTGCGCCATCGCATGCACAAAGAAAGTGATGATGCTTGCTCAAATTCTCAATCCTTTACCTCATCAATAAGTTCTACGGCTAGTTTAGCCATCACGAAAGCTCGTGCAAGGGCAGAGGCAGCCAAGGCAAGAGCGGCTCATGCAAAGAAAGAAATTGAGCTTAAAGTGGAACAAGCCCGACTTCAAGCAACTCTAGAGGCACTGCAGGAAGAGAAAGAAAAAGATGCGGCTATAGCGGAAGCAGAAATTCTAGCAGCAGCCTTCACAGAAGTAGACCATGTATCAGCATCAGAGGTTTCCAAAGAGATCAGTCTCCAACGCACTGCAGACTATGTAAGACATCAAGCTACTAGCTGCAATGCACGAAGCAGTCCTGAGCACATGTCAGACACTTACAGCCTGGCCAAATACCTTGCACGCAGTCAGTTGGTAACTTCTGGATTGAATTCTTTTGATGATAGACCTATAAACTACTGGGCTTGGCGATCATCTTTTAAAAGTACCATTGCAGACCTTGACCTTAAGCCAGAGGAAGAGATAGATTTGCTCATCAAATATCTCGGAAGAGAATCATCTGAACAGGTACGAAGAATAAAATCAGTGAATATTAGGCACCCTTTTAATGGTTTACAAATGGCTTGGGAGAGGTTAGAGGAAATGTATGGCTCATCAGAGGCAATTGAAAGAGCTCTCTTCTCTAAATTGGAAAACTTCCCTAAAATATCAGGTAAAGATCTGTATAGGCTGCGTGATCTTGGAGATCTGCTTGCAGAGTTAGAGGCAGCCAAGCTGGATGGGTATCTTCCTGGGTTGTCCTACCTTGACACCGCTCATGGATTGAGCCCGATTGTAGGAAAACTTCCTTATAATATCCAAGAAAAATGGATATCGTATGGATCAAAGTACAAGAGAGAGCATCTTGTGGCCTTCCCACCATTTTCTGTGTTTGCCGACTTTATTCGTTCAGAAGCAAGAACAAGAACAGACCCCAGCTTTACCATTTTTCATTCAGCACCACAAGAAAAAAGGGAAAGATCAGATAAATTCAGGCAAGCTTCTATAGCTGTGCATAAAACCCAAGTTAACATGTTTGAGACAAGAGATGCTACGGACAGGATAAGGACTGTTGACCCTCAGCGATACTGTCTCATCCATGACAAGCCTCATCCACTAAAAAGATGCAGAGGCTTCAGAGCAAAAAGTCTTGAAGATCGCAAACAGTTTCTTAAGGAACATTCAGTATGCTTCAGGTGCTGCTCCTCTACAGATCATATGGCAAAAAACTGCAAAGCTCAAATCCATTGCACTGAATGTGATAGTGAGCATCATGTGTCAGCTCTACATCCAGGTCCAGCACCTTGGAGGAAAACCATCTCTCCTGTCTTAGAAGATGGCGGGGAGGAAAGAGAATTATTCGATCAAGAGGTAACATCAAAGTGTACTGAAGTGTGTGGAGCTGGAGTGAGTGCCAGAGCATGTTCCAAGATTTGTTTGGTTAACGTCTATCCTGTGGGTAATAAGGTAGAATCCAGAAGAATGTATGCAATTCTGGATGATCAGAGCAATCGCTCATTGGCAAGAACAGAATTCTTTGAAGAGTTTCAAATCAAAGGATCTTCTTTTCCATATTCACTCAAGACATGTGCTGGACTAAAAGAGACCACAGGAAGGAGAGCAAGTGGCTACATTGTGGAGTCATTGGATAAGAGTGTAAGCCTTCATCTTCCTACACTGCTAGAATGCAATCAGATTCCTAACATTCGTTCTGAAATTCCTACTCCAGATGCAGCGTGTCATTTCAGTCACCTCAGGGATATTGCTGAGGAAATACCAGCCCTAGACCCAGATGCTAATATTCTCCTTCTACTTGGCAGGGACCTCATTAGGGTCCACAAGGTCCGTCAACAGATTAATGGTCCACACAACGCTCCATTTGCTCAAAGGTTAGATTTAGGATGGGTAGTTATTGGAGATGTGTGTCTGGGAGGTGCTCATCGACCTGCTCGTGTAGATGTTTTTAAGACCTCCATACTCGAAAGTGGTCGCCCCAGCTGTTTCTGGCCCTGTGAGAGTCAGTTCCATGTAAAAGAGCAGTATGGCGCCAAGCTTCAGTTGCGAGATCATCTCACAGCAAAAGGTGTAAGTGCTTTAGCAACATGTGCAAGCGAGAAGCTGGGCCAATCAATCTTTGTTCGTACATCCAGAGATCACAAGCTTGCACTGTCAGTGGATGATGCCAGGTTTCTAAGCATAATGGACAAAGAGTTCTACCAAGATGAATCCAATGGCTGGGTGGCTCCTTTGCCGTTTCAAGTTCCTAGAAGAAGGCTTCCAAATAACAGAGGGTATGCTTACAACCGTCTTTCCTCACTTCGTCATACTTTGGACAAACGTCCTCAGATGAAAGCTCATTTTCTTGAGTTTATGACGAACATGTTTGTTAACGGACATGCAGAAATTGCTCCCCCACTCAAGAAAGACCAAGAGTGCTGGTATCTCCCTTTGTTTGGTGTTTATCACCCGAAGAAGCCAAACAAGATCCGTGTGGTCTTCGACTCCAGTGCACCTTATGATGGAGTCTCCTTGAATGATGTCCTACTTAAGGGGCCAGATCTTAACAATAACCTCCTGGGAGTGTTGCTAAGATTTCGAAGGGAGCCGGTTGCGATTGCCGCTGACATTCAGCATATGTTCCACTGTTTTTTAGTCAGAAAGGATCACAGAGATTTTCTGCGCTTTCTCTGGTATCAAGACAATGACCCAGGTAAAGAAATAGTGGAGTACAGAATGTGTGTTCATGTGTTTGGCAATCGTCCTTCTCCTGCTGTTGCCATATATGGTTTGCATAGAGCAGCCAAAGAGGAAGAAAAGAACTTCAACAGTGAAGTGAAAGAGTTGGTTGAGCACGATTTCTATGTTGATGATGCTCTGAAATCCTTCCCCACTGAAACAGCAGCCATTAGTGTTCTGAAGCAAACTCAAGACATGCTTGCGGTAGCAAACCTTAGGCTACATAAAGTAATCTCTAATCGACCTGCAGTAATTGAGGCATTTCACCCTGAAGATCGGGCTGTGGATTTCAAAGATGTTGACCTCTTCTTTGAAGATACCCTAGTCCAGCGTAGTCTAGGAGTGTCATGGAACTTGGCATCAGACACATTTACTTTCCAAGCTATTGATGATAAGAAGCCATTCACCCGGCGAGGTGTACTGTCAACCGTAAACAGCTTATATGATCCATGTGGTTTCATTGCTCCTGTTACCATCAAAGGCAGGCTGTTGCTGCGGGAACTCTCAATGCAGGCCGAAGACTGGGATTCTCCATTACCAGATGACATAAAACCCGAATGGATCAGATGGAGGAACTCCTTACAAACCCTGCAAGATCTTAAGATACCACGTACTTACTCATCTTTTCCTACTTCAGAGGTTCAGACAAGAGAATTGTGTATATTTGCAGATGCATCCATGAAAGCTGTTGCCGCTGTAGCTTATCTGCGATCCACATCTCAAAATGGCCAAATAGATACTGGTTTCGTGTTTGGAAAGACAAAGTTGGCACCACGGCCAGATCTGACTGTTCCAAGATTAGAGCTCTGTGCAGCAGTTCTAGCAGTTGAGATCGCAGACATGGTTGTAGAAGAAATAGGCTTGCAGTTCAACAGTATCCAGTTCTACACCGACAGTAAAGTTGTTCTTGGATATATTCATAATCGAACAAAACGCTTTTATGTGTATGTGAACAACAGAATCCAAAGAATTCTTCAGTCATCTACCCCTAGTCAATGGAACTATGTTCCCTCCGATGTCAATCCTGCAGATCATGGGTCAAGATCTGTATCAGCTGACTATCTCAGTAGCACAAATTGGCTTACAGGGCCAGACTTCCTTTTGAACTCTCCACCCTTAAATGCCTTCCTTCAAGAGAACCATGACCTTGTTGATCTTGAACTGGATCCAGAAATCCGACCACAAGTGATTTCATGTCTAACTGCAGTGCCTAATCAGTTCCTGACTCCTGAGCGTTTTGAACGCTTCTCCAGCTTGAGTAAGTTAATCAGAGCGATCGCTCATTTAAGCCACATTTCCCAGTCATTCTCCCATTTATCAAAAGAGCCAAGATGTAGTGGATGGCATCTCTGTAGCAACAGTCCCACAAATGAGGAATTGGAAAAAGCCAGGATTGTGATCCTAAAGAGCGTTCAAAATGTAGCCTATCCCGAAGAGCTAAGTGATATAAAAGCAGGAAGCAATCTCTCACCTAAAAGTAGTATACAGAAACTTCGTCCTGTTCTGGATGATAAAGGTCTAATGCGTGTTGGAGGCCGTATTACTCAGGCAGGTCTTGAGAAGGAAGAATGCAATCCTGTGATCGTTCCTGGGAAACATCACGTAGCAACCTTGCTTGTTCGACACTACCATCAAGCAGTCAAGCATCAAGGAAGGCATTTTACTGAGGGAGCAATACGAGCAGCAGGGTATTGGCTGATGAGTGCCAAAAGATGCATTGGAAGTCTACTTAACAAGTGTGTGACATGTAGAAAGCTTCGTCGTCCTACAGAGCTCCAGCAGATGGCAGACTTGCCTGCAGAAAGACTCCAAGTGGCTCCACCCTTCACATATGTAGGAGTCGATGTATTTGGGCCATGGCAGGTTGTTTCTCGCCGCACCAGAGGAGGCTGCTCCAATTTCAAAAGATGGGCAGTCATTTTTTCATGTATGTGCACAAGAGCAGTGCACATTGAAGTGGTAGAGACATTGAGCTCAAGCGGATTCATTAATGCTCTACGACGTTTTTTTGCAATAAGGGGACCTGCTAAGCAGATACGCTCTGATTGTGGCACAAATTTTCTTGGAGCAGTGCAGGAGCTCAAGATGAATAAAGAAACTTCAGGCTCTGGTCTTCAGAAGTATCTACAAGAACATGCTTGTACATGGGTATTCAACCCTCCCCATGCATCACATATGGGAGGTGCTTGGGAAAGGATGGTGGGTATAGCCCGACGTATTCTTGACTGTATGTTGCTTGAAAGAAAGTCCCTGCATCTCACACACGACGTTCTTGTAACCCTCATGGCTGAAGTGTCTGCTATCATTAATGCACGCCCTCTCGTGCCAGTATCTTCGGATCCTGAAGTTCCTTTGATACTCACCCCTGCTATTCTGCTGACCCAGAAAACCTGTTCAATTCCTCCGCCACTTGGCGAGTTTACCGATGAAGGTCTTTTTAAGGCTGAGTGGAAAAGAGTGCAAAATCTTGCAGAAACATTTTGGACAAGATGGCGCCGTGAGTATCTTGCCACTCTACAGAGTAGGCAGAAATGGCAAGACAAGAAGCCTTGCCTCAAGGAAGGCGACATTGTGTTAATGAAAGATGGCCAAGCCAAGAGAAATCAGTGGCCTATGGCCATCATTGCAAAAACACTACCAAGCAAAGATAGTCTTGTGCGAAAAGTAGAGCTGAAATTTATCAGAGAAGGCATGCAGAAAACCTTTATTCGCCCCATATCAGAAGTGGTTCTACTTTACTCCCCCTAAAATATTATAGTTAAGATGGGGTCTTTACATACCCCAGACGGGGAGTGTGCTGGACTTTAAACTTTGGTTTATACAAGGACTTTTATTTTGATACTTATTTCTGAGTTTTCCTATGGTTTCCTGTTTAAAAGAGGAAGTATGCCATATTTCTTGAGTGCTTGAGTTGTGCAAGGTGCTCCATGTGGTTGCAGACATCCAGCTTCATCATGCTTATCAAAGTCCTTCGAAATGCAATATCTGTAAGTTACTTTGTTTGATTTGTCTAGTGAACATTATGATTACTTTATTGCTGTGTTGGTAACCTTTGTAATATAGCATTTAATTCAGCATGTTTGTTATCTTTTCTACTCAAGTTTGTAAAGTATGAGTCTATGCTTTTGATATACTGTATTGTTGTTGGTTCTTTGCCTTGTGTGATGATTTATCTATTTTGTGAAATTGATATGTGTATTTTCTCTTCTTTGTAGTTTCACACTATTCATGATTAAACTTCATAAATTGCACCTCCGTGGAGTTTATTGTGGAAGTGTTTAGCGGCTGGATAGCTGGATCAATTCAAACAGTGAGGCCAGTGACAGTGATATTATAGTACATTATTTGAATCCATTTAACACTTGTTCTGAACACAGTCATTGTGATATCATAGTACATTATTTGAATCCATTGAACACTTGTTCTGAACACACAGTCAGTGTGATATCATAGTACATTATTTTAATCCATTTAACACTTGTTCTGAACACAGTCATTGTGATATCATAGTGCATTATTTTAATCCATTGAACACTTGTTCTGAACACACAGTCAGTGTGATATCATAGTACATTATTTGAATCCATTTAATACTTGTTCTGAACACACAGTCAGTGTGATATTATAGTACATTATTTGAATCCATTTAACACTTGTTCTGAACACAGTCATTGTGATATCATAGTACATTATTTGAATCCATTCAACACTTGTTCTAAACACAAAGTCATTGTGATATCATATTACATTATTTGAATCCATTGAACACTTGTTCTGAACACACAGTCAGTGTGATATCATAGTACATTATTTGAATCCATTGAACACTTGTTCTGAACACACAGTCAGTGTGATATAATAGTGCATTATTTGAATCCATTCAACACTTGTTCCGAACACAAAGACAGTGTGATTTTAATCAATTGAACACTTGTTCTGAGCACACATTCAGTGTGTGATATCATAGTGTATTATTTGAATCCATTGAACACTTGTTCTTAACACACAATCAGTGTGATATCATAGTACATTATTTGAATCCATTGAACACTTGTTCTTAACACACAATCAGTGTGATATCATAGTACATTATTTGAATCCATTGAACACTTGTTCTGAACACACAGTCAGTGTGATATCATAGTACATTATTTGAATCCATTGAACACTTGTTCTGAACACACAGTCATTTTGATATCGTAGTACATTATTTGAATCCATTTAACACTTGTTCTGAACACACAGTCATTGTAATATCATAGTACATTATTTTAATCAATTGAACACTTGTTCTGAACACAGTCATTGTGATATCATAGTACATTATTTGAATCCATTGAACACTTGATCTGAACACACAGACAGTGTGATATCATAGTACATTATTTGAATCCATTTAACACTTGTTCTGAACACACAGTCAGTGTGATATCATAGTACATTATTTTAATCAATTTAACACTTGTTCTGAACACACAGTCAGTGTGATATCATAGTACATTATTTGAATCCATTGTAAAACTTGTTCTGAACACAGTCATTGTGATATCATAGTACATTATTTTAATCCATTGAACACTTGTTCTGAACACACAGTCAGTGTGATATCATAGTACATTATTTGAATCCATTGTAAAACTTGTTCTGAACACAGTCATTGTGATATCATAGTACATTATTTTAATCCATTGAACACTTGTTCTGAACACACAGTCATTGTGATATCATAGTGCATTATTTGAATCCATTGAACACTTGTTCTTAACACAGTCATTGTGATATCATAGTACATTATTTGAATCCATTGAACACTTGTTCTGAACACAGTCATTGTGAAATCATAGTACATTATTTGAATCCATTGAACACTTGTTCTGAACACACAGTCATTGTGATATCATAGTGCATTATTTGAATCCATTGAACACTTGTTCTGAACACACAGACAGTGTGATGTCATAGTACATTATTTGAATCCATTGAACACTTGTTCTGAACACACAGTCAGTGTGATATCTTAGTACATTATTTTAATCCATTGAACACTTGTTCTGAACACACAGTCAGTGTGATATCATAGTACATTATTTTAATCCATTTAACACTTGTTCTGAACACAGTCATTGTGATGTCATTGTGCATTATTTGAATCCATTGAACACTTGTTCTGAACACAGTCATTGTGATATCATAGTACATTATTTTAATCCATTGAACACTTGTTCTGGACACACAGTCATTGCGATATCATAGTGCATTATTTTAATCCATTGAACACTTGTTCTGAACACACAGTCAGTGTGATATCATAGTGCATTATTTTAATCCATTGAACACTTGTTCTGAACACAGTCATTGTGATATCATAGTACATTATTTGAATCCATTTAATACTTGTTCTGAACACACAGTCAGTGTGATATTATAGTACATTATTTGAATCCATTTAACACTTGTTCTGAACACAGTCATTGTGATATCATAGTACATTATTTGAATCCATTGAACACTTGTTCTGAACACACAGTCAGTGTGATATCATAGTACATTATTTTAATCCATTTAACACTTGTTCTGAACACAGTCATTGTGATATCATAGTACATTATTTTAATCCATTGAACACTTGTTCTGAACACACAGTCAGTGTGATATCATAGTGCATTATTTGAATCCATTCAACACTTGTTCCGAACACAAAGACAGTGTGATTTTAATCAATTGAACACTTGTTCTGAGCACACATTCAGTGTGTGATATCATAGTGCATTATTTGAATCCATTGAACACTTGTTCTGAACACACAGTCATTGTGATATCATAGTACATGATTTGAATCCATTTAACACTTGTTCTGAACACACAGTCATTGTGATATCATAGTACATTATTTTAATCCATTGAACACTTGTTCTGAACACACAGTCATTGTGATATCATAGTGCATTATTTGAATCCATTGAACACTTGTTCTGAACACACAGTCATTGTGATAACATAGTACATTATTTGAATCCATTGAACACTTGTTCTGAACACAGTCATTGTGATATCATAGTGCATTATTTTAATCCATTGAACACTTGTTCTGAACACACAGTCAGTGTGATATCATAGTACATTATTTGAATCCATTTAACACTTGTTCTGAACACACAGTCAGTGTGTGATATCATAGTGCATTATTTTAATCCATTGAACACTTGTTCTGAACACACAGTCATTGTGATATCATAGTACATTATTTGAATCCATTGAACACTTGTTCTGAATAGAGTCATTGTGATGTCATAGTGCATTATTTTAATCCATTGAACACTTGTTCTGAACACACAGTCAGTGTGATATCATAGTATATTATTTGAATCCATTTAACACTTGTTTTGAACACACAGTCAGTGTGATATCATAGTACATTATTTGAATCCATTGAACACTTGTTCTGAACACATAGTCAGTGTGATATCATAGTACATTATTTGAATCCATTTAACACTTGTTCTGAACACACAGTCAGTGTGATATCATAGTACATTATTTTAATCCATTGAACACTTGTTCTGAACACACAGTCATTGTGATATCATAGTGCATTATTTTAATCCATTGAACACTTGTTCTGAACACACAGTCATTGTGATATCATAGTGCATTATTTGAATCCATTGAACACTTGTTCTGAAAACACAGTCATTGTGATGTCATAGTGCATTATTTGAATCCGTTCAACACTTGTTCTGAACACACAGTCAGTGTGATATCATAGTACATTATTTTAATCCATTGAACACTTGTTCTGAACACACAGTCATTGTGATATCATAGTGCATTATTTGAATCCATTGAACACTTGTTCTGAACACACAGTCATTGTGATAACATAGTACATTATTTGAATCCATTGAACACTTGTTCTGAACACAGTCATTTTGATATCATAGTACATTATTTGAATCCATTGAACACTTGTTCTGAACACACAGTCATTGTGATATCATAGTACATTATTTGAATCCATTGAACACTTGTTCTGAACACACAGTCAGTGTGATATCATAGTACATTATTTGAATCCATTTAACACTTGTTCTGAACACACATTCAGTGTGTGATATCATAGTACATTATTTTAATCCATTTACCACTTGTTCTGAACACACAGTCATTGTGATAACATAGTACATTATTTTAATCCATTTACCACTTGTTCTGAACACACAGTCATTGTGATAACATAGTACATTATTTGAATCCATTGAACACTTGTTCTGAACACAGTCATTGTGATATCATAGTACATTATTTGAATCAATTGAACACCTGTTCTGAACACACAGTAAATGTGATATCATAGTACATTATTTGAATCCATTGAACACTTGTTCTGAACACACAGTCAGTGTGATATCATAGTACATTATTTGAATCCATTTAACACTTGTTCTGAACACACAGTCATTGTGATATCATAGTACATTATTTGAATCCATTTAACACTTGTTCTGAACACAGTCATTGTGATATCATAGTACATTATTTGAATCCATTCAACACTTGTTCTAAACACAAAGTCATTGTGATATCATATTACATTATTTGAATCCATTGAACACTTGTTCTGAACACACAGTCAGTGTGATATCATAGTACATTATTTGAATCCATTGAACACTTGTTCTGAACACACAGTCAGTGTGATATAATAGTGCATTATTTGAATCCATTCAACACTTGTTCCGAACACAAAGACAGTGTGATTTTAATCAATTGAACACTTGTTCTGAGCACACATTCAGTGTGTGATATCATAGTGTATTATTTGAATCCATTGAACACTTGTTCTTAACACACAATCAGTGTGATATCATAGTACATTATTTGAATCCATTGAACACTTGTTCTTAACACACAATCAGTGTGATATCATAGTACATTATTTGAATCCATTGAACACTTGTTCTGAACACACAGTCAGTGTGATATCATAGTACATTATTTGAATCCATTGAACACTTGTTCTGAACACACAGTCATTTTGATATCGTAGTACATTATTTGAATCCATTTAACACTTGTTCTGAACACACAGTCATTGTAATATCATAGTACATTATTTTAATCAATTGAACACTTGTTCTGAACACAGTCATTGTGATATCATAGTACATTATTTGAATCCATTGAACACTTGATCTGAACACACAGACAGTGTGATATCATAGTACATTATTTGAATCCATTTAACACTTGTTCTGAACACACAGTCAGTGTGATATCATAGTACATTATTTGAATCCATTTAACACTTGTTCTGAACACACAGTCAGTGTGATATCATAGTACATTATTTTAATCAATTTAACACTTGTTCTGAACACACAGTCAGTGTGATATCATAGTACATTATTTGAATCCATTGTAAAACTTGTTCTGAACACAGTCATTGTGATATCATAGTACATTATTTTAATCCATTGAACACTTGTTCTGAACACACAGTCAGTGTGATATCATAGTACATTATTTGAATCCATTGTAAAACTTGTTCTGAACACAGTCATTGTGATATCATAGTACATTATTTTAATCCATTGAACACTTGTTCTGAACACACAGTCATTGTGATATCATAGTGCATTATTTGAATCCATTGAACACTTGTTCTTAACACAGTCATTGTGATATCATAGTACATTATTTGAATCCATTGAACACTTGTTCTGAACACAGTCATTGTGAAATCATAGTACATTATTTGAATCCATTGAACACTTGTTCTGAACACACAGTCATTGTGATATCATAGTGCATTATTTGAATCCATTGAACACTTGTTCTGAACACACAGACAGTGTGATGTCATAGTACATTATTTGAATCCATTGAACACTTGTTCTGAACACACAGTCAGTGTGATATCTTAGTACATTATTTTAATCCATTGAACACTTGTTCTGAACACACAGTCAGTGTGATATCATAGTACATTATTTTAATCCATTTAACACTTGTTCTGAACACAGTCATTGTGATGTCATTGTGCATTATTTGAATCCATTGAACACTTGTTCTGAACACAGTCATTGTGATATCATAGTACATTATTTTAATCCATTGAACACTTGTTCTGGACACACAGTCATTGCGATATCATAGTGCATTATTTTAATCCATTGAACACTTGTTCTGAACACACAGTCAGTGTGATATCATAGTACATTATTTGAATCCATTTAATACTTGTTCTGAACACACAGTCAGTGTGATATTATAGTACATTATTTGAATCCATTTAACACTTGTTCTGAACACAGTCATTGTGATATCATAGTACATTATTTGAATCCATTGAACACTTGTTCTGAACACACAGTCAGTGTGATATCATAGTACATTATTTTAATCCATTTAACACTTGTTCTGAACACAGTCATTGTGATATCATAGTACATTATTTTAATCCATTGAACACTTGTTCTGAACACACAGTCAGTGTGATATCATAGTGCATTATTTGAATCCATTCAACACTTGTTCCGAACACAAAGACAGTGTGATTTTAATCAATTGAACACTTGTTCTGAGCACACATTCAGTGTGTGATATCATAGTGCATTATTTGAATCCATTGAACACTTGTTCTGAACACACAGTCATTGTGATATCATAGTACATTATTTGAATCCATTTAACACTTGTTCTGAACACACAGTCAGTGTGATATCATAGTACATTATTTTAATCCATTGAACACTTGTTCTGAACACACAGTCAGTGTGATATCATAGTACATGATTTGAATCCATTTAACACTTGTTCTGAACACACAGTCATTGTGATATCATAGTACATTATTTTAATCCATTGAACACTTGTTCTGAACACACAGTCATTGTGATATCATAGTGCATTATTTGAATCCATTGAACACTTGTTCTGAACACACAGTCATTGTGATAACATAGTACATTATTTGAATCCATTGAACACTTGTTCTGAACACAGTCATTGTGATATCATAGTGCATTATTTTAATCCATTGAACACTTGTTCTGAACACACAGTCAGTGTGATATCATAGTACATTATTTGAATCCATTTAACACTTGTTCTGAACACACAGTCAGTGTGTGATATCATAGTGCATTATTTTAATCCATTGAACACTTGTTCTGAACACACAGTCATTGTGATATCATAGTACATTATTTGAATCCATTGAACACTTGTTCTGAATAGTCATTGTGATGTCATAGTGCATTATTTTAATCCATTGAACACTTGTTCTGAACACACAGTCAGTGTGATATCATAGTATATTATTTGAATCCATTTAACACTTGTTTTGAACACACAGTCAGTGTGATATCATAGTACATTATTTGAATCCATTGAACACTTGTTCTGAACACATAGTCAGTGTGATATCATAGTACATTATTTGAATCCATTTAACACTTGTTCTGAACACACAGTCAGTGTGATATCATAGTACATTATTTTAATCCATTGAACACTTGTTCTGAACACACAGTCATTGTGATATCATAGTGCATTATTTGAATCCATTGAACACTTGTTCTGAACACACAGTCATTGTGATGTCATAGTGCATTATTTGAATCCGTTCAACACTTGTTCTGAACACACAGTCAGTGTGATATCATAGTACATTATTTTAATCCATTGAACACTTGTTCTGAACACACAGTCATTGTGATATCATAGTGCATTATTTGAATCCATTGAACACTTGTTCTGAACACAGTCATTGTGATATCATAGTACATTATTTGAATCCATTGAACACTTGTTCTGAACACACAGTCATTGTGATATCATAGTACATTATTTGAATCCATTGAACACTTGTTCTGAACACACAGTCAGTGTGATATCATAGTACATTATTTGAATCCATTTAACACTTGTTCTGAACACACATTCAGTGTGTGATATCATAGTACATTATTTTAATCCATTTACCACTTGTTCTGAACACACAGTCATTGTGATAACATAGTACATTATTTGAATCCATTGAACACTTGTTCTGAACACAGTCATTGTGATATCATAGTACATTATTTGAATCAATTGAACACCTGTTCTGAACACACAGTCATTGTGATATCATAGTACATTATTTGAATCCATTGAACACTTGTTCTGAACACACAGTCAGTGTGATATCATAGTACATTATTTGAATCCATTTAACACTTGTTCTGAACACACAGTCAGTGTGATATCATAGTACATTATTTGAATCCATTTAACACTTGTTCTGAACACAGTCATTGTGATATCATAGTACATTATTTGAATCCATTCAACACTTGTTCTAAACACAGTCATTGTGATATCATAGTACATTATTTGAATCCATTGAACACTTGTTCTGAACACACAGTCAGTGTGATATCATAGTACATTATTTGAATCCATTGAACACTTGTTCTGAACACACAGTCAGTGTGATATTATAGTACATTATTTGAATCCATTTAACACTTGTTCTGAACACAGTCATTGTGATATCATAGTACATTATTTGAATCCATTGAACACTTGTTCTGAACACACAGTCAGTGTGATATCATAGTACATTATTTTAATCCATTGAACACTTGTTCTGAACACACAGTCAGTGTGATATAATAGTGCATTATTTGAATCCATTCAACACTTGTTCCGAACACAAAGACAGTGTGATTTTAATCAATTGAACACTTGTTCTGAGCACACATTCAGTGTGTGATATCATAGTGTATTATTTGAATCCATTGAACACTTGTTCTTAACACACAATCAGTGTGATATCATAGTACATTATTTGAATCCATTGAACACTTGTTCTGAACACACAGTCAGTGTTATATCATAGTACATTATTTTAATCCATTGAACACTTGTTCTGAACAAACAGTCATTTTGATATCGTAGTACATTATTTGAATCCATTTAACACTTGTTCTGAACACACAGTCATTGTAATATCATAGTACATTATTTGAATCAATTGAACACTTGTTCTGAACACAGTCATTGTGATATCATAGTACATTATTTGAATCCATTGAACACTTGATCTGAACACACAGACAGTGTGATATCATAGTACATTATTTGAATCCATTTAACACTTGTTCTGAACACACAGTCAGTGTGATATCATAGTACATTATTTGAATCCATTTAACACTTGTTCTGAACACACAGTCAGTGTGATATCATAGTACATTATTTGAATCCATTGTAAAACTTGTTCTGAACACAGTCATTGTGATATCATAGTGCATTATTTGAATCCATTGAACACTTGTTCTTAACACACAGTCAGTGTGATATCACAGTACATTATTTGAATCCATTGAACACTTGTTCTGAACACACAGTCAGTGTGATATCATAGTACATTATTTGAATCCATTGAACACTTGTTCTGAACACACAGTCAGTGTGATATCATAGTACATTATTTGAATCCATTGAACACTTGTTCTGAACACAGTCATTGTGATATCATAGTACATTATTTGAATCCATTGAACACTTGTTCTGAACACAGTCATTTTGAAATCATAGTACATTATTTGAATCCATTTAATACTTGTTCTGAACACACAGTCAGTGTGATATTATAGTACATTATTTGAATCCATTTAACACTTGTTCTGAACACAGTCATTGTGATATCATAGTACATTATTTGAATCCATTGAACACTTGTTCTGAACACACAGTCAGTGTGATATCATAGTACATTATTTTAATCCATTGAACACTTGTTCTGAACACACAGTCAGTGTGATATAATAGTGCATTATTTGAATCCATTCAACACTTGTTCCGAACACAAAGACAGTGTGATTTTAATCAATTGAACACTTGTTCTGAGCACACATTCAGTGTGTGATATCATAGTGTATTATTTGAATCCATTGAACACTTGTTCTTAACACACAATCAGTGTGATATCATAGTACATTATTTGAATCCATTGAACACTTGTTCTGAACACACAGTCAGTGTGATATCATAGTACATTATTTGAATCCATTGAACACTTGTTCTGAACACACAGTCAGTGTGATATCATAGTACATTATTTTAATCCATTGAACACTTGTTCTGAACACAGTCATTGTGATATCATAGTACATTATTTGAATCCATTGAACACTTGTTCTGAACACAGTCATTGTGAAATCATAGTACATTATTTGAATCCATTTAATACTTGTTCTGAACACACAGTCATTGTGATATTATAGTACATTATTTGAATCCATTTAATACTTGTTCTGAACACAGTCATTGTGAAATCATAGTACATTATTTGAATCCATTTAATACTTGTTCTGAACACACAGTCAGTGTGATATCATAGTACATTATTTGAATCCATTGAACACTTGTTCTGAACACACAGTCAGTGTGATATAATAGTGCATTATTTGAATCCATTCAACACTTGTTCCGAACACAAAGACAGTGTGATTTTAATCAATTGAACACTTGTTCTGAGCACACATTCAGTGTGTGATATCATAGTGTATTATTTGAATCCATTGAACACTTGTTCTTAACACACAATCAGTGTGATATCATAGTACATTATTTGAATCCATTGAACACTTGTTCTTAACACACAATCAGTGTGATATCATAGTACATTATTTGAATCCATTGAACACTTGTTCTGAACACACAGTCAGTGTGATATCATAGTACATTATTTGAATCCATTGAACACTTGTTCTGAACACACAGTCATTTTGATATCGTAGTACATTATTTGAATCCATTTAACACTTGTTCTGAACACACAGTCATTGTAATATCATAGTACATTATTTGAATCAATTGAACACTTGTTCTGAACACAGTCATTGTGATATCATAGTACATTATTTGAATCCATTGAACACTTGATCTGAACACACAGACAGTGTGATATCATAGTACATTATTTGAATCCATTTAACACTTGTTCTGAACACACAGTCAGTGTGATATCATAGTACATTATTTGAATCCATTTAACACTTGTTCTGAACACACAGTCAGTGTGATATCATAGTACATTATTTTAATCAATTTAACACTTGTTCTGAACACACAGTCAGTGTGATATCATAGTACATTATTTGAATCCATTGTAAAACTTGTTCTGAACACAGTCATTGTGATATCATAGTACATTATTTTAATCCATTGAACACTTGTTCTGAACACACAGTCAGTGTGATATCATAGTACATTATTTGAATCCATTGTAAAACTTGTTCTGAACACAGTCATTGTGATATCATAGTACATTATTTGAATCCATTGAACACTTGTTCTTAACACACAATCAGTGTGATATCATAGTACATTATTTGAATCCATTGAACACTTGTTCTGAACACACAGTCAGTGTGATATCATAGTACATTATTTGAATCCATTGAACACTTGTTCTGAACACACAGTCATTTTGATATCGTAGTACATTATTTGAATCCATTTAACACTTGTTCTGAACACACAGTCATTGTAATATCATAGTACATTATTTGAATCAATTGAACACTTGTTCTGAACACAGTCATTGTGATATCATAGTACATTATTTGAATCCATTGAACACTTGATCTGAACACACAGACAGTGTGATATCATAGTACATTATTTGAATCCATTTAACACTTGATCTGAACACACAGACAGTGTGATATCATAGTACATTATTTGAATCCATTTAACACTTGTTCTGAACACACAGTCAGTGTGATATCATAGTACATTATTTGAATCCATTTAACACTTGTTCTGAACACACAGTCAGTGTGATATCATAGTACATTATTTTAATCCATTTAACACTTGTTCTGAACACACAGTCAGTGTGATATCATAGTACATTATTTGAATCCATTGTAAAACTTGTTCTGAACACAGTCATTGTGATATCATAGTGCATTATTTGAATCCATTGAACACTTGTTCTTAACACACAGTCAGTGTGATATCACAGTACATTATTTGAATCCATTGAACACTTGTTCTGAACACACAGTCAGTGTGATATCATAGTACATTATTTGAATCCATTGAACACTTGTTCTGAACACACAGTCAGTGTGATATCATAGTACATTATTTGAATCCATTGAACACTTGTTCTGAACACAGTCATTGTGATATCATAGTACATTATTTGAATCCATTGAACACTTGTTCTGAACACAGTCATTTTGAAATCATAGTACATTATTTGAATCCATTTAATACTTGTTCTGAACACACAGTCAGTGTGATATTATAGTACATTATTTGAATCCATTTAACACTTGTTCTGAACACAGTCATTGTGATATCATAGTACATTATTTGAATCCATTGAACACTTGTTCTGAACACACAGTCAGTGTGATATCATAGTACATTATTTTAATCCATTGAACACTTGTTCTGAACACACAGTCAGTGTGATATAATAGTGCATTATTTGAATCCATTCAACACTTGTTCCGAACACAAAGACAGTGTGATTTTAATCAATTGAACACTTGTTCTGAGCACACATTCAGTGTGTGATATCATAGTGTATTATTTGAATCCATTGAACACTTGTTCTTAACACACAATCAGTGTGATATCATAGTACATTATTTGAATCCATTGAACACTTGTTCTGAACACACAGTCAGTGTGATATCATAGTACATTATTTGAATCCATTGAACACTTGTTCTGAACACACAGTCAGTGTGATATCATAGTACATTATTTTAATCCATTGAACACTTGTTCTGAACACAGTCATTGTGATATCATAGTACATTATTTGAATCCATTGAACACTTGTTCTGAACACAGTCATTGTGAAATCATAGTACATTATTTGAATCCATTTAATACTTGTTCTGAACACACAGTCATTGTGATATTATAGTACATTATTTGAATCCATTTAATACTTGTTCTGAACACAGTCATTGTGAAATCATAGTACATTATTTGAATCCATTTAATACTTGTTCTGAACACACAGTCAGTGTGATATAATAGTGCATTATTTGAATCCATTCAACACTTGTTCCGAACACAAAGACAGTGTGATTTTAATCAATTGAACACTTGTTCTGAGCACACATTCAGTGTGTGATATCATAGTGTATTATTTGAATCCATTGAACACTTGTTCTTAACACACAATCAGTGTGATATCATAGTACATTATTTGAATCCATTGAACACTTGTTCTTAACACACAATCAGTGTGATATCATAGTACATTATTTGAATCCATTGAACACTTGTTCTGAACACACAGTCATTGTGATAACATAGTACATTATTTGAATCCATTGAACACTTGTTCTGAACACAGTCATTGTGATATCATAGTGCATTATTTTAATCCATTGAACACTTGTTCTGAACACACAGTCAGTGTGATATCATAGTACATTATTTGAATCCATTTAACACTTGTTCTGAACACACAGTCAGTGTGTGATATCATAGTGCATTATTTTAATCCATTGAACACTTGTTCTGAACACACAGTCAGTGTGATATCATAGTATATTATTTGAATCCATTTAACACTTGTTTTGAACACACAGTCAGTGTGATATCATAGTACATTATTTGAATCCATTGAACACTTGTTCTGAACACATAGTCAGTGTGATATCATAGTACATTATTTGAATCCATTTAACACTTGTTCTGAACACACAGTCAGTGTGATATCATAGTACATTATTTTAATCCATTGAACACTTGTTCTGAACACACAGTCATTGTGATATCATAGTGCATTATTTGAATCCATTGAACACTTGTTCTGAACACACAGTCATTGTGATGTCATAGTGCATTATTTGAATCCGTTCAACACTTGTTCTGAACACACAGTCAGTGTGATATCATAGTACATTATTTTAATCCATTGAACACTTGTTCTGAACACACAGTCATTGTGATATCATAGTGCATTATTTGAATCCATTGAACACTTGTTCTGAACACACAGTCATTGTGATAACATAGTACATTATTTGAATCCATTGAACACTTGTTCTGAACACAGTCATTGTGATATCATAGTACATTCTTTGAATCCATTGAACACTTGTTCTGAACACACAGTCATTGTGATAACATAGTACATTATTTGAATCCATTGAACACTTGTTCTGAACACAGTCATTGTGATATCATAGTACATTATTTGAATCAATTGAACACCTGTTCTGAACACACAGTAAATGTGATATCATAGTACATTATTTGAATCCATTCAACACTTGTTCTAAACACAAAGTCATTGTGATATCATATTACATTATTTGAATCCATTGAACACTTGTTCTGAACACACAGTCAGTGTGATATCATAGTACATTATTTGAATCCATTGAACACTTGTTCTGAACACACAGTCAGTGTGATATAATAGTGCATTATTTGAATCCATTCAACACTTGTTCCGAACACAAAGACAGTGTGATTTTAATCAATTGAACACTTGTTCTGAGCACACATTCAGTGTGTGATATCATAGTGTATTATTTGAATCCATTGAACACTTGTTCTTAACACACAATCAGTGTGATATCATAGTACATTATTTGAATCCATTGAACACTTGTTCTTAACACACAATCAGTGTGATATCATAGTACATTATTTGAATCCATTGAACACTTGTTCTGAACACACAGTCATTGTGATATCATAGTACATTATTTTAATCCATTGAACACTTGTTCTGAACACACAGTCATTTTGATATCGTAGTACATTATTTGAATCCATTTAACACTTGTTCTGAACACACAGTCATTGTAATATCATAGTACATTATTTTAATCAATTGAACACTTGTTCTGAACACAGTCATTGTGATATCATAGTACATTATTTGAATCCATTGAACACTTGATCTGAACACACAGACAGTGTGATATCATAGTACATTATTTGAATCCATTTAACACTTGTTCTGAACACACAGTCAGTGTGATATCATAGTACATTATTTGAATCCATTTAACACTTGTTCTGAACACACAGTCAGTGTGATATCATAGTACATTATTTTAATCAATTTAACACTTGTTCTGAACACACAGTCAGTGTGATATCATAGTACATTATTTGAATCCATTGTAAAACTTGTTCTGAACACAGTCATTGTGATATCATAGTACATTATTTTAATCCATTGAACACTTGTTCTGAACACACAGTCAGTGTGATATCATAGTACATTATTTGAATCCATTGTAAAACTTGTTCTGAACACAGTCATTGTGATATCATAGTACATTATTTTAATCCATTGAACACTTGTTCTGAACACACAGTCATTGTGATATCATAGTGCATTATTTGAATCCATTGAACACTTGTTCTTAACACAGTCATTGTGATATCATAGTACATTATTTGAATCCATTGAACACTTGTTCTGAACACAGTCATTGTGAAATCATAGTACATTATTTGAATCCATTGAACACTTGTTCTGAACACACAGTCATTGTGATATCATAGTGCATTATTTGAATCCATTGAACACTTGTTCTGAACACACAGACAGTGTGATGTCATAGTGCAGTATTTGAATCCATTGAACACTTGTTCTGAACACACAGTCAGTGTGATATCTTAGTACATTATTTTAATCCATTGAACACTTGTTCTGAACACACAGTCAGTGTGATATCATAGTACATTATTTTAATCCATTTAACACTTGTTCTGAACACAGTCATTGTGATGTCATTGTGCATTATTTGAATCCATTGAACACTTGTTCTGAACACAGTCATTGTGATATCATAGTACATTATTTTAATCCATTGAACACTTGTTCTGGACACACAGTCATTGCGATATCATAGTGCATTATTTTAATCCATTGAACACTTGTTCTGAACACACAGTCAGTGTGATATCATAGTACATTATTTGAATCCATTTAATACTTGTTCTGAACACACAGTCAGTGTGATATTATAGTACATTATTTGAATCCATTTAACACTTGTTCTGAACACAGTCATTGTGATATCATAGTACATTATTTGAATCCATTGAACACTTGTTCTGAACACACAGTCAGTGTGATATCATAGTACATTATTTTAATCCATTTAACACTTGTTCTGAACACAGTCATTGTGATATCATAGTACATTATTTTAATCCATTGAACACTTGTTCTGAACACACAGTCAGTGTGATATCATAGTGCATTATTTGAATCCATTCAACACTTGTTCCGAACACAAAGACAGTGTGATTTTAATCAATTGAACACTTGTTCTGAGCACACATTCAGTGTGTGATATCATAGTGCATTATTTGAATCCATTGAACACTTGTTCTGAACACACAGTCATTGTGATATCATAGTACATTATTTGAATCCATTTAACACTTGTTCTGAACACACAGTCAGTGTGATATCATAGTACATTATTTTAATCCATTGAACACTTGTTCTGAAAACACAGTCAGTGTGATATCATAGTACATGATTTGAATCCATTTAACACTTGTTCTGAATACACAGTCATTGTGATATCATAGTACATTATTTTAATCCATTGAACACTTGTTCTGAACACACAGTCATTGTGATATCATAGTGCATTATTTGAATCCATTGAACACTTGTTCTGAACACACAGTCATTGTGATAACATAGTACATTATTTGAATCCATTGAACACTTGTTCTGAACACAGTCATTGTGATATCATAGTGCATTATTTTAATCCATTGAACACTTGTTCTGAACACACAGTCAGTGTGATATCATAGTACATTATTTGAATCCATTTAACACTTGTTCTGAACACACAGTCAGTGTGTGATATCATAGTGCATTATTTTAATCCATTGAACACTTGTTCTGAATAGAGTCATTGTGATGTCATAGTGCATTATTTTAATCCATTGAACACTTGTTCTGAACACACAGTCAGTGTGATATCATAGTATATTATTTGAATCCATTTAACACTTGTTTTGAACACACAGTCAGTGTGATATCATAGTACATTATTTGAATCCATTGAACACTTGTTCTGAACACATAGTCAGTGTGATATCATAGTACATTATTTGAATCCATTTAACACTTGTTCTGAACACACAGTCAGTGTGATATCATAGTACATTATTTTAATCCATTGAACACTTGTTCTGAACACACAGTCATTGTGATATCATAGTGCATTATTTGAATCCATTGAACACTTGTTCTGAACACACAGTCATTGTGATGTCATAGTGCATTATTTGAATCCGTTCAACACTTGTTCTGAACACACAGTCAGTGTGATATCATAGTACATTATTTTAATCCATTGAACACTTGTTCTGAACACACAGTCATTGTGATATCATAGTGCATTATTTGAATCCATTGAACACTTGTTCTGAACACACAGTCATTGTGATAACATAGTACATTATTTGAATCCATTGAACACTTGTTCTGAACACAGTCATTGTGATATCATAGTACATTATTTGAATCCATTGAACACTTGTTCTGAACACACAGTCATTGTGATATCATAGTACATTATTTGAATCCATTGAACACTTGTTCTGAACACACAGTCAGTGTGATATCATAGTACATTATTTGAATCCATTTAACACTTGTTCTGAACACACATTCAGTGTGTGATATCATAGTACATTATTTTAATCCATTTACCACTTGTTCTGAACACACAGTCATTGTGATAACATAGTACATTATTTGAATCCATTGAACACCTGTTCTGAACACACAGTCATTGTGATATCATAGTACATTATTTGAATCAATTGAACACCTGTTCTGAACACACAGTCATTGTGATATCATAGTACATTATTTGAATCCATTGAACACTTGTTCTGAACACACAGTCAGTGTGATATCATAGTACATTATTTTAATCCATTGAACACTTGTTCTGAACACACAGTCAGTGTGATATAATAGTGCATTATTTGAATCCATTCAACACTTGTTCCGAACACAAAGACAGTGTGATTTTAATCAATTAAACACTTGTTCTGAGCACACATTCAGTGTGTGATATCATAGTGTATTATTTGAATCCATTGAACACTTGTTCTTAACACACAATCAGTGTGATATCATAGTACATTATTTGAATCCATTGAACACTTGTTCTGAACACACAGTCAGTGTGATATCATAGTACATTATTTGAATCCATTGAACACTTGTTCTGAACACACAGTCAGTGTGATATCATAGTACATTATTTTAATCCATTGAACACTTGTTCTGAACACAGTCATTGTGATATCATAGTACATTATTTGAATCCATTGAACACTTGTTCTGAACACAGTCATTGTGAAATCATAGTACATTATTTGAATCCATTTAATACTTGTTCTGAACACACAGTCATTGTGATATTATAGTACATTATTTGAATCCATTTAATACTTGTTCTGAACACAGTCATTGTGAAATCATAGTACATTATTTGAATCCATTTAATACTTGTTCTGAACACACAGTCAGTGTGATATCATAGTACATTATTTGAATCCATTGAACACTTGTTCTGAACACACAGTCAGTGTGATATAATAGTGCATTATTTGAATCCATTCAACACTTGTTCCGAACACAAAGACAGTGTGATTTTAATCAATTGAACACTTGTTCTGAGCACACATTCAGTGTGTGATATCATAGTGTATTATTTGAATCCATTGAACACTTGTTCTTAACACACAATCAGTGTGATATCATAGTACATTATTTGAATCCATTGAACACTTGTTCTTAACACACAATCAGTGTGATATCATAGTACATTATTTGAATCCATTGAACACTTGTTCTGAACACACAGTCATTGTGATAACATAGTACATTATTTGAATCCATTGAACACTTGTTCTGAACACAGTCATTGTGATATCATAGTGCATTATTTTAATCCATTGAACACTTGTTCTGAACACACAGTCAGTGTGATATCATAGTACATTATTTGAATCCATTTAACACTTGTTCTGAACACACAGTCAGTGTGTGATATCATAGTGCATTATTTTAATCCATTGAACACTTGTTCTGAACACACAGTCAGTGTGATATCATAGTATATTATTTGAATCCATTTAACACTTGTTTTGAACACACAGTCAGTGTGATATCATAGTACATTATTTGAATCCATTGAACACTTGTTCTGAACACATAGTCAGTGTGATATCATAGTACATTATTTGAATCCATTTAACACTTGTTCTGAACACACAGTCAGTGTGATATCATAGTACATTATTTTAATCCATTGAACACTTGTTCTGAACACACAGTCATTGTGATATCATAGTGCATTATTTGAATCCATTGAACACTTGTTCTGAACACACAGTCATTGTGATGTCATAGTGCATTATTTGAATCCGTTCAACACTTGTTCTGAACACACAGTCAGTGTGATATCATAGTACATTATTTTAATCCATTGAACACTTGTTCTGAACACACAGTCATTGTGATATCATAGTGCATTATTTGAATCCATTGAACACTTGTTCTGAACACACAGTCATTGTGATAACATAGTACATTATTTGAATCCATTGAACACTTGTTCTGAACACAGTCATTGTGATATCATAGTACATTATTTGAATCCATTGAACACTTGTTCTGAACACACAGTCATTGTGATAACATAGTACATTATTTGAATCCATTGAACACTTGTTCTGAACACAGTCATTGTGATATCATAGTACATTATTTGAATCAATTGAACACCTGTTCTGAACACACAGTAAATGTGATATCATAGTACATTATTTGAATCCATTCAACACTTGTTCTAAACACAAAGTCATTGTGATATCATATTACATTATTTGAATCCATTGAACACTTGTTCTGAACACACAGTCAGTGTGATATCATAGTACATTATTTGAATCCATTGAACACTTGTTCTGAACACACAGTCAGTGTGATATAATAGTGCATTATTTGAATCCATTCAACACTTGTTCCGAACACAAAGACAGTGTGATTTTAATCAATTGAACACTTGTTCTGAGCACACATTCAGTGTGTGATATCATAGTGTATTATTTGAATCCATTGAACACTTGTTCTTAACACACAATCAGTGTGATATCATAGTACATTATTTGAATCCATTGAACACTTGTTCTTAACACACAATCAGTGTGATATCATAGTACATTATTTGAATCCATTGAACACTTGTTCTGAACACACAGTCAGTGTGATATCATAGTACATTATTTGAATCCATTGAACACTTGTTCTGAACACACAGTCATTTTGATATCGTAGTACATTATTTGAATCCATTTAACACTTGTTCTGAACACACAGTCATTGTAATATCATAGTACATTATTTTAATCAATTGAACACTTGTTCTGAACACAGTCATTGTGATATCATAGTACATTATTTGAATCCATTGAACACTTGATCTGAACACACAGACAGTGTGATATCATAGTACATTATTTGAATCCATTTAACACTTGTTCTGAACACACAGTCAGTGTGATATCATAGTACATTATTTGAATCCATTTAACACTTGTTCTGAACACACAGTCAGTGTGATATCATAGTACATTATTTTAATCAATTTAACACTTGTTCTGAACACACAGTCAGTGTGATATCATAGTACATTATTTGAATCCATTGTAAAACTTGTTCTGAACACAGTCATTGTGATATCATAGTACATTATTTTAATCCATTGAACACTTGTTCTGAACACACAGTCAGTGTGATATCATAGTACATTATTTGAATCCATTGTAAAACTTGTTCTGAACACAGTCATTGTGATATCATAGTACATTATTTTAATCCATTGAACACTTGTTCTGAACACACAGTCATTGTGATATCATAGTGCATTATTTGAATCCATTGAACACTTGTTCTTAACACAGTCATTGTGATATCATAGTACATTATTTGAATCCATTGAACACTTGTTCTGAACACAGTCATTGTGAAATCATAGTACATTATTTGAATCCATTGAACACTTGTTCTGAACACACAGTCATTGTGATATCATAGTGCATTATTTGAATCCATTGAACACTTGTTCTGAACACACAGACAGTGTGATGTCATAGTGCAGTATTTGAATCCATTGAACACTTGTTCTGAACACACAGTCAGTGTGATATCTTAGTACATTATTTTAATCCATTGAACACTTGTTCTGAACACACAGTCAGTGTGATATCATAGTACATTATTTTAATCCATTTAACACTTGTTCTGAACACAGTCATTGTGATGTCATTGTGCATTATTTGAATCCATTGAACACTTGTTCTGAACACAGTCATTGTGATATCATAGTACATTATTTTAATCCATTGAACACTTGTTCTGGACACACAGTCATTGCGATATCATAGTGCATTATTTTAATCCATTGAACACTTGTTCTGAACACACAGTCAGTGTGATATCATAGTACATTATTTGAATCCATTTAATACTTGTTCTGAACACACAGTCAGTGTGATATTATAGTACATTATTTGAATCCATTTAACACTTGTTCTGAACACAGTCATTGTGATATCATAGTACATTATTTGAATCCATTGAACACTTGTTCTGAACACACAGTCAGTGTGATATCATAGTACATTATTTTAATCCATTTAACACTTGTTCTGAACACAGTCATTGTGATATCATAGTACATTATTTTAATCCATTGAACACTTGTTCTGAACACACAGTCAGTGTGATATCATAGTGCATTATTTGAATCCATTCAACACTTGTTCCGAACACAAAGACAGTGTGATTTTAATCAATTGAACACTTGTTCTGAGCACACATTCAGTGTGTGATATCATAGTGCATTATTTGAATCCATTGAACACTTGTTCTGAACACACAGTCATTGTGATATCATAGTACATTATTTGAATCCATTTAACACTTGTTCTGAACACACAGTCAGTGTGATATCATAATACATTATTTTAATCCATTGAACACTTGTTCTGAACACACAGTCAGTGTGATATCATAGTACATGATTTGAATCCATTTAACACTTGTTCTGAACACACAGTCATTGTGATATCATAGTACATTATTTGAATCCATTTAACACTTGTTCTGAACACACAGTCAGTGTGATATCATAGTACATTATTTGAATCCATTTAACACTTGTTCTGAACACACAGTCAGTGTGATATCATAGTACATTATTTGAATCCATTGTAAAACTTGTTCTGAACACAGTCATTGTGATATCATAGTGCATTATTTGAATCCATTGAACACTTGTTCTTAACACACAGTCAGTGTGATATCACAGTACATTATTTGAATCCATTGAACACTTGTTCTGAACACACAGTCAGTGTGATATCATAGTACATTATTTGAATCCATTGAACACTTGTTCTGAACACACAGTCAGTGTGATATCATAGTACATTATTTGAATCCATTGAACACTTGTTCTGAACACAGTCATTGTGATATCATAGTACATTATTTGAATCCATTGAACACTTGTTCTGAACACAGTCATTTTGAAATCATAGTACATTATTTGAATCCATTTAATACTTGTTCTGAACACACAGTCAGTGTGATATTATAGTACATTATTTGAATCCATTTAACACTTGTTCTGAACACAGTCATTGTGATATCATAGTACATTATTTGAATCCATTGAACACTTGTTCTGAACACACAGTCAGTGTGATATCATAGTACATTATTTTAATCCATTGAACACTTGTTCTGAACACACAGTCAGTGTGATATAATAGTGCATTATTTGAATCCATTCAACACTTGTTCCGAACACAAAGACAGTGTGATTTTAATCAATTGAACACTTGTTCTGAGCACACATTCAGTGTGTGATATCATAGTGTATTATTTGAATCCATTGAACACTTGTTCTTAACACACAATCAGTGTGATATCATAGTACATTATTTGAATCCATTGAACACTTGTTCTGAACACACAGTCAGTGTGATATCATAGTACATTATTTGAATCCATTGAACACTTGTTCTGAACACACAGTCAGTGTGATATCATAGTACATTATTTTAATCCATTGAACACTTGTTCTGAACACAGTCATTGTGATATCATAGTACATTATTTGAATCCATTGAACACTTGTTCTGAACACAGTCATTGTGAAATCATAGTACATTATTTGAATCCATTTAATACTTGTTCTGAACACACAGTCATTGTGATATTATAGTACATTATTTGAATCCATTTAATACTTGTTCTGAACACAGTCATTGTGAAATCATAGTACATTATTTGAATCCATTTAATACTTGTTCTGAACACACAGTCAGTGTGATATCATAGTACATTATTTGAATCCATTGAACACTTGTTCTGAACACACAGTCAGTGTGATATAATAGTGCATTATTTGAATCCATTCAACACTTGTTCCGAACACAAAGACAGTGTGATTTTAATCAATTGAACACTTGTTCTGAGCACACATTCAGTGTGTGATATCATAGTGTATTATTTGAATCCATTGAACACTTGTTCTTAACACACAATCAGTGTGATATCATAGTACATTATTTGAATCCATTGAACACTTGTTCTTAACACACAATCAGTGTGATATCATAGTACATTATTTGAATCCATTGAACACTTGTTCTGAACACACAGTCATTGTGATAACATAGTACATTATTTGAATCCATTGAACACTTGTTCTGAACACAGTCATTGTGATATCATAGTGCATTATTTTAATCCATTGAACACTTGTTCTGAACACACAGTCAGTGTGATATCATAGTACATTATTTGAATCCATTTAACACTTGTTCTGAACACACAGTCAGTGTGTGATATCATAGTGCATTATTTTAATCCATTGAACACTTGTTCTGAACACACAGTCATTGTGATATCATAGTACATTATTTGAATCCATTGAACACTTGTTCTGAATAGAGTCATTGTGATGTCATAGTGCATTATTTTAATCCATTGAACACTTGTTCTGAACACACAGTCAGTGTGATATCATAGTATATTATTTGAATCCATTTAACACTTGTTTTGAACACACAGTCAGTGTGATATCATAGTACATTATTTGAATCCATTGAACACTTGTTCTGAACACATAGTCAGTGTGATATCATAGTACATTATTTGAATCCATTTAACACTTGTTCTGAACACACAGTCAGTGTGATATCATAGTACATTATTTTAATCCATTGAACACTTGTTCTGAACACACAGTCATTGTGATATCATAGTGCATTATTTGAATCCATTGAACACTTGTTCTGAACACACAGTCATTGTGATGTCATAGTGCATTATTTGAATCCGTTCAACACTTGTTCTGAACACACAGTCAGTGTGATATCATAGTACATTATTTTAATCCATTGAACACTTGTTCTGAACACACAGTCATTGTGATATCATAGTGCATTATTTGAATCCATTGAACACTTGTTCTGAACACACAGTCATTGTGATAACATAGTACATTATTTGAATCCATTGAACACTTGTTCTGAACACAGTCATTGTGATATCATAGTACATTATTTGAATCCATTGAACACTTGTTCTGAACACACAGTCATTGTGATAACATAGTACATTATTTGAATCCATTGAACACTTGTTCTGAACACAGTCATTGTGATATCATAGTACATTATTTGAATCAATTGAACACCTGTTCTGAACACACAGTAAATGTGATATCATAGTACATTATTTGAATCCATTCAACACTTGTTCTAAACACAAAGTCATTGTGATATCATATTACATTATTTGAATCCATTGAACACTTGTTCTGAACACACAGTCAGTGTGATATCATAGTACATTATTTGAATCCATTGAACACTTGTTCTGAACACACAGTCAGTGTGATATAATAGTGCATTATTTGAATCCATTCAACACTTGTTCCGAACACAAAGACAGTGTGATTTTAATCAATTGAACACTTGTTCTGAGCACACATTCAGTGTGTGATATCATAGTGTATTATTTGAATCCATTGAACACTTGTTCTTAACACACAATCAGTGTGATATCATAGTACATTATTTGAATCCATTGAACACTTGTTCTTAACACACAATCAGTGTGATATCATAGTACATTATTTGAATCCATTGAACACTTGTTCTGAACACACAGTCAGTGTGATATCATAGTACATTATTTGAATCCATTGAACACTTGTTCTGAACACACAGTCATTTTGATATCGTAGTACATTATTTGAATCCATTTAACACTTGTTCTGAACACACAGTCATTGTAATATCATAGTACATTATTTGAATCAATTGAACACTTGTTCTGAACACAGTCATTGTGATATCATAGTACATTATTTGAATCCATTGAACACTTGATCTGAACACACAGACAGTGTGATATCATAGTACATTATTTGAATCCATTTAACACTTGTTCTGAACACACAGTCAGTGTGATATCATAGTACATTATTTGAATCCATTTAACACTTGTTCTGAACACACAGTCAGTGTGATATCATAGTACATTATTTTAATCAATTTAACACTTGTTCTGAACACACAGTCAGTGTGATATCATAGTACATTATTTGAATCCATTGTAAAACTTGTTCTGAACACAGTCATTGTGATATCATAGTACATTATTTTAATCCATTGAACACTTGTTCTGAACACACAGTCAGTGTGATATCATAGTACATTATTTGAATCCATTGTAAAACTTGTTCTGAACACAGTCATTGTGATATCATAGTACATTATTTGAATCCATTGAACACTTGTTCTTAACACACAATCAGTGTGATATCATAGTACATTATTTGAATCCATTGAACACTTGTTCTGAACACACAGTCAGTGTGATATCATAGTACATTATTTGAATCCATTGAACACTTGTTCTGAACACACAGTCATTTTGATATCGTAGTACATTATTTGAATCCATTTAACACTTGTTCTGAACACACAGTCATTGTAATATCATAGTACATTATTTGAATCAATTGAACACTTGTTCTGAACACAGTCATTGTGATATCATAGTACATTATTTGAATCCATTGAACACTTGATCTGAACACACAGACAGTGTGATATCATAGTACATTATTTGAATCCATTTAACACTTGATCTGAACACACAGACAGTGTGATATCATAGTACATTATTTGAATCCATTTAACACTTGTTCTGAACACACAGTCAGTGTGATATCATAGTACATTATTTGAATCCATTTAACACTTGTTCTGAACACACAGTCAGTGTGATATCATAGTACATTATTTTAATCCATTTAACACTTGTTCTGAACACACAGTCAGTGTGATATCATAGTACATTATTTGAATCCATTGTAAAACTTGTTCTGAACACAGTCATTGTGATATCATAGTGCATTATTTGAATCCATTGAACACTTGTTCTTAACACACAGTCAGTGTGATATCACAGTACATTATTTGAATCCATTGAACACTTGTTCTGAACACACAGTCAGTGTGATATCATAGTACATTATTTGAATCCATTGAACACTTGTTCTGAACACACAGTCAGTGTGATATCATAGTACATTATTTGAATCCATTGAACACTTGTTCTGAACACAGTCATTGTGATATCATAGTACATTATTTGAATCCATTGAACACTTGTTCTGAACACAGTCATTTTGAAATCATAGTACATTATTTGAATCCATTTAATACTTGTTCTGAACACACAGTCAGTGTGATATTATAGTACATTATTTGAATCCATTTAACACTTGTTCTGAACACAGTCATTGTGATATCATAGTACATTATTTGAATCCATTGAACACTTGTTCTGAACACACAGTCAGTGTGATATCATAGTACATTATTTTAATCCATTGAACACTTGTTCTGAACACACAGTCAGTGTGATATAATAGTGCATTATTTGAATCCATTCAACACTTGTTCCGAACACAAAGACAGTGTGATTTTAATCAATTGAACACTTGTTCTGAGCACACATTCAGTGTGTGATATCATAGTGTATTATTTGAATCCATTGAACACTTGTTCTTAACACACAATCAGTGTGATATCATAGTACATTATTTGAATCCATTGAACACTTGTTCTGAACACACAGTCAGTGTGATATCATAGTACATTATTTGAATCCATTGAACACTTGTTCTGAACACACAGTCAGTGTGATATCATAGTACATTATTTTAATCCATTGAACACTTGTTCTGAACACAGTCATTGTGATATCATAGTACATTATTTGAATCCATTGAACACTTGTTCTGAACACAGTCATTGTGAAATCATAGTACATTATTTGAATCCATTTAATACTTGTTCTGAACACACAGTCATTGTGATATTATAGTACATTATTTGAATCCATTTAATACTTGTTCTGAACACAGTCATTGTGAAATCATAGTACATTATTTGAATCCATTTAATACTTGTTCTGAACACACAGTCAGTGTGATATAATAGTGCATTATTTGAATCCATTCAACACTTGTTCCGAACACAAAGACAGTGTGATTTTAATCAATTGAACACTTGTTCTGAGCACACATTCAGTGTGTGATATCATAGTGTATTATTTGAATCCATTGAACACTTGTTCTTAACACACAATCAGTGTGATATCATAGTACATTATTTGAATCCATTGAACACTTGTTCTTAACACACAATCAGTGTGATATCATAGTACATTATTTGAATCCATTGAACACTTGTTCTGAACACACAGTCATTGTGATAACATAGTACATTATTTGAATCCATTGAACACTTGTTCTGAACACAGTCATTGTGATATCATAGTGCATTATTTTAATCCATTGAACACTTGTTCTGAACACACAGTCAGTGTGATATCATAGTACATTATTTGAATCCATTTAACACTTGTTCTGAACACACAGTCAGTGTGTGATATCATAGTGCATTATTTTAATCCATTGAACACTTGTTCTGAACACACAGTCAGTGTGATATCATAGTATATTATTTGAATCCATTTAACACTTGTTTTGAACACACAGTCAGTGTGATATCATAGTACATTATTTGAATCCATTGAACACTTGTTCTGAACACATAGTCAGTGTGATATCATAGTACATTATTTGAATCCATTTAACACTTGTTCTGAACACACAGTCAGTGTGATATCATAGTACATTATTTTAATCCATTGAACACTTGTTCTGAACACACAGTCATTGTGATATCATAGTGCATTATTTGAATCCATTGAACACTTGTTCTGAACACACAGTCATTGTGATGTCATAGTGCATTATTTGAATCCGTTCAACACTTGTTCTGAACACACAGTCAGTGTGATATCATAGTACATTATTTTAATCCATTGAACACTTGTTCTGAACACACAGTCATTGTGATAACATAGTACATTATTTGAATCCATTGAACACTTGTTCTGAACACAGTCATTGTGATATCATAGTACATTCTTTGAATCCATTGAACACTTGTTCTGAACACACAGTCATTGTGATAACATAGTACATTATTTGAATCCATTGAACACTTGTTCTGAACACAGTCATTGTGATATCATAGTACATTATTTGAATCAATTGAACACCTGTTCTGAACACACAGTAAATGTGATATCATAGTACATTATTTGAATCCATTCAACACTTGTTCTAAACACAAAGTCATTGTGATATCATATTACATTATTTGAATCCATTGAACACTTGTTCTGAACACACAGTCAGTGTGATATCATAGTACATTATTTGAATCCATTGAACACTTGTTCTGAACACACAGTCAGTGTGATATAATAGTGCATTATTTGAATCCATTCAACACTTGTTCCGAACACAAAGACAGTGTGATTTTAATCAATTGAACACTTGTTCTGAGCACACATTCAGTGTGTGATATCATAGTGTATTATTTGAATCCATTGAACACTTGTTCTTAACACACAATCAGTGTGATATCATAGTACATTATTTGAATCCATTGAACACTTGTTCTTAACACACAATCAGTGTGATATCATAGTACATTATTTGAATCCATTGAACACTTGTTCTGAACACACAGTCATTGTGATATCATAGTACATTATTTTAATCCATTGAACACTTGTTCTGAACACACAGTCATTTTGATATCGTAGTACATTATTTGAATCCATTTAACACTTGTTCTGAACACACAGTCATTGTAATATCATAGTACATTATTTTAATCAATTGAACACTTGTTCTGAACACAGTCATTGTGATATCATAGTACATTATTTGAATCCATTGAACACTTGATCTGAACACACAGACAGTGTGATATCATAGTACATTATTTGAATCCATTTAACACTTGTTCTGAACACACAGTCAGTGTGATATCATAGTACATTATTTGAATCCATTTAACACTTGTTCTGAACACACAGTCAGTGTGATATCATAGTACATTATTTTAATCAATTTAACACTTGTTCTGAACACACAGTCAGTGTGATATCATAGTACATTATTTGAATCCATTGTAAAACTTGTTCTGAACACAGTCATTGTGATATCATAGTACATTATTTTAATCCATTGAACACTTGTTCTGAACACACAGTCAGTGTGATATCATAGTACATTATTTGAATCCATTGTAAAACTTGTTCTGAACACAGTCATTGTGATATCATAGTACATTATTTTAATCCATTGAACACTTGTTCTGAACACACAGTCATTGTGATATCATAGTGCATTATTTGAATCCATTGAACACTTGTTCTTAACACAGTCATTGTGATATCATAGTACATTATTTGAATCCATTGAACACTTGTTCTGAACACAGTCATTGTGAAATCATAGTACATTATTTGAATCCATTGAACACTTGTTCTGAACACACAGTCATTGTGATATCATAGTGCATTATTTGAATCCATTGAACACTTGTTCTGAACACACAGACAGTGTGATGTCATAGTGCAGTATTTGAATCCATTGAACACTTGTTCTGAACACACAGTCAGTGTGATATCTTAGTACATTATTTTAATCCATTGAACACTTATTCTGAACACACAGTCAGTGTGATATCATAGTACATTATTTTAATCCATTTAACACTTGTTCTGAACACAGTCATTGTGATGTCATTGTGCATTATTTGAATCCATTGAACACTTGTTCTGAACACAGTCATTGTGATATCATAGTACATTATTTTAATCCATTGAACACTTGTTCTGGACACACAGTCATTGCGATATCATAGTGCATTATTTTAATCCATTGAACACTTGTTCTGAACACACAGTCAGTGTGATATCATAGTACATTATTTGAATCCATTTAATACTTGTTCTGAACACACAGTCAGTGTGATATTATAGTACATTATTTGAATCCATTTAACACTTGTTCTGAACACAGTCATTGTGATATCATAGTACATTATTTGAATCCATTGAACACTTGTTCTGAACACACAGTCAGTGTGATATCATAGTACATTATTTTAATCCATTTAACACTTGTTCTGAACACAGTCATTGTGATATCATAGTACATTATTTTAATCCATTGAACACTTGTTCTGAACACACAGTCAGTGTGATATCATAGTGCATTATTTGAATCCATTCAACACTTGTTCCGAACACAAAGACAGTGTGATTTTAATCAATTGAACACTTGTTCTGAGCACACATTCAGTGTGTGATATCATAGTGCATTATTTGAATCCATTGAACACTTGTTCTGAACACACAGTCATTGTGATATCATAGTACATTATTTGAATCCATTTAACACTTGTTCTGAACACACAGTCAGTGTGATATCATAGTACATTATTTTAATCCATTGAACACTTGTTCTGAAAACACAGTCAGTGTGATATCATAGTACATGATTTGAATCCATTTAACACTTGTTCTGAATACACAGTCATTGTGATATCATAGTACATTATTTTAATCCATTGAACACTTGTTCTGAACACACAGTCATTGTGATATCATAGTGCATTATTTGAATCCATTGAACACTTGTTCTGAACACACAGTCATTGTGATAACATAGTACATTATTTGAATCCATTGAACACTTGTTCTGAACACAGTCATTGTGATATCATAGTGCATTATTTTAATCCATTGAACACTTGTTCTGAACACACAGTCAGTGTGATATCATAGTACATTATTTGAATCCATTTAACACTTGTTCTGAACACACAGTCAGTGTGTGATATCATAGTGCATTATTTTAATCCATTGAACACTTGTTCTGAATAGAGTCATTGTGATGTCATAGTGCATTATTTTAATCCATTGAACACTTGTTCTGAACACACAGTCAGTGTGATATCATAGTATATTATTTGAATCCATTTAACACTTGTTTTGAACACACAGTCAGTGTGATATCATAGTACATTATTTGAATCCATTGAACACTTGTTCTGAACACATAGTCAGTGTGATATCATAGTACATTATTTGAATCCATTTAACACTTGTTCTGAACACACAGTCAGTGTGATATCATAGTACATTATTTTAATCCATTGAACACTTGTTCTGAACACACAGTCATTGTGATATCATAGTGCATTATTTGAATCCATTGAACACTTGTTCTGAACACACAGTCATTGTGATGTCATAGTGCATTATTTGAATCCGTTCAACACTTGTTCTGAACACACAGTCAGTGTGATATCATAGTACATTATTTTAATCCATTGAACACTTGTTCTGAACACACAGTCATTGTGATATCATAGTGCATTATTTGAATCCATTGAACACTTGTTCTGAACACACAGTCATTGTGATAACATAGTACATTATTTGAATCCATTGAACACTTGTTCTGAACACAGTCATTGTGATATCATAGTACATTATTTGAATCCATTGAACACTTGTTCTGAACACACAGTCATTGTGATATCATAGTACATTATTTGAATCCATTGAACACTTGTTCTGAACACACAGTCAGTGTGATATCATAGTACATTATTTGAATCCATTTAACACTTGTTCTGAACACACATTCAGTGTGTGATATCATAGTACATTATTTTAATCCATTTACCACTTGTTCTGAACACACAGTCATTGTGATAACATAGTACATTATTTGAATCCATTGAACACCTGTTCTGAACACACAGTCATTGTGATATCATAGTACATTATTTGAATCAATTGAACACCTGTTCTGAACACACAGTCATTGTGATATCATAGTACATTATTTGAATCCATTGAACACTTGTTCTGAACACACAGTCAGTGTGATATCATAGTACATTATTTTAATCCATTGAACACTTGTTCTGAACACACAGTCAGTGTGATATAATAGTGCATTATTTGAATCCATTCAACACTTGTTCCGAACACAAAGACAGTGTGATTTTAATCAATTAAACACTTGTTCTGAGCACACATTCAGTGTGTGATATCATAGTGTATTATTTGAATCCATTGAACACTTGTTCTTAACACACAATCAGTGTGATATCATAGTACATTATTTGAATCCATTGAACACTTGTTCTGAACACACAGTCAGTGTGATATCATAGTACATTATTTGAATCCATTGAACACTTGTTCTGAACACACAGTCAGTGTGATATCATAGTACATTATTTTAATCCATTGAACACTTGTTCTGAACACAGTCATTGTGATATCATAGTACATTATTTGAATCCATTGAACACTTGTTCTGAACACAGTCATTGTGAAATCATAGTACATTATTTGAATCCATTTAATACTTGTTCTGAACACACAGTCATTGTGATATTATAGTACATTATTTGAATCCATTTAATACTTGTTCTGAACACAGTCATTGTGAAATCATAGTACATTATTTGAATCCATTTAATACTTGTTCTGAACACACAGTCAGTGTGATATCATAGTACATTATTTGAATCCATTGAACACTTGTTCTGAACACACAGTCAGTGTGATATAATAGTGCATTATTTGAATCCATTCAACACTTGTTCCGAACACAAAGACAGTGTGATTTTAATCAATTGAACACTTGTTCTGAGCACACATTCAGTGTGTGATATCATAGTGTATTATTTGAATCCATTGAACACTTGTTCTTAACACACAATCAGTGTGATATCATAGTACATTATTTGAATCCATTGAACACTTGTTCTTAACACACAATCAGTGTGATATCATAGTACATTATTTGAATCCATTGAACACTTGTTCTGAACACACAGTCATTGTGATAACATAGTACATTATTTGAATCCATTGAACACTTGTTCTGAACACAGTCATTGTGATATCATAGTGCATTATTTTAATCCATTGAACACTTGTTCTGAACACACAGTCAGTGTGATATCATAGTACATTATTTGAATCCATTTAACACTTGTTCTGAACACACAGTCAGTGTGTGATATCATAGTGCATTATTTTAATCCATTGAACACTTGTTCTGAACACACAGTCAGTGTGATATCATAGTATATTATTTGAATCCATTTAACACTTGTTTTGAACACACAGTCAGTGTGATATCATAGTACATTATTTGAATCCATTGAACACTTGTTCTGAACACATAGTCAGTGTGATATCATAGTACATTATTTGAATCCATTTAACACTTGTTCTGAACACACAGTCAGTGTGATATCATAGTACATTATTTTAATCCATTGAACACTTGTTCTGAACACACAGTCATTGTGATATCATAGTGCATTATTTGAATCCATTGAACACTTGTTCTGAACACACAGTCATTGTGATGTCATAGTGCATTATTTGAATCCGTTCAACACTTGTTCTGAACACACAGTCAGTGTGATATCATAGTACATTATTTTAATCCATTGAACACTTGTTCTGAACACACAGTCATTGTGATATCATAGTGCATTATTTGAATCCATTGAACACTTGTTCTGAACACACAGTCATTGTGATAACATAGTACATTATTTGAATCCATTGAACACTTGTTCTGAACACAGTCATTGTGATATCATAGTACATTATTTGAATCCATTGAACACTTGTTCTGAACACACAGTCATTGTGATAACATAGTACATTATTTGAATCCATTGAACACTTGTTCTGAACACAGTCATTGTGATATCATAGTACATTATTTGAATCAATTGAACACCTGTTCTGAACACACAGTAAATGTGATATCATAGTACATTATTTGAATCCATTCAACACTTGTTCTAAACACAAAGTCATTGTGATATCATATTACATTATTTGAATCCATTGAACACTTGTTCTGAACACACAGTCAGTGTGATATCATAGTACATTATTTGAATCCATTGAACACTTGTTCTGAACACACAGTCAGTGTGATATAATAGTGCATTATTTGAATCCATTCAACACTTGTTCCGAACACAAAGACAGTGTGATTTTAATCAATTGAACACTTGTTCTGAGCACACATTCAGTGTGTGATATCATAGTGTATTATTTGAATCCATTGAACACTTGTTCTTAACACACAATCAGTGTGATATCATAGTACATTATTTGAATCCATTGAACACTTGTTCTTAACACACAATCAGTGTGATATCATAGTACATTATTTGAATCCATTGAACACTTGTTCTGAACACACAGTCAGTGTGATATCATAGTACATTATTTGAATCCATTGAACACTTGTTCTGAACACACAGTCATTTTGATATCGTAGTACATTATTTGAATCCATTTAACACTTGTTCTGAACACACAGTCATTGTAATATCATAGTACATTATTTTAATCAATTGAACACTTGTTCTGAACACAGTCATTGTGATATCATAGTACATTATTTGAATCCATTGAACACTTGATCTGAACACACAGACAGTGTGATATCATAGTACATTATTTGAATCCATTTAACACTTGTTCTGAACACACAGTCAGTGTGATATCATAGTACATTATTTGAATCCATTTAACACTTGTTCTGAACACACAGTCAGTGTGATATCATAGTACATTATTTTAATCAATTTAACACTTGTTCTGAACACACAGTCAGTGTGATATCATAGTACATTATTTGAATCCATTGTAAAACTTGTTCTGAACACAGTCATTGTGATATCATAGTACATTATTTTAATCCATTGAACACTTGTTCTGAACACACAGTCAGTGTGATATCATAGTACATTATTTGAATCCATTGTAAAACTTGTTCTGAACACAGTCATTGTGATATCATAGTACATTATTTTAATCCATTGAACACTTGTTCTGAACACACAGTCATTGTGATATCATAGTGCATTATTTGAATCCATTGAACACTTGTTCTTAACACAGTCATTGTGATATCATAGTACATTATTTGAATCCATTGAACACTTGTTCTGAACACAGTCATTGTGAAATCATAGTACATTATTTGAATCCATTGAACACTTGTTCTGAACACACAGTCATTGTGATATCATAGTGCATTATTTGAATCCATTGAACACTTGTTCTGAACACACAGACAGTGTGATGTCATAGTGCAGTATTTGAATCCATTGAACACTTGTTCTGAACACACAGTCAGTGTGATATCTTAGTACATTATTTTAATCCATTGAACACTTGTTCTGAACACACAGTCAGTGTGATATCATAGTACATTATTTTAATCCATTTAACACTTGTTCTGAACACAGTCATTGTGATGTCATTGTGCATTATTTGAATCCATTGAACACTTGTTCTGAACACAGTCATTGTGATATCATAGTACATTATTTTAATCCATTGAACACTTGTTCTGGACACACAGTCATTGCGATATCATAGTGCATTATTTTAATCCATTGAACACTTGTTCTGAACACACAGTCAGTGTGATATCATAGTACATTATTTGAATCCATTTAATACTTGTTCTGAACACACAGTCAGTGTGATATTATAGTACATTATTTGAATCCATTTAACACTTGTTCTGAACACAGTCATTGTGATATCATAGTACATTATTTGAATCCATTGAACACTTGTTCTGAACACACAGTCAGTGTGATATCATAGTACATTATTTTAATCCATTTAACACTTGTTCTGAACACAGTCATTGTGATATCATAGTACATTATTTTAATCCATTGAACACTTGTTCTGAACACACAGTCAGTGTGATATCATAGTGCATTATTTGAATCCATTCAACACTTGTTCCGAACACAAAGACAGTGTGATTTTAATCAATTGAACACTTGTTCTGAGCACACATTCAGTGTGTGATATCATAGTGCATTATTTGAATCCATTGAACACTTGTTCTGAACACACAGTCATTGTGATATCATAGTACATTATTTGAATCCATTTAACACTTGTTCTGAACACACAGTCAGTGTGATATCATAGTACATTATTTTAATCCATTGAACACTTGTTCTGAACACACAGTCAGTGTGATATCATAGTACATGATTTGAATCCATTTAACACTTGTTCTGAACACACAGTCATTGTGATATCATAGTACATTATTTTAATCCATTGAACACTTGTTCTGAACACACAGTCATTGTGATATCATAGTGCATTATTTGAATCCATTGAACACTTGTTCTGAACACACAGTCATTGTGATAACATAGTACATTATTTGAATCCATTGAACACTTGTTCTGAACACAGTCATTGTGATATCATAGTGCATTATTTTAATCCATTGAACACTTGTTCTGAACACACAGTCAGTGTGATATCATAGTACATTATTTGAATCCATTTAACACTTGTTCTGAACACACAGTCAGTGTGTGATATCATAGTGCATTATTTTAATCCATTGAACACTTGTTCTGAACACACAGTCATTGTGATATCATAGTACATTATTTGAATCCATTGAACACTTGTTCTGAATAGAGTCATTGTGATGTCATAGTGCATTATTTTAATCCATTGAACACTTGTTCTGAACACACAGTCAGTGTGATATCATAGTATATTATTTGAATCCATTTAACACTTGTTTTGAACACACAGTCAGTGTGATATCATAGTACATTATTTGAATCCATTGAACACTTGTTCTGAACACATAGTCAGTGTGATATCATAGTACATTATTTGAATCCATTTAACACTTGTTCTGAACACACAGTCAGTGTGATATCATAGTACATTATTTTAATCCATTGAACACTTGTTCTGAACACACAGTCATTGTGATATCATAGTGCATTATTTGAATCCATTGAACACTTGTTCTGAACACACAGTCATTGTGATGTCATAGTGCATTATTTGAATCCGTTCAACACTTGTTCTGAACACACAGTCAGTGTGATATCATAGTACATTATTTTAATCCATTGAACACTTGTTCTGAACACACAGTCATTGTGATATCATAGTGCATTATTTGAATCCATTGAACACTTGTTCTGAACACACAGTCATTGTGATAACATAGTACATTATTTGAATCCATTGAACACTTGTTCTGAACACAGTCATTGTGATATCATAGTACATTATTTGAATCCATTGAACACTTGTTCTGAACACACAGTCATTGTGATATCATAGTACATTATTTGAATCCATTGAACACTTGTTCTGAACACACAGTCAGTGTGATATCATAGTACATTATTTGAATCCATTTAACACTTGTTCTGAACACACATTCAGTGTGTGATATCATAGTACATTATTTTAATCCATTTACCACTTGTTCTGAACACACAGTCATTGTGATAACATAGTACATTATTTGAATCCATTGAACACTTGTTCTGAACACAGTCATTGTGATATCATAGTACATTATTTGAATCAATTGAACACCTGTTCTGAACACACAGTCATTGTGATATCATAGTACATTATTTGAATCCATTGAACACTTGTTCTGAACACACAGTCAGTGTGATATCATAGTACATTATTTGAATCCATTTAACACTTGTTCTGAACACACAGTCAGTGTGATATCATAGTACATTATTTGAATCCATTTAACACTTGTTCTGAACACAGTCATTGTGATATCATAGTACATTATTTGAATCCATTCAACACTTGTTCTAAACACACAGTCATTGTGATATCATAGTACATTATTTGAATCCATTGAACACTTGTTCTGAACACACAGTCAGTGTGATATCATAGTACATTATTTGAATCCATTGAACACTTGTTCTGAACACACAGTCAGTGTGATATTATAGTACATTATTTGAATCCATTTAACACTTGTTCTGAACACAGTCATTGTGATATCATAGTACATTATTTGAATCCATTGAACACTTGTTCTGAACACACAGTCAGTGTGATATCATAGTACATTATTTTAATCCATTGAACACTTGTTCTGAACACACAGTCAGTGTGATATAATAGTGCATTATTTGAATCCATTCAACACTTGTTCCGAACACAAAGACAGTGTGATTTTAATCAATTGAACACTTGTTCTGAGCACACATTCAGTGTGTGATATCATAGTGTATTATTTGAATCCATTGAACACTTGTTCTTAACACACAATCAGTGTGATATCATAGTACATTATTTGAATCCATTGAACACTTGTTCTGAACACACAGTCAGTGTGATATAATAGTGCATTATTTGAATCCATTCAACACTTGTTCCGAACACAAAGACAGTGTGATTTTAATCAATTGAACACTTGTTCTGAGCACACATTCAGTGTGTGATATCATAGTGTATTATTTGAATCCATTGAACACTTGTTCTTAACACACAATCAGTGTGATATCATAGTACATTATTTGAATCCATTGAACACTTGTTCTGAACACACAGTCAGTGTGATATCATAGTACATTATTTGAATCCATTGAACACTTGTTCTGAACACACAGTCATTTTGATATCGTAGTACATTATTTGAATCCATTTAACACTTGTTCTGAACACACAGTCATTGTAATATCATAGTACATTATTTGAATCAATTGAACACTTGTTCTGAACACAGTCATTGTGATATCATAGTACATTATTTGAATCCATTGAACACTTGATCTGAACACACAGACAGTGTGATATCATAGTACATTATTTGAATCCATTTAACACTTGTTCTGAACACACAGTCAGTGTGATATCATAGTACATTATTTGAATCCATTTAACACTTGTTCTGAACACACAGTCAGTGTGATATCATAGTACATTATTTTAATCCATTTAACACTTGTTCTGAACACACAGTCAGTGTGATATCATAGTACATTATTTGAATCCATTGTAAAACTTGTTCTGAACACAGTCATTGTGATATCATAGTGCATTATTTGAATCCATTGAACACTTGTTCTTAACACACAGTCAGTGTGATATCACAGTACATTATTTGAATCCATTGAACACTTGTTCTGAACACACAGTCAGTGTGATATCATAGTACATTATTTGAATCCATTGAACACTTGTTCTGAACACACAGTCAGTGTGATATCATAGTACATTATTTGAATCCATTGAACACTTGTTCTGAACACAGTCATTGTGATATCATAGTACATTATTTGAATCCATTGAACACTTGTTCTGAACACAGTCATTTTGAAATCATAGTACATTATTTGAATCCATTTAATACTTGTTCTGAACACACAGTCAGTGTGATATTATAGTACATTATTTGAATCCATTTAACACTTGTTCTGAACACAGTCATTGTGATATCATAGTACATTATTTGAATCCATTGAACACTTGTTCTGAACACACAGTCAGTGTGATATCATAGTACATTATTTTAATCCATTGAACACTTGTTCTGAACACACAGTCAGTGTGATATAATAGTGCATTATTTGAATCCATTCAACACTTGTTCCGAACACAAAGACAGTGTGATTTTAATCAATTGAACACTTGTTCTGAGCACACATTCAGTGTGTGATATCATAGTGTATTATTTGAATCCATTGAACACTTGTTCTTAACACACAATCAGTGTGATATCATAGTACATTATTTGAATCCATTGAACACTTGTTCTGAACACACAGTCAGTGTGATATCATAGTACATTATTTGAATCCATTGAACACTTGTTCTGAACACACAGTCAGTGTGATATCATAGTACATTATTTTAATCCATTGAACACTTGTTCTGAACACAGTCATTGTGATATCATAGTACATTATTTGAATCCATTGAACACTTGTTCTGAACACAGTCATTGTGAAATCATAGTACATTATTTGAATCCATTTAATACTTGTTCTGAACACACAGTCATTGTGATATTATAGTACATTATTTGAATCCATTTAATACTTGTTCTGAACACAGTCATTGTGAAATCATAGTACATTATTTGAATCCATTTAATACTTGTTCTGAACACACAGTCAGTGTGATATCATAGTACATTATTTGAATCCATTGAACACTTGTTCTGAACACACAGTCAGTGTGATATAATAGTGCATTATTTGAATCCATTCAACACTTGTTCCGAACACAAAGACAGTGTGATTTTAATCAATTGAACACTTGTTCTGAGCACACATTCAGTGTGTGATATCATAGTGTATTATTTGAATCCATTGAACACTTGTTCTTAACACACAATCAGTGTGATATCATAGTACATTATTTGAATCCATTGAACACTTGTTCTTAACACACAATCAGTGTGATATCATAGTACATTATTTGAATCCATTGAACACTTGTTCTGAACACACAGTCAGTGTGATATCATAGTACATTATTTGAATCCATTGAACACTTGTTCTGAACACACAGTCATTTTGATATCGTAGTACATTATTTGAATCCATTTAACACTTGTTCTGAACACACAGTCATTGTAATATCATAGTACATTATTTTAATCAATTGAACACTTGTTCTGAACACAGTCATTGTGATATCATAGTACATTATTTGAATCCATTGAACACTTGATCTGAACACACAGACAGTGTGATATCATAGTACATTATTTGAATCCATTTAACACTTGTTCTGAACACACAGTCAGTGTGATATCATAGTACATTATTTGAATCCATTTAACACTTGTTCTGAACACACAGTCAGTGTGATATCATAGTACATTATTTTAATCAATTTAACACTTGTTCTGAACACACAGTCAGTGTGATATCATAGTACATTATTTGAATCCATTGTAAAACTTGTTCTGAACACAGTCATTGTGATATCATAGTACATTATTTGAATCCATTGAACACTTGTTCTGAACACACAGTCAGTGTGATATCATAGTACATTATTTGAATCCATTGTAAAACTTGTTCTGAACACAGTCATTGTGATATCATAGTACATTATTTTAATCCATTGAACACTTGTTCTGAACACACAGTCATTGTGATATCATAGTGCATTATTTGAATCCATTGAACACTTGTTCTTAACACACAGTCAGTGTGATATCATTGTACATTATTTGAATCCATTGAACACTTGTTCTGAACACACAGTCAGTGTGATATCATAGTACATTATTTGAATCCATTGAACACTTGTTCTGAACACAGTCATTGTGATATCATAGTACATTATTTGAATCCATTGAACACTTGTTCTGAACACAGTCATTGTGAAATCATAGTACATTATTTGAATCCATTGAACACTTGTTCTGAACACACAGTCATTGTGATATCATAGTGCATTATTTGAATCCATTGAACACTTGTTCTGAACACACAGACAGTGTGATGTCATAGTACATTATTTGAATCCATTGAACACTTGTTCTGAACACACAGTCAGTGTGATATCTTAGTACATTATTTTAATCCATTGAACACTTGTTCTGAACACACAGTCAGTGTGATATCATAGTACATTATTTTAATCCATTTAACACTTGTTCTGAACACAGTCATTGTGATGTCATTGTGCATTATTTGAATCCATTGAACACTTGTTCTGAACACAGTCATTGTGATATCATAGTACATTATTTTAATCCATTGAACACTTGTTCTGGACACACAGTCATTGCGATATCATAGTGCATTATTTTAATCCATTGAACACTTGTTCTGAACACACAGTCAGTGTGATATCATAGTACATTATTTGAATCCATTTAATACTTGTTCTGAACACACAGTCAGTGTGATATTATAGTACATTATTTGAATCCATTTAACACTTGTTCTGAACACAGTCATTGTGATATCATAGTACATTATTTGAATCCATTGTAAAACTTGTTCTGAACACAGTCATTGTGATATCATAGTACATTATTTTAATCCATTGAACACTTGTTCTGAACACACAGTCATTGTGATATCATAGTGCATTATTTGAATCCATTGAACACTTGTTCTTAACACAGTCATTGTGATATCATAGTACATTATTTGAATCCATTGAACACTTGTTCTGAACACAGTCATTGTGAAATCATAGTACATTATTTGAATCCATTGAACACTTGTTCTGAACACACAGTCATTGTGATATCATAGTGCATTATTTGAATCCATTGAACACTTGTTCTGAACACACAGACAGTGTGATGTCATAGTACATTATTTGAATCCATTGAACACTTGTTCTGAACACACAGTCAGTGTGATATCTTAGTACATTATTTTAATCCATTGAACACTTGTTCTGAACACACAGTCAGTGTGATATCATAGTACATTATTTTAATCCATTTAACACTTGTTCTGAACACAGTCATTGTGATGTCATTGTGCATTATTTGAATCCATTGAACACTTGTTCTGAACACAGTCATTGTGATATCATAGTACATTATTTTAATCCATTGAACACTTGTTCTGGACACACAGTCATTGCGATATCATAGTGCATTATTTTAATCCATTGAACACTTGTTCTGAACACACAGTCAGTGTGATATCATAGTACATTATTTGAATCCATTTAATACTTGTTCTGAACACACAGTCAGTGTGATATTATAGTACATTATTTGAATCCATTTAACACTTGTTCTGAACACAGTCATTGTGATATCATAGTACATTATTTGAATCCATTGAACACTTGTTCTGAACACACAGTCAGTGTGATATCATAGTACATTATTTTAATCCATTTAACACTTGTTCTGAACACAGTCATTGTGATATCATAGTACATTATTTTAATCCATTGAACACTTGTTCTGAACACACAGTCAGTGTGATATCATAGTGCATTATTTGAATCCATTCAACACTTGTTCCGAACACAAAGACAGTGTGATTTTAATCAATTGAACACTTGTTCTGAGCACACATTCAGTGTGTGATATCATAGTGCATTATTTGAATCCATTGAACACTTGTTCTGAACACACAGTCATTGTGATATCATAGTACATTATTTGAATCCATTTAACACTTGTTCTGAACACACAGTCAGTGTGATATCATAGTACATTATTTGAATCAATTTAACACTTGTTCTGAACACACAGTCAGTGTGATATCATAGTACATTATTTTAATCCATTGAACACTTGTTCTGAACACACAGTCAGTGTGATATCATAGTACATGATTTGAATCCATTTAACACTTGTTCTGAACACACAGTCATTGTGATATCATAGTACATTATTTTAATCCATTGAACACTTGTTCTGAACACACAGTCATTGTGATATCATAGTGCATTATTTGAATCCATTGAACACTTGTTCTGAACACACAGTCATTGTGATAACATAGTACATTATTTGAATCCATTGAACACTTGTTCTGAACACAGTCATTGTGATATCATAGTGCATTATTTTAATCCATTGAACACTTGTTCTGAACACACAGTCAGTGTGATATCATAGTACATTATTTGAATCCATTTAACACTTGTTCTGAACACACAGTCAGTGTGTGATATCATAGTGCATTATTTTAATCCATTGAACACTTGTTCTGAACACACAGTCATTGTGATATCATAGTACATTATTTGAATCCATTGAACACTTGTTCTGAATAGAGTCATTGTGATGTCATAGTGCATTATTTTAATCCATTGAACACTTGTTCTGAACACACAGTCAGTGTGATATCATAGTATATTATTTGAATCCATTTAACACTTGTTTTGAACACACAGTCAGTGTGATATCATAGTACATTATTTGAATCCATTGAACACTTGTTCTGAACACATAGTCAGTGTGATATCATAGTACATTATTTGAATCCATTTAACACTTGTTCTGAACACACAGTCAGTGTGATATCATAGTACATTATTTTAATCCATTGAACACTTGTTCTGAACACACAGTCATTGTGATATCATAGTGCATTATTTGAATCCATTGAACACTTGTTCTGAACACACAGTCATTGTGATGTCATAGTGCATTATTTGAATCCGTTCAACACTTGTTCTGAACACACAGTCAGTGTGATATCATAGTACATTATTTTAATCCATTGAACACTTGTTCTGAACACACAGTCATTGTGATATCATAGTGCATTATTTGAATCCATTGAACACTTGTTCTGAACACACAGTCATTGTGATAACATAGTACATTATTTGAATCCATTGAACACTTGTTCTGAACACAGTCATTGTGATATCATAGTACATTATTTGAATCCATTGAACACTTGTTCTGAACACACAGTCATTGTGATATCATAGTACATTATTTGAATCCATTGAACACTTGTTCTGAACACACAGTCAGTGTGATATCATAGTACATTATTTGAATCCATTTAACACTTGTTCTGAACACACATTCAGTGTGTGATATCATAGTACATTATTTTAATCCATTTACCACTTGTTCTGAACACACAGTCATTGTGATAACATAGTACATTATTTGAATCCATTGAACACTTGTTCTGAACACAGTCATTGTGATATCATAGTACATTATTTGAATCAATTGAACACCTGTTCTGAACACACAGTCATTGTGATATCATAGTACATTATTTGAATCCATTGAACACTTGTTCTGAACACACTGTCAGTGTGATATCATAGTACATTATTTGAATCCATTTAACACTTGTTCTGAACACACAGTCAGTGTGATATCATAGTACATTATTTGAATCCATTCAACACTTGTTCTAAACACACAGTCATTGTGATATCATAGTACATTATTTGAATCCATTGAACACTTGTTCTGAACACACAGTCAGTGTGATATCATAGTACATTATTTGAATCCATTGAACACTTGTTCTGAACACACAGTCAGTGTGATATTATAGTACATTATTTGAATCCATTTAACACTTGTTCTGAACACAGTCATTGTGATATCATAGTACATTATTTGAATCCATTGAACACTTGTTCTGAACACACAGTCAGTGTGATATCATAGTACATTATTTTAATCCATTGAACACTTGTTCTGAACACACAGTCAGTGTGATATAATAGTGCATTATTTGAATCCATTCAACACTTGTTCCGAACACAAAGACAGTGTGATTTTAATCAATTGAACACTTGTTCTGAGCACACATTCAGTGTGTGATATCATAGTGTATTATTTGAATCCATTGAACACTTGTTCTTAACACACAATCAGTGTGATATCATAGTACATTATTTGAATCCATTGAACACTTGTTCTGAACACACAGTCATTTTGATATCGTAGTACATTATTTGAATCCATTTAACACTTGTTCTGAACACACAGTCATTGTAATATCATAGTACATTATTTGAATCAATTGAACACTTGTTCTGAACACAGTCATTGTGATATCATAGTACATTATTTGAATCCATTGAACACTTGATCTGAACACACAGACAGTGTGATATCATAGTACATTATTTGAATCCATTTAACACTTGTTCTGAACACACAGTCAGTGTGATATCATAGTACATTATTTGAATCCATTTAACACTTGTTCTGAACACACAGTCAGTGTGATATCATAGTACATTATTTTAATCCATTTAACACTTGTTCTGAACACACAGTCAGTGTGATATCATAGTACATTATTTGAATCCATTGTAAAACTTGTTCTGAACACAGTCATTGTGATATCATAGTGCATTATTTGAATCCATTGAACACTTGTTCTTAACACACAGTCAGTGTGATATCACAGTACATTATTTGAATCCATTGAACACTTGTTCTGAACACACAGTCAGTGTGATATCATAGTACATTATTTGAATCCATTGAACACTTGTTCTGAACACACAGTCAGTGTGATATCATAGTACATTATTTGAATCCATTGAACACTTGTTCTGAACACAGTCATTGTGATATCATAGTACATTATTTGAATCCATTGAACACTTGTTCTGAACACAGTCATTTTGAAATCATAGTACATTATTTGAATCCATTTAATACTTGTTCTGAACACACAGTCAGTGTGATATTATAGTACATTATTTGAATCCATTTAACACTTGTTCTGAACACAGTCATTGTGATATCATAGTACATTATTTGAATCCATTGAACACTTGTTCTGAACACACAGTCAGTGTGATATCATAGTACATTATTTTAATCCATTGAACACTTGTTCTGAACACACAGTCAGTGTGATATAATAGTGCATTATTTGAATCCATTCAACACTTGTTCCGAACACAAAGACAGTGTGATTTTAATCAATTGAACACTTGTTCTGAGCACACATTCAGTGTGTGATATCATAGTGTATTATTTGAATCCATTGAACACTTGTTCTTAACACACAATCAGTGTGATATCATAGTACATTATTTGAATCCATTGAACACTTGTTCTGAACACACAGTCAGTGTGATATCATAGTACATTATTTGAATCCATTGAACACTTGTTCTGAACACACAGTCAGTGTGATATCATAGTACATTATTTTAATCCATTGAACACTTGTTCTGAACACAGTCATTGTGATATCGTAGTACATTATTTGAATCCATTGAACACTTGTTCTGAACACAGTCATTGTGAAATCATAGTACATTATTTGAATCCATTTAATACTTGTTCTGAACACACAGTCATTGTGATATTATAGTACATTATTTGAATCCATTTAATACTTGTTCTGAACACAGTCATTGTGAAATCATAGTACATTATTTGAATCCATTGAACACTTGTTCTGAACACACAGTCAGTGTGATATAATAGTGCATTATTTGAATCCATTCAACACTTGTTCCGAACACAAAGACAGTGTGATTTTAATCAATTGAACACTTGTTCTGAGCACACATTCAGTGTGTGATATCATAGTGTATTATTTGAATCCATTGAACACTTGTTCTTAACACACAATCAGTGTGATATCATAGTACATTATTTGAATCCATTGAACACTTGTTCTTAACACACAATCAGTGTGATATCATAGTACATTATTTGAATCCATTGAACACTTGTTCTGAACACACAGTCAGTGTGATATCATAGTACATTATTTGAATCCATTGAACACTTGTTCTGAACACACAGTCATTTTGATATCGTAGTACATTATTTGAATCCATTTAACACTTGTTCTGAACACACAGTCATTGTAATATCATAGTACATTATTTTAATCAATTGAACACTTGTTCTGAACACAGTCATTGTGATATCATAGTACATTATTTGAATCCATTGAACACTTGATCTGAACACACAGACAGTGTGATATCATAGTACATTATTTGAATCCATTTAACACTTGTTCTGAACACACAGTCAGTGTGATATCATAGTACATTATTTGAATCCATTTAACACTTGTTCTGAACACACAGTCAGTGTGATATCATAGTACATTATTTTAATCAATTTAACACTTGTTCTGAACACACAGTCAGTGTGATATCATAGTACATTATTTGAATCCATTGTAAAACTTGTTCTGAACACAGTCATTGTGATATCATAGTACATTATTTGAATCCATTGAACACTTGTTCTGAACACACAGTCAGTGTGATATCATAGTACATTATTTGAATCCATTGTAAAACTTGTTCTGAACACAGTCATTGTGATATCATAGTACATTATTTTAATCCATTGAACACTTGTTCTGAACACACAGTCATTGTGATATCATAGTGCATTATTTGAATCCATTGAACACTTGTTCTTAACACACAGTCAGTGTGATATCATTGTACATTATTTGAATCCATTGAACACTTGTTCTGAACACACAGTCAGTGTGATATCATAGTACATTATTTGAATCCATTGAACACTTGTTCTGAACACAGTCATTGTGATATCATAGTACATTATTTGAATCCATTGAACACTTGTTCTGAACACAGTCATTGTGAAATCATAGTACATTATTTGAATCCATTGAACACTTGTTCTGAACACACAGTCATTGTGATATCATAGTGCATTATTTGAATCCATTGAACACTTGTTCTGAACACACAGACAGTGTGATGTCATAGTACATTATTTGAATCCATTGAACACTTGTTCTGAACACACAGTCAGTGTGATATCTTAGTACATTATTTTAATCCATTGAACACTTGTTCTGAACACACAGTCAGTGTGATATCATAGTACATTATTTTAATCCATTTAACACTTGTTCTGAACACAGTCATTGTGATGTCATTGTGCATTATTTGAATCCATTGAACACTTGTTCTGAACACAGTCATTGTGATATCATAGTACATTATTTTAATCCATTGAACACTTGTTCTGGACACACAGTCATTGCGATATCATAGTGCATTATTTTAATCCATTGAACACTTGTTCTGAACACACAGTCAGTGTGATATCATAGTACATTATTTGAATCAATTTAATACTTGTTCTGAACACACAGTCAGTGTGATATTATAGTACATTATTTGAATCCATTTAACACTTGTTCTGAACACAGTCATTGTGATATCATAGTACATTATTTGAATCCATTGAACACTTGTTCTGAACACACAGTCAGTGTGATATCATAGTACATTATTTTAATCCATTTAACACTTGTTCTGAACACAGTCATTGTGATATCATAGTACATTATTTGAATCCATTGAACACTTGTTCTTAACACACAGTCAGTGTGATATCACAGTACATTATTTGAATCCATTGAACACTTGTTCTGAACACACAGTCAGTGTGATATCATAGTACATTATTTGAATCCATTGAACACTTGTTCTGAACACACAGTCAGTGTGATACCATAGTACATTATTTGAATCCATTGAACACTTGTTCTGAACACAGTCATTGTGATATCATAGTACATTATTTGAATCCATTGAACACTTGTTCTGAACACAGCCATTGTGAAATCATAGTACATTATTTGAATCCATTGAACACTTGTTCTGAACACACAGTCATTGTGATATCATAGTGCATTATTTGAATCCATTGAACACTTGTTCTGAACACACAGACAGTGTGATGTCATAGTACATTATTTGAATCCATTGAACACTTGTTCTGAACACACAGTCAGTGTGATATCTTAGTACATTATTTTAATCCATTGAACACTTGTTCTGAACACACAGTCAGTGTGATATCATAGTACATTATTTTAATCCATTTAACACTTGTTCTGAACACAGTCATTGTGATGTCATTGTGCATTATTTGAATCCATTGAACACTTGTTCTGAACACAGTCATTGTGATATCATAGTACATTATTTTAATCCATTGAACACTTGTTCTGGACACACAGTCATTGCGATATCATAGTGCATTATTTTAATCCATTGAACACTTGTTCTGAACACACAGTCAGTGTGATATCATAGTACATTATTTGAATCCATTTAATACTTGTTCTGAACACACAGTCAGTGTGATATTATAGTACATTATTTGAATCCATTTAACACTTGTTCTGAACACAGTCATTGTGATATCATAGTACATTATTTGAATCCATTGAACACTTGTTCTGAACACACAGTCAGTGTGATATCATAGTACATTATTTTAATCCATTTAACACTTGTTCTGAACACAGTCATTGTGATATCATAGTACATTATTTTAATCCATTGAACACTTGTTCTGAACACACAGTCAGTGTGATATCATAGTGCATTATTTGAATCCATTCAACACTTGTTCCGAACACAAAGACAGTGTGATTTTAATCAATTGAACACTTGTTCTGAGCACACATTCAGTGTGTGATATCATAGTGCATTATTTGAATCCATTGAACACTTGTTCTGAACACACAGTCATTGTGATATCATAGTACATTATTTGAATCCATTTAACACTTGTTCTGAACACACAGTCAGTGTGATATCATAGTACATTATTTGAATCAATTTAACACTTGTTCTGAACACACAGTCAGTGTGATATCATAGTACATGATTTGAATCCATTTAACATTTGTTCTGAACACACAGTCATTGTGATATCATAGTACATTATTTTAATCCATTGAACACTTGTTCTGAACACACAGTCATTGTGATATCATAGTGCATTATTTGAATCCATTGAACACTTGTTCTGAACACACAGTCATTGTGATAACATAGTACATTATTTGAATCCATTGAACACTTGTTCTGAACACAGTCATTGTGATATCATAGTGCATTATTTTAATCCATTGAACACTTGTTCTGAACACACAGTCAGTGTGATATCATAGTACATTATTTGAATCCATTTAACACTTGTTCTGAACACACAGTCAGTGTGTGATATCATAGTGCATTATTTTAATCCATTGAACACTTGTTCTGAACACACAGTCATTGTGATATCATAGTACATTATTTGAATCCATTGAACACTTGTTCTGAATAGAGTCATTGTGATGTCATAGTGCATTATTTTAATCCATTGAACACTTGTTCTGAACACACAGTCAGTGTGATATCATAGTATATTATTTGAATCCATTTAACACTTGTTTTGAACACACAGTCAGTGTGATATCATAGTGCATTATTTTAATCCATTGAACACTTGTTCTGAACACACAGTCATTGTGATATCATAGTGCATTATTTTAATCCATTGAACACTTGTTCTGAACACACAGTCAGTGTGATATCATAGTGCATTATTTGAATCCATTTAACACTTGTTCTGAACACACAGTCAGTGTGTGATATCATAGTGCATTATTTTAATCCATTGAACACTTGTTCTGAACACACAGTCATTGTGATATCATAGTACATTATTTGAATCCATTGAACACTTGTTCTGAACACACAGTCAGTGTGTGATATCATAGTGCATTATTTTAATCCATTGAACACTTGTTCTGAACACACAGTCAGTGTGATATCATAGTACATTATTTGAATCCATTTAACACTTGTTCTGAACACACAGTCAGTGTGATATCATAGTACATTATTTTAATCCATTGAACACTTGTTCTGAACACACAGTCATTGTGATATCATAGTACATTATTTGAATCCATTGAACACTTGTTCTGAACACACAGTCATTGTGATGTCATAGTGCATTATTTGAATCCGTTCAACACTTGTTCTGAACACACAGTCAGTGTGATATCATAGTACATTATTTTAATCCATTGAACACTTGTTCTGAACACACAGTCATTGTGATATCATAGTGCATTATTTGAATCCATTGAACACTTGTTCTGAACACACAGTCATTGTGATAACATAGTACATTATTTGAATCCATTGAACACTTGTTCTGAACACAGTCATTGTGATATCATAGTACATTATTTGAATCCATTGAACACTTGTTCTGAACACACAGTCATTGTGATATCATAGTACATTATTTGAATCCATTGAACACTTGTTCTGAACACACAGTCAGTGTGATATCATAGTACATTATTTGAATCCATTTAACACTTGTTCTGAACACACATTCAGTGTGTGATATCATAGTACATTATTTTAATCCATTTACCACTTGTTCTGAACACACAGTCATTGTGATAACATAGTACATTATTTGAATCCATTGAACACTTGTTCTGAACACAGTCATTGTGATATCATAGTACATTATTTGAATCAATTGAACACCTGTTCTGAACACACAGTCATTGTGATATCATAGTACATTATTTGAATCCATTGAACACTTGTTCTGAACACACTGTCAGTGTGATATCATAGTACATTATTTGAATCCATTTAACACTTGTTCTGAACACACAGTCAGTGTGATATCATAGTACATTATTTGAATCCATTCAACACTTGTTCTAAACACACAGTCATTGTGATATCATAGTACATTATTTGAATCCATTGAACACTTGTTCTGAACACACAGTCAGTGTGATATCATAGTACATTATTTGAATCCATTGAACACTTGTTCTGAACACACAGTCAGTGTGATATTATAGTACATTATTTGAATCCATTTAACACTTGTTCTGAACACAGTCATTGTGATATCATAGTACATTATTTGAATCCATTGAACACTTGTTCTGAACACACAGTCAGTGTGATATCATAGTACATTATTTTAATCCATTGAACACTTGTTCTGAACACACAGTCAGTGTGATATAATAGTGCATTATTTGAATCCATTCAACACTTGTTCCGAACACAAAGACAGTGTGATTTTAATCAATTGAACACTTGTTCTGAGCACACATTCAGTGTGTGATATCATAGTGTATTATTTGAATCCATTGAACACTTGTTCTTAACACACAATCAGTGTGATATCATAGTACATTATTTGAATCCATTGAACACTTGTTCTGAACACACAGTCATTTTGATATCGTAGTACATTATTTGAATCCATTTAACACTTGTTCTGAACACACAGTCATTGTAATATCATAGTACATTATTTGAATCAATTGAACACTTGTTCTGAACACAGTCATTGTGATATCATAGTACATTATTTGAATCCATTGAACACTTGATCTGAACACACAGACAGTGTGATATCATAGTACATTATTTGAATCCATTTAACACTTGTTCTGAACACACAGTCAGTGTGATATCATAGTACATTATTTGAATCCATTTAACACTTGTTCTGAACACACAGTCAGTGTGATATCATAGTACATTATTTTAATCCATTTAACACTTGTTCTGAACACACAGTCAGTGTGATATCATAGTACATTATTTGAATCCATTGTAAAACTTGTTCTGAACACAGTCATTGTGATATCATAGTGCATTATTTGAATCCATTGAACACTTGTTCTTAACACACAGTCAGTGTGATATCACAGTACATTATTTGAATCCATTGAACACTTGTTCTGAACACACAGTCAGTGTGATATCATAGTACATTATTTGAATCCATTGAACACTTGTTCTGAACACACAGTCAGTGTGATATCATAGTACATTATTTGAATCCATTGAACACTTGTTCTGAACACAGTCATTGTGATATCATAGTACATTATTTGAATCCATTGAACACTTGTTCTGAACACAGTCATTTTGAAATCATAGTACATTATTTGAATCCATTTAATACTTGTTCTGAACACACAGTCAGTGTGATATTATAGTACATTATTTGAATCCATTTAACACTTGTTCTGAACACAGTCATTGTGATATCATAGTACATTATTTGAATCCATTGAACACTTGTTCTGAACACACAGTCAGTGTGATATCATAGTACATTATTTTAATCCATTGAACACTTGTTCTGAACACACAGTCAGTGTGATATAATAGTGCATTATTTGAATCCATTCAACACTTGTTCCGAACACAAAGACAGTGTGATTTTAATCAATTGAACACTTGTTCTGAGCACACATTCAGTGTGTGATATCATAGTGTATTATTTGAATCCATTGAACACTTGTTCTTAACACACAATCAGTGTGATATCATAGTACATTATTTGAATCCATTGAACACTTGTTCTGAACACACAGTCAGTGTGATATCATAGTACATTATTTGAATCCATTGAACACTTGTTCTGAACACACAGTCAGTGTGATATCATAGTACATTATTTTAATCCATTGAACACTTGTTCTGAACACAGTCATTGTGATATCGTAGTACATTATTTGAATCCATTGAACACTTGTTCTGAACACAGTCATTGTGAAATCATAGTACATTATTTGAATCCATTTAATACTTGTTCTGAACACACAGTCATTGTGATATTATAGTACATTATTTGAATCCATTTAATACTTGTTCTGAACACAGTCATTGTGAAATCATAGTACATTATTTGAATCCATTGAACACTTGTTCTGAACACACAGTCAGTGTGATATAATAGTGCATTATTTGAATCCATTCAACACTTGTTCCGAACACAAAGACAGTGTGATTTTAATCAATTGAACACTTGTTCTGAGCACACATTCAGTGTGTGATATCATAGTGTATTATTTGAATCCATTGAACACTTGTTCTTAACACACAATCAGTGTGATATCATAGTACATTATTTGAATCCATTGAACACTTGTTCTTAACACACAATCAGTGTGATATCATAGTACATTATTTGAATCCATTGAACACTTGTTCTGAACACACAGTCAGTGTGATATCATAGTACATTATTTGAATCCATTGAACACTTGTTCTGAACACACAGTCATTTTGATATCGTAGTACATTATTTGAATCCATTTAACACTTGTTCTGAACACACAGTCATTGTAATATCATAGTACATTATTTTAATCAATTGAACACTTGTTCTGAACACAGTCATTGTGATATCATAGTACATTATTTGAATCCATTGAACACTTGATCTGAACACACAGACAGTGTGATATCATAGTACATTATTTGAATCCATTTAACACTTGTTCTGAACACACAGTCAGTGTGATATCATAGTACATTATTTGAATCCATTTAACACTTGTTCTGAACACACAGTCAGTGTGATATCATAGTACATTATTTTAATCAATTTAACACTTGTTCTGAACACACAGTCAGTGTGATATCATAGTACATTATTTGAATCCATTGTAAAACTTGTTCTGAACACAGTCATTGTGATATCATAGTACATTATTTGAATCCATTGAACACTTGTTCTGAACACACAGTCAGTGTGATATCATAGTACATTATTTGAATCCATTGTAAAACTTGTTCTGAACACAGTCATTGTGATATCATAGTACATTATTTTAATCCATTGAACACTTGTTCTGAACACACAGTCATTGTGATATCATAGTGCATTATTTGAATCCATTGAACACTTGTTCTTAACACACAGTCAGTGTGATATCATTGTACATTATTTGAATCCATTGAACACTTGTTCTGAACACACAGTCAGTGTGATATCATAGTACATTATTTGAATCCATTGAACACTTGTTCTGAACACAGTCATTGTGATATCATAGTACATTATTTGAATCCATTGAACACTTGTTCTGAACACAGTCATTGTGAAATCATAGTACATTATTTGAATCCATTGAACACTTGTTCTGAACACACAGTCATTGTGATATCATAGTGCATTATTTGAATCCATTGAACACTTGTTCTGAACACACAGACAGTGTGATGTCATAGTACATTATTTGAATCCATTGAACACTTGTTCTGAACACACAGTCAGTGTGATATCTTAGTACATTATTTTAATCCATTGAACACTTGTTCTGAACACACAGTCAGTGTGATATCATAGTACATTATTTTAATCCATTTAACACTTGTTCTGAACACAGTCATTGTGATGTCATTGTGCATTATTTGAATCCATTGAACACTTGTTCTGAACACAGTCATTGTGATATCATAGTACATTATTTTAATCCATTGAACACTTGTTCTGGACACACAGTCATTGCGATATCATAGTGCATTATTTTAATCCATTGAACACTTGTTCTGAACACACAGTCAGTGTGATATCATAGTACATTATTTGAATCAATTTAATACTTGTTCTGAACACACAGTCAGTGTGATATTATAGTACATTATTTGAATCCATTTAACACTTGTTCTGAACACAGTCATTGTGATATCATAGTACATTATTTGAATCCATTGAACACTTGTTCTGAACACACAGTCAGTGTGATATCATAGTACATTATTTTAATCCATTTAACACTTGTTCTGAACACAGTCATTGTGATATCATAGTACATTATTTGAATCCATTGAACACTTGTTCTTAACACACAGTCAGTGTGATATCACAGTACATTATTTGAATCCATTGAACACTTGTTCTGAACACACAGTCAGTGTGATATCATAGTACATTATTTGAATCCATTGAACACTTGTTCTGAACACACAGTCAGTGTGATACCATAGTACATTATTTGAATCCATTGAACACTTGTTCTGAACACAGTCATTGTGATATCATAGTACATTATTTGAATCCATTGAACACTTGTTCTGAACACAGCCATTGTGAAATCATAGTACATTATTTGAATCCATTGAACACTTGTTCTGAACACACAGTCATTGTGATATCATAGTGCATTATTTGAATCCATTGAACACTTGTTCTGAACACACAGACAGTGTGATGTCATAGTACATTATTTGAATCCATTGAACACTTGTTCTGAACACACAGTCAGTGTGATATCTTAGTACATTATTTTAATCCATTGAACACTTGTTCTGAACACACAGTCAGTGTGATATCATAGTACATTATTTTAATCCATTTAACACTTGTTCTGAACACAGTCATTGTGATGTCATTGTGCATTATTTGAATCCATTGAACACTTGTTCTGAACACAGTCATTGTGATATCATAGTACATTATTTTAATCCATTGAACACTTGTTCTGGACACACAGTCATTGCGATATCATAGTGCATTATTTTAATCCATTGAACACTTGTTCTGAACACACAGTCAGTGTGATATCATAGTACATTATTTGAATCCATTTAATACTTGTTCTGAACACACAGTCAGTGTGATATTATAGTACATTATTTGAATCCATTTAACACTTGTTCTGAACACAGTCATTGTGATATCATAGTACATTATTTGAATCCATTGAACACTTGTTCTGAACACACAGTCAGTGTGATATCATAGTACATTATTTTAATCCATTTAACACTTGTTCTGAACACAGTCATTGTGATATCATAGTACATTATTTTAATCCATTGAACACTTGTTCTGAACACACAGTCAGTGTGATATCATAGTGCATTATTTGAATCCATTCAACACTTGTTCCGAACACAAAGACAGTGTGATTTTAATCAATTGAACACTTGTTCTGAGCACACATTCAGTGTGTGATATCATAGTGCATTATTTGAATCCATTGAACACTTGTTCTGAACACACAGTCATTGTGATATCATAGTACATTATTTGAATCCATTTAACACTTGTTCTGAACACACAGTCAGTGTGATATCATAGTACATTATTTGAATCAATTTAACACTTGTTCTGAACACACAGTCAGTGTGATATCATAGTACATGATTTGAATCCATTTAACATTTGTTCTGAACACACAGTCATTGTGATATCATAGTACATTATTTTAATCCATTGAACACTTGTTCTGAACACACAGTCATTGTGATATCATAGTGCATTATTTGAATCCATTGAACACTTGTTCTGAACACACAGTCATTGTGATAACATAGTACATTATTTGAATCCATTGAACACTTGTTCTGAACACAGTCATTGTGATATCATAGTGCATTATTTTAATCCATTGAACACTTGTTCTGAACACACAGTCAGTGTGATATCATAGTACATTATTTGAATCCATTTAACACTTGTTCTGAACACACAGTCAGTGTGTGATATCATAGTGCATTATTTTAATCCATTGAACACTTGTTCTGAACACACAGTCATTGTGATATCATAGTACATTATTTGAATCCATTGAACACTTGTTCTGAATAGAGTCATTGTGATGTCATAGTGCATTATTTTAATCCATTGAACACTTGTTCTGAACACACAGTCAGTGTGATATCATAGTATATTATTTGAATCCATTTAACACTTGTTTTGAACACACAGTCAGTGTGATATCATAGTGCATTATTTTAATCCATTGAACACTTGTTCTGAACACACAGTCATTGTGATATCATAGTGCATTATTTTAATCCATTGAACACTTGTTCTGAACACACAGTCAGTGTGATATCATAGTGCATTATTTGAATCCATTTAACACTTGTTCTGAACACACAGTCAGTGTGTGATATCATAGTGCATTATTTTAATCCATTGAACACTTGTTCTGAACACACAGTCATTGTGATATCATAGTACATTATTTGAATCCATTGAACACTTGTTCTGAACACACAGTCAGTGTGTGATATCATAGTGCATTATTTTAATCCATTGAACACTTGTTCTGAACACACAGTCAGTGTGATATCATAGTACATTATTTGAATCCATTTAACACTTGTTCTGAACACACAGTCAGTGTGATATCATAGTACATTATTTTAATCCATTGAACACTTGTTCTGAACACACAGTCATTGTGATATCATAGTGCATTATTTGAATCCATTGAACACTTGTTCTGAACACACAGTCATTGTGATGTCATAGTGCATTATTTGAATCCGTTCAACACTTGTTCTGAACACACAGTCAGTGTGATATCATAGTACATTATTTTAATCCATTGAACACTTGTTCTGAACACACAGTCATTGTGATATCATAGTGCATTATTTGAATCCATTGAACACTTGTTCTGAACACACAGTCATTGTGATAACATAGTACATTATTTGAATCCATTGAACACTTGTTCTGAACACAGTCATTGTGATATCATAGTACATTATTTGAATCCATTGAACACTTGTTCTGAACACACAGTCAGTGTGATATCATAGTACATTATTTGAATCCATTTAACACTTGTTCTGAACACACATTCAGTGTGTGATATCATAGTACATTATTTTAATCCATTTACCACTTGTTCTGAACACACAGTCATTGTGATAACATAGTACATTATTTGAATCCATTGAACACTTGTTCTGAACACAGTCATTGTGATATCATAGTACATTATTTGAATCAATTGAACATCTGTTCTGAACACACAGTCATTGTGATATCATAGTACATTATTTGAATCCATTGAACACTTGTTCTGAACACACAGTCAGTGTGATATCATAGTACATTATTTGAATCCATTTAACACTTGTTCTGAACACACAGTCAGTGTGATATCATAGTACATTATTTGAATCCATTTAACACTTGTTCTGAACACAGTCATTGTGATATCATAGTACATTATTTGAATCCATTCAACACTTGTTCTAAACACACAGTCATTGTGATATCATAGTACATTATTTGAATCCATTGAACACTTGTTCTGAACACAGTCATTGTGATATCATAGTACATTATTTGAATCCATTGAACACTTGTTCTGAACACACAGTCATTGTGATATCATAGTGCATTATTTGAATCCATTGAACACTTGTTCTGAACACGCAGACAGTGTGATGTCATAGTACATTATTTGAATCCATTGAACACTTGTTCTGAACACAGTCATTGTGATATCATAGTACATTATTTTAATCCATTGAACACTTGTTCTGGACACACAGTCATTGTGATATCATAGTGCATTATTTTAATCCATTGAACACTTGTTCTGAACACACAGTCAGTGTGATATTATAGTACATTATTTTAATCCATTGAACACTTGTTCTGGACACACAGTCATTGCGATATCATAGTGCATTATTTTAATCCATTGAACACTTGTTCTGAACACACAGTCAGTGTGATATCATAGTACATTATTTGAATCCATTTAATACTTGTTCTGAACACACAGTCAGTGTGATATTATAGTACATTATTTGAATCCATTTAACACTTGTTCTGAATACAGTCATTGTGATATCATAGTACATTATTTTAATCCATTGAACACTTGTTCTGAACACACAGTCAGTGTGATATCATAGTGCATTATTTGAATCCATTCAACACTTGTTCCGAACACAAAGACAGTGTGATTTTAATCAATTGAACACTTGTTCTGAGCACACATTCAGTGTGTGATATCATAGTGCATTATTTGAATCCATTGAACACTTGTTCTGAACACACAGTCATTGTGATATCATAGTACATTATTTGAATCCATTTAACACTTGTTCTGAACACACAGTCAGTGTGATATCATAGTACATTATTTGAATCAATTTAACACTTGTTCTGAACACACAGTCAGTGTGATATCATAGTACATGATTTGAATCCATTTAACATTTGTTCTGAACACACAGTCATTGTGATATCATAGTACATTATTTTAATCCATTGAACACTTGTTCTGAACACACAGTCATTGTGATATCATAGTGCATTATTTGAATCCATTGAACACTTGTTCTGAACACACAGTCATTGTGATAACATAGTACATTATTTGAATCCATTGAACACTTGTTCTGAACACAGTCATTGTGATATCATAGTGCATTATTTTAATCCATTGAACACTTGTTCTGAACACACAGTCAGTGTGATATCATAGTACATTATTTGAATCCATTTAACACTTGTTCTGAACACACAGTCAGTGTGTGATATCATAGTGCATTATTTTAATCCATTGAACACTTGTTCTGAACACACAGTCATTGTGATATCATAGTACATTATTTGAATCCATTGAACACTTGTTCTGAATAGAGTCATTGTGATGTCATAGTGCATTATTTTAATCCATTGAACACTTGTTCTGAACACACAGTCAGTGTGATATCATAGTATATTATTTGAATCCATTTAACACTTGTTTTGAACACACAGTCAGTGTGATATCATAGTGCATTATTTTAATCCATTGAACACTTGTTCTGAACACACAGTCATTGTGATATCATAGTGCATTATTTTAATCCATTGAACACTTGTTCTGAACACACAGTCAGTGTGATATCATAGTGCATTATTTGAATCCATTTAACACTTGTTCTGAACACACAGTCAGTGTGTGATATCATAGTGCATTATTTTAATCCATTGAACACTTGTTCTGAACACACAGTCATTGTGATATCATAGTACATTATTTGAATCCATTGAACACTTGTTCTGAACACACAGTCAGTGTGTGATATCATAGTGCATTATTTTAATCCATTGAACACTTGTTCTGAACACACAGTCAGTGTGATATCATAGTACATTATTTGAATCCATTTAACACTTGTTCTGAACACACAGTCAGTGTGATATCATAGTACATTATTTTAATCCATTGAACACTTGTTCTGAACACACAGTCATTGTGATATCATAGTGCATTATTTGAATCCATTGAACACTTGTTCTGAACACACAGTCATTGTGATGTCATAGTGCATTATTTGAATCCGTTCAACACTTGTTCTGAACACACAGTCAGTGTGATATCATAGTACATTATTTTAATCCATTGAACACTTGTTCTGAACACACAGTCATTGTGATATCATAGTGCATTATTTGAATCCATTGAACACTTGTTCTGAACACACAGTCATTGTGATAACATAGTACATTATTTGAATCCATTGAACACTTGTTCTGAACACAGTCATTGTGATATCATAGTACATTATTTGAATCCATTGAACACTTGTTCTGAACACACAGTCAGTGTGATATCATAGTACATTATTTGAATCCATTTAACACTTGTTCTGAACACACATTCAGTGTGTGATATCATAGTACATTATTTTAATCCATTTACCACTTGTTCTGAACACACAGTCATTGTGATAACATAGTACATTATTTGAATCCATTGAACACTTGTTCTGAACACAGTCATTGTGATATCATAGTACATTATTTGAATCAATTGAACATCTGTTCTGAACACACAGTCATTGTGATATCATAGTACATTATTTGAATCCATTGAACACTTGTTCTGAACACACAGTCAGTGTGATATCATAGTACATTATTTGAATCCATTTAACACTTGTTCTGAACACACAGTCAGTGTGATATCATAGTACATTATTTGAATCCATTTAACACTTGTTCTGAACACAGTCATTGTGATATCATAGTACATTATTTGAATCCATTCAACACTTGTTCTAAACACACAGTCATTGTGATATCATAGTACATTATTTGAATCCATTGAACACTTGTTCTGAACACAGTCATTGTGATATCATAGTACATTATTTGAATCCATTGAACACTTGTTCTGAACACACAGTCATTGTGATATCATAGTGCATTATTTGAATCCATTGAACACTTGTTCTGAACACGCAGACAGTGTGATGTCATAGTACATTATTTGAATCCATTGAACACTTGTTCTGAACACAGTCATTGTGATATCATAGTACATTATTTTAATCCATTGAACACTTGTTCTGGACACACAGTCATTGTGATATCATAGTGCATTATTTTAATCCATTGAACACTTGTTCTGAACACACAGTCAGTGTGATATTATAGTACATTATTTTAATCCATTGAACACTTGTTCTGGACACACAGTCATTGCGATATCATAGTGCATTATTTTAATCCATTGAACACTTGTTCTGAACACACAGTCAGTGTGATATCATAGTACATTATTTGAATCCATTTAATACTTGTTCTGAACACACAGTCAGTGTGATATTATAGTACATTATTTGAATCCATTTAACACTTGTTCTGAATACAGTCATTGTGATATCATAGTACATTATTTGAATCCATTGAACACTTGTTCTGAACACACAGTCAGTGTGATATCATAGTACATTATTTGAATCCATTCAACACTTGTTCCGAACACAAAGACAGTGTGATTTTAATCAATTGAACACTTGTTCTGAGCACACATTCAGTGTGTGATATCATAGTGCATTATTTGAATCCATTGAACACTTGTTCTGAACACACAGTCATTGTGATATCATAGTACATTATTTGAATCCATTTAACACTTGTTCTGAACACACAGTCAGTGTGATATCATAGTACATTATTTGAATCCATTGAACACTTGTTCTGAACACACAGTCAGTGTGATATCATAGTGCATTATTTTAATCCATTGAACACTTGTTCTGAACACACAGTCAGTGTGATATCATAGTACATTATTTGAATCCATTTAATACTTGTTCTGAACACACAGTCAGTGTGATATTATAGTACATTATTTGAATCCATTTAACACTTGTTCTGAACACAGTCATTGTGATATCATAGTACATTATTTGAATCCATTGTAAAACTTGTTCTGAACACAGTCATTGTGATATCATAGTACATTATTTTAATCCATTGAACACTTGTTCTGAACACACAGTCATTGTGATATCATAGTGCATTATTTGAATCCATTGAACACTTGTTCTTAACACAGTCATTGTGATATCATAGTACATTATTTGAATCCATTGAACACTTGTTCTGAACACAGTCATTGTGAAATCATAGTACATTATTTGAATCCATTGAACACTTGTTCTGAACACACAGTCATTGTGATATCATAGTGCATTATTTGAATCCATTGAACACTTGTTCTGAACACACAGACAGTGTGATATCTTAGTACATTATTTTAATCCATTGAACACTTGTTCTGAACACACAGTCAGTGTGATATCATAGTACATTATTTTAATCCATTTAACACTTGTTCTGAACACAGTCATTGTGATGTCATTGTGCATTATTTGAATCCATTGAACACTTGTTCTGAACACAGTCATTGTGATATCATAGTACATTATTTTAATCCATTGAACACTTGTTCTGGACACACAGTCATTGCGATATCATAGTGCATTATTTTAATCCATTGAACACTTGTTCTGAACACACAGTCAGTGTGATATCATAGTACATTATTTGAATCCATTTAATACTTGTTCTGAACACACAGTCAGTGTGATATTATAGTACATTATTTGAATCCATTTAACACTTGTTCTGAACACAGTCATTGTGATATCATAGTACATTATTTGAATCCATTGAACACTTGTTCTGAACACACAGTCAGTGTGATATAGTACATTATTTTAATCCATTTAACACTTGTTCTGAACACAGTCATTGTGATATCATAGTACATTATTTTAATCCATTGAACACTTGTTCTGAACACACAGTCAGTGTGATATCATAGTGCATTATTTGAATCCATTCAACACTTGTTCCGAACACAAAGACAGTGTGATTTTAATCAATTGAACACTTGTTCTGAGCACACATTCAGTGTGTGATATCATAGTGCATTATTTGAATCCATTGAACACTTGTTCTGAACACACAGTCATTGTGATATCATAGTACATTATTTGAATCCATTTAACACTTGTTCTGAACACACAGTCAGTGTGATATCATAGTACATTATTTGAATCAATTTAACACTTGTTCTGAACACACAGTCAGTGTGATATCATAGTACATTATTTTAATCCATTGAACACTTGTTCTGAACACACAGTCAGTGTGATATCATAGTACATGATTTGAATCCATTTAACACTTGTTCTGAACACACAGTCATTGTGATATCATAGTACATTATTTTAATCCATTGAACACTTGTTCTGAACACACAGTCATTGTGATATCATAGTGCATTATTTGAATCCATTGAACACTTGTTCTGAACACACAGTCATTGTGATAACATAGTACATTATTTGAATCCATTGAACACTTGTTCTGAACACAGTCATTGTGATATCATAGTGCATTATTTTAATCCATTGAACACTTGTTCTGAACACACAGTCAGTGTGATATCATAGTACATTATTTGAATCCATTTAACACTTGTTCTGAACACACAGTCAGTGTGTGATATCATAGTGCATTATTTTAATCCATTGAACACTTGTTCTGAACACACAGTCATTGTGATATCATAGTACATTATTTGAATCCATTGAACACTTGTTCTGAATAGAGTCATTGTGATGTCATAGTGCATTATTTTAATCCATTGAACACTTGTTCTGAACACACAGTCAGTGTGATATCATAGTATATTATTTGAATCCATTTAACACTTGTTTTGAACACACAGTCAGTGTGATATCATAGTACATTATTTGAATCCATTGAACACTTGTTCTGAACACATAGTCAGTGTGATATCATAGTACATTATTTGAATCCATTTAACACTTGTTCTGAACACACAGTCAGTGTGATATCATAGTACATTATTTTAATCCATTGAACACTTGTTCTGAACACACAGTCATTGTGATATCATAGTGCATTATTTGAATCCATTGAACACTTGTTCTGAACACACAGTCATTGTGATGTCATAGTGCATTATTTGAATCCGTTCAACACTTGTTCTGAACACACAGTCAGTGTGATATCATAGTACATTATTTTAATCCATTGAACACTTGTTCTGAACACACAGTCATTGTGATATCATAGTGCATTATTTGAATCCATTGAACACTTGTTCTGAACACACAGTCATTGTGATAACATAGTACATTATTTGAATCCATTGAACACTTGTTCTGAACACAGTCATTGTGATATCATAGTACATTATTTGAATCCATTGAACACTTGTTCTGAACACACAGTCATTGTGATATCATAGTACATTATTTGAATCCATTGAACACTTGTTCTGAACACACAGTCAGTGTGATATCATAGTACATTATTTGAATCCATTTAACACTTGTTCTGAACACACATTCAGTGTGTGATATCATAGTACATTATTTTAATCCATTTACCACTTGTTCTGAACACACAGTCATTGTGATAACATAGTACATTATTTGAATCCATTGAACACTTGTTCTGAACACAGTCATTGTGATATCATAGTACATTATTTGAATCAATTGAACACCTGTTCTGAACACACAGTCATTGTGATATCATAGTACATTATTTGAATCCATTGAACACTTGTTCTGAACACACAGTCAGTGTGATATCATAGTATATTATTTGAATCCATTTAACACTTGTTCTGAACACACAGTCAGTGTGATATCATAGTACATTATTTGAATCCATTTAACACTTGTTCTGAACACAGTCATTGTGATATCATAGTACATTATTTGAATCCATTCAACACTTGTTCTAAACACACAGTCATTGTGATATCATAGTACATTATTTGAATCCATTGAACACTTGTTCTGAACAGACAGTCAGTGTGATATCATAGTACATTATTTGAATCCATTGAACACTTGTTCTGAACACACAGTCAGTGTGATATTATAGTACATTATTTGAATCCATTTAACACTTGTTCTGAACACAGTCATTGTGATATCATAGTACATTATTTGAATCCATTGAACACTTGTTCTGAACACACAGTCAGTGTGATATCATAGTACATTATTTTAATCCATTGAACACTTGTTCTGAACACACAGTCAGTGTGATATAATAGTGCATTATTTGAATCCATTCAACACTTGTTCCGAACACAAAGACAGTGTGATTTTAATCAATTGAACACTTGTTCTGAGCACACATTCAGTGTGTGATATCATAGTGTATTATTTGAATCCATTGAACACTTGTTCTTAACACACAATCAGTGTGATATCATAGTACATTATTTGAATCCATTGAACACTTGTTCTGAACACACAGTCAGTGTGATATCATAGTACATTATTTGAATCCATTGAACACTTGTTCTGAACACACAGTCATTTTGATATCGTAGTACATTATTTGAATCCATTTAACACTTGTTCTGAACACACAGTCATTGTAATATCATAGTACATTATTTGAATCAATTGAACACTTGTTCTGAACACAGTCATTGTGATATCATAGTACATTATTTGAATCCATTGAACACTTGATCTGAACACACAGACAGTGTGATATCATAGTACATTATTTGAATCCATTTAACACTTGTTCTGAACACACAGTCAGTGTGATATCATAGTACATTATTTGAATCCATTTAACACTTGTTCTGAACACACAGTCAGTGTGATATCATAGTACATTATTTTAATCCATTTAACACTTGTTCTGAACACACAGTCAGTGTGATATCATAGTACATTATTTGAATCCATTGTAAAACTTGTTCTGAACACAGTCATTGTGATATCATAGTGCATTATTTGAATCCATTGAACACTTGTTCTTAACACACAGTCAGTGTGATATCACAGTACATTATTTGAATCCATTGAACACTTGTTCTGAACACACAGTCAGTGTGATATCATAGTACATTATTTGAATCCATTGAACACTTGTTCTGAACACACAGTCAGTGTGATATCATAGTACATTATTTGAATCCATTGAACACTTGTTCTGAACACAGTCATTGTGATATCATAGTACATTATTTGAATCCATTGAACACTTGTTCTGAACACAGTCATTTTGAAATCATAGTACATTATTTGAATCCATTTAATACTTGTTCTGAACACACAGTCAGTGTGATATTATAGTACATTATTTGAATCCATTTAACACTTGTTCTGAACACAGTCATTGTGATATCATAGTACATTATTTGAATCCATTGAACACTTGTTCTGAACACACAGTCAGTGTGATATCATAGTACATTATTTTAATCCATTGAACACTTGTTCTGAACACACAGTCAGTGTGATATAATAGTGCATTATTTGAATCCATTCAACACTTGTTCCGAACACAAAGACAGTGTGATTTTAATCAATTGAACACTTGTTCTGAGCACACATTCAGTGTGTGATATCATAGTGTATTATTTGAATCCATTGAACACTTGTTCTTAACACACAATCAGTGTGATATCATAGTACATTATTTGAATCCATTGAACACTTGTTCTGAACACACAGTCAGTGTGATATCATAGTACATTATTTGAATCCATTGAACACTTGTTCTGAACACACAGTCAGTGTGATATCATAGTACATTATTTGAATCCATTGAACACTTGTTCTGAACACAGTCATTGTGATATCATAGTACATTATTTGAATCCATTGAACACTTGTTCTGAACACAGTCATTGTGAAATCATAGTACATTATTTGAATCCATTTAATACTTGTTCTGAACACACAGTCATTGTGATATTATAGTACATTATTTGAATCCATTTAATACTTGTTCTGAACACAGTCATTGTGAAATCATAGTACATTATTTGAATCCATTTAATACTTGTTCTGAACACACAGTCAGTGTGATATCATAGTACATTATTTGAATCCATTGAACACTTGTTCTGAACACACAGTCAGTGTGATTTAATAGTGCATTATTTGAATCCATTCAACACTTGTTCCGAACACAAAGACAGTGTGATTTTAATCAATTGAACACTTGTTCTGAGCACACATTCAGTGTGTGATATCATAGTGTATTATTTGAATCCATTGAACACTTGTTCTTAACACACAATCAGTGTGATATCATAGTACATTATTTGAATCCATTGAACACTTGTTCTTAACACACAATCAGTGTGATATCATAGTACATTATTTGAATCCATTGAACACTTGTTCTGAACACACAGTCAGTATGATATCATAGTACATTATTTGAATCCATTGAACACTTGTTCTGAACACACAGTCATTTTGATATCGTAGTACATTATTTGAATCCATTTAACACTTGTTCTGAACACACAGTCATTGTAATATCATAGTACATTATTTTAATCAATTGAACACTTGTTCTGAACACAGTCATTGTGATATCATAGTACATTATTTGAATCCATTGAACACTTGATCTGAACACACAGACAGTGTGATATCATAGTACATTATTTGAATCCATTTAACACTTGTTCTGAACACACAGTCAGTGTGATATCATAGTGCATTATTTGAATCCATTGAACACTTGTTCTTAACACAGTCATTGTGATATCATAGTACATTATTTGAATCCATTGAACACTTGTTCTGAACACAGTCATTGTGAAATCATAGTACATTATTTGAATCCATTGAACACTTGTTCTGAACACACAGTCATTGTGATATCATAGTGCATTATTTGAATCCATTGAACACTTGTTCTGAACACACAGACAGTGTGATATCTTAGTACATTATTTTAATCCATTGAACACTTGTTCTGAACACACAGTCAGTGTGATATCATAGTACATTATTTTAATCCATTTAACACTTGTTCTGAACACAGTCATTGTGATGTCATTGTGCATTATTTGAATCCATTGAACACTTGTTCTGAACACAGTCATTGTGATATCATAGTACATTATTTTAATCCATTGAACACTTGTTCTGGACACACAGTCATTGCGATATCATAGTGCATTATTTTAATCCATTGAACACTTGTTCTGAACACACAGTCAGTGTGATATCATAGTACATTATTTGAATCCATTTAATACTTGTTCTGAACACACAGTCAGTGTGATATTATAGTACATTATTTGAATCCATTTAACACTTGTTCTGAACACAGTCATTGTGATATCATAGTACATTATTTGAATCCATTGAACACTTGTTCTGAACACACAGTCAGTGTGATATAGTACATTATTTTAATCCATTTAACACTTGTTCTGAACACAGTCATTGTGATATCATAGTACATTATTTTAATCCATTGAACACTTGTTCTGAACACACAGTCAGTGTGATATCATAGTGCATTATTTGAATCCATTCAACACTTGTTCCGAACACAAAGACAGTGTGATTTTAATCAATTGAACACTTGTTCTGAGCACACATTCAGTGTGTGATATCATAGTGCATTATTTGAATCCATTGAACACTTGTTCTGAACACACAGTCATTGTGATATCATAGTACATTATTTGAATCCATTTAACACTTGTTCTGAACACACAGTCAGTGTGATATCATAGTACATTATTTGAATCAATTTAACACTTGTTCTGAACACACAGTCAGTGTGATATCATAGTACATTATTTTAATCCATTGAACACTTGTTCTGAACACACAGTCAGTGTGATATCATAGTACATGATTTGAATCCATTTAACACTTGTTCTGAACACACAGTCATTGTGATATCATAGTACATTATTTTAATCCATTGAACACTTGTTCTGAACACACAGTCATTGTGATATCATAGTGCATTATTTGAATCCATTGAACACTTGTTCTGAACACACAGTCATTGTGATAACATAGTACATTATTTGAATCCATTGAACACTTGTTCTGAACACAGTCATTGTGATATCATAGTGCATTATTTTAATCCATTGAACACTTGTTCTGAACACACAGTCAGTGTGATATCATAGTACATTATTTGAATCCATTTAACACTTGTTCTGAACACACAGTCAGTGTGTGATATCATAGTGCATTATTTTAATCCATTGAACACTTGTTCTGAACACACAGTCATTGTGATATCATAGTACATTATTTGAATCCATTGAACACTTGTTCTGAATAGAGTCATTGTGATGTCATAGTGCATTATTTTAATCCATTGAACACTTGTTCTGAACACACAGTCAGTGTGATATCATAGTATATTATTTGAATCCATTTAACACTTGTTTTGAACACACAGTCAGTGTGATATCATAGTACATTATTTGAATCCATTGAACACTTGTTCTGAACACATAGTCAGTGTGATATCATAGTACATTATTTGAATCCATTTAACACTTGTTCTGAACACACAGTCAGTGTGATATCATAGTACATTATTTTAATCCATTGAACACTTGTTCTGAACACACAGTCATTGTGATATCATAGTGCATTATTTGAATCCATTGAACACTTGTTCTGAACACACAGTCATTGTGATGTCATAGTGCATTATTTGAATCCGTTCAACACTTGTTCTGAACACACAGTCAGTGTGATATCATAGTACATTATTTTAATCCATTGAACACTTGTTCTGAACACACAGTCATTGTGATATCATAGTGCATTATTTGAATCCATTGAACACTTGTTCTGAACACACAGTCATTGTGATAACATAGTACATTATTTGAATCCATTGAACACTTGTTCTGAACACAGTCATTGTGATATCATAGTACATTATTTGAATCCATTGAACACTTGTTCTGAACACACAGTCATTGTGATATCATAGTACATTATTTGAATCCATTGAACACTTGTTCTGAACACACAGTCAGTGTGATATCATAGTACATTATTTGAATCCATTTAACACTTGTTCTGAACACACATTCAGTGTGTGATATCATAGTACATTATTTTAATCCATTTACCACTTGTTCTGAACACACAGTCATTGTGATAACATAGTACATTATTTGAATCCATTGAACACTTGTTCTGAACACAGTCATTGTGATATCATAGTACATTATTTGAATCAATTGAACACCTGTTCTGAACACACAGTCATTGTGATATCATAGTACATTATTTGAATCCATTGAACACTTGTTCTGAACACACAGTCAGTGTGATATCATAGTATATTATTTGAATCCATTTAACACTTGTTCTGAACACACAGTCAGTGTGATATCATAGTACATTATTTGAATCCATTTAACACTTGTTCTGAACACAGTCATTGTGATATCATAGTACATTATTTGAATCCATTCAACACTTGTTCTAAACACACAGTCATTGTGATATCATAGTACATTATTTGAATCCATTGAACACTTGTTCTGAACAGACAGTCAGTGTGATATCATAGTACATTATTTGAATCCATTGAACACTTGTTCTGAACACACAGTCAGTGTGATATTATAGTACATTATTTGAATCCATTTAACACTTGTTCTGAACACAGTCATTGTGATATCATAGTACATTATTTGAATCCATTGAACACTTGTTCTGAACACACAGTCAGTGTGATATCATAGTACATTATTTTAATCCATTGAACACTTGTTCTGAACACACAGTCAGTGTGATATAATAGTGCATTATTTGAATCCATTCAACACTTGTTCCGAACACAAAGACAGTGTGATTTTAATCAATTGAACACTTGTTCTGAGCACACATTCAGTGTGTGATATCATAGTGTATTATTTGAATCCATTGAACACTTGTTCTTAACACACAATCAGTGTGATATCATAGTACATTATTTGAATCCATTGAACACTTGTTCTGAACACACAGTCAGTGTGATATCATAGTACATTATTTGAATCCATTGAACACTTGTTCTGAACACACAGTCATTTTGATATCGTAGTACATTATTTGAATCCATTTAACACTTGTTCTGAACACACAGTCATTGTAATATCATAGTACATTATTTGAATCAATTGAACACTTGTTCTGAACACAGTCATTGTGATATCATAGTACATTATTTGAATCCATTGAACACTTGATCTGAACACACAGACAGTGTGATATCATAGTACATTATTTGAATCCATTTAACACTTGTTCTGAACACACAGTCAGTGTGATATCATAGTACATTATTTGAATCCATTTAACACTTGTTCTGAACACACAGTCAGTGTGATATCATAGTACATTATTTTAATCCATTTAACACTTGTTCTGAACACACAGTCAGTGTGATATCATAGTACATTATTTGAATCCATTGTAAAACTTGTTCTGAACACAGTCATTGTGATATCATAGTGCATTATTTGAATCCATTGAACACTTGTTCTTAACACACAGTCAGTGTGATATCACAGTACATTATTTGAATCCATTGAACACTTGTTCTGAACACACAGTCAGTGTGATATCATAGTACATTATTTGAATCCATTGAACACTTGTTCTGAACACACAGTCAGTGTGATATCATAGTACATTATTTGAATCCATTGAACACTTGTTCTGAACACAGTCATTGTGATATCATAGTACATTATTTGAATCCATTGAACACTTGTTCTGAACACAGTCATTTTGAAATCATAGTACATTATTTGAATCCATTTAATACTTGTTCTGAACACACAGTCAGTGTGATATTATAGTACATTATTTGAATCCATTTAACACTTGTTCTGAACACAGTCATTGTGATATCATAGTACATTATTTGAATCCATTGAACACTTGTTCTGAACACACAGTCAGTGTGATATCATAGTACATTATTTTAATCCATTGAACACTTGTTCTGAACACACAGTCAGTGTGATATAATAGTGCATTATTTGAATCCATTCAACACTTGTTCCGAACACAAAGACAGTGTGATTTTAATCAATTGAACACTTGTTCTGAGCACACATTCAGTGTGTGATATCATAGTGTATTATTTGAATCCATTGAACACTTGTTCTTAACACACAATCAGTGTGATATCATAGTACATTATTTGAATCCATTGAACACTTGTTCTGAACACACAGTCAGTGTGATATCATAGTACATTATTTGAATCCATTGAACACTTGTTCTGAACACACAGTCAGTGTGATATCATAGTACATTATTTGAATCCATTGAACACTTGTTCTGAACACAGTCATTGTGATATCATAGTACATTATTTGAATCCATTGAACACTTGTTCTGAACACAGTCATTGTGAAATCATAGTACATTATTTGAATCCATTTAATACTTGTTCTGAACACACAGTCATTGTGATATTATAGTACATTATTTGAATCCATTTAATACTTGTTCTGAACACAGTCATTGTGAAATCATAGTACATTATTTGAATCCATTTAATACTTGTTCTGAACACACAGTCAGTGTGATATCATAGTACATTATTTGAATCCATTGAACACTTGTTCTGAACACACAGTCAGTGTGATTTAATAGTGCATTATTTGAATCCATTCAACACTTGTTCCGAACACAAAGACAGTGTGATTTTAATCAATTGAACACTTGTTCTGAGCACACATTCAGTGTGTGATATCATAGTGTATTATTTGAATCCATTGAACACTTGTTCTTAACACACAATCAGTGTGATATCATAGTACATTATTTGAATCCATTGAACACTTGTTCTTAACACACAATCAGTGTGATATCATAGTACATTATTTGAATCCATTGAACACTTGTTCTGAACACACAGTCAGTATGATATCATAGTACATTATTTGAATCCATTGAACACTTGTTCTGAACACACAGTCATTTTGATATCGTAGTACATTATTTGAATCCATTTAACACTTGTTCTGAACACACAGTCATTGTAATATCATAGTACATTATTTTAATCAATTGAACACTTGTTCTGAACACAGTCATTGTGATATCATAGTACATTATTTGAATCCATTGAACACTTGATCTGAACACACAGACAGTGTGATATCATAGTACATTATTTGAATCCATTTAACACTTGTTCTGAACACACAGTCAGTGTGATATCATAGTACATTATTTGAATCCATTTAACACTTGTTCTGAACACACAGTCAGTGTGATATCATAGTACATTATTTTAATCAATTTAACACTTGTTCTGAACACACAGTCAGTGTGATATCATAGTACATTATTTGAATCCATTGTAAAACTTGTTCTGAACACAGTCATTGTGATATCATAGTACATTATTTGAATCCATTGAACACTTGTTCTGAACACACAGTCAGTGTGATATCATAGTACATTATTTGAATCCATTGTAAAACTTGTTCTGAACACAGTCATTGTGATATCATAGTACATTATTTTAATCCATTGAACACTTGTTCTGAACACACAGTCATTGTGATATCATAGTGCATTATTTGAATCCATTGAACACTTGTTCTTAACACACAGTCAGTGTGATATCATTGTACATTATTTGAATCCATTGAACACTTGTTCTGAACACACAGTCAGTGTGATATCATAGTACATTATTTGAATCCATTGAACACTTGTTCTGAACACACAGTCAGTGTGATATCATAGTACATTATTTGAATCCATTTAATACTTGTTCTGAACACACAGTCAGTGTGATATTATAGTACATTATTTGAATCCATTTAACACTTGTTCTGAACACAGTCATTGTGATATCATAGTACATTATTTGAATCCATTGAACACTTGTTCTGAACACACAGTCAGTGTGATATAGTACATTATTTTAATCCATTTAACACTTGTTCTGAACACAGTCATTGTGATATCATAGTACATTATTTTAATCCATTGAACACTTGTTCTGAACACACAGTCAGTGTGATATCATAGTGCATTATTTGAATCCATTCAACACTTGTTCCGAACACAAAGACAGTGTGATATCATAGTACATTATTTGAATCCATTTAACACTTGTTCTGAACACACAGTCAGTGTGATATCATAGTACATTATTTTAATCCATTTACCACTTGTTCTGAACACACAGTCATTGTGATAACATAGTACATTATTTGAATCCATTGAACACTTGTTCTGAACACAGTCATTGTGATATCATAGTACATTATTTGAATCCATTTAACACTTGTTTTGAACACAAAGTCAGTGTGATATCATAGTACATTATTTGAATCCATTGAACACTTGTTCTGAACACATAGTCAGTGTGATATCATAGTACATTATTTGAATCCATTTAACACTTGTTCTGAACACACAGTCAGTGTGATATCATAGTACATTATTTTAATCCATTGAACACTTGTTCTGAACACACAGTCATTGTGATATCATAGTGCATTATTTGAATCCATTGAACACTTGTTCTGAACACACAGTCATTGTGATGTCATAGTGCATTATTTGAATCCGTTCAACACTTGTTCTGAACACACAGTCAGTGTGATATCATAGTACATTATTTTAATCCATTGAACACTTGTTCTGAACACACAGTCATTGTGATATCATAGTGCATTATTTGAATCCATTGAACACTTGTTCTGAACACACAGTCATTGTGATAACATAGTACATTATTTGAATCCATTGAACACTTGTTCTGAACACAGTCATTGTGATATCATAGTACATTATTTGAATCCATTGAAAACTTGTTCTGAACACACAGTCATTGTGATATCATAGTACATTATTTGAATCCATTGAACACTTGTTCTGAACACACAGTCAGTGTGATATCATAGTACATTATTTGAATCCATTTAACACTTGTTCTGAACACACATTCAGTGTGTGATATCATAGTACATTATTTTAATCCATTTACCACTTGTTCTGAACACACAGTCATTGTGATAACATAGTACATTATTTGAATCCATTGAACACTTGTTCTGAACACAGTCATTGTGATATCATAGTACATTATTTGAATCAATTGAACACCTGTTCTGAACACACAGTCATTGTGATATCATAGTACATTATTTGAATCCATTGAACACTTGTTCTGAACACACAGTCAGTGTGATATCATAGTATATTATTTGAATCCATTTAACACTTGTTCTGAACACACAGTCAGTGTGATATCATAGTACATTATTTGAATCCATTTAACACTTGTTCTGAACACAGTCATTGTGATATCATAGTACATTATTTGAATCCATTCAACACTTGTTCTAAACACACAGTCATTGTGATATCATAGTACATTATTTGAATCCATTGAACACTTGTTCTGAACACACAGTCAGTGTGATATCATAGTACATTATTTGAATCCATTGAACACTTGTTCTGAACACACAGTCAGTGTGATATTATAGTACATTATTTGAATCCATTTAACACTTGTTCTGAACACAGTCATTGTGATATCATAGTACATTATTTGAATCCATTGAACACTTGTTCTGAACACACAGTCAGTGTGATATCATAGTACATTATTTTAATCCATTGAACACTTGTTCTGAACACACAGTCAGTGTGATATAATAGTGCATTATTTGAATCCATTCAACACTTGTTCCGAACACAAAGACAGTGTGATTTTAATCAATTGAACACTTGTTCTGAGCACACATTCAGTGTGTGATATCATAGTGTATTATTTGAATCCATTGAACACTTGTTCTTAACACACAATCAGTGTGATATCATAGTACATTATTTGAATCCATTGAACACTTGTTCTGAACACACAGTCAGTGTGATATCATAGTACATTATTTGAATCCATTGAACACTTGTTCTGAACACACAGTCATTTTGATATCGTAGTACATTATTTGAATCCATTTAACACTTGTTCTGAACACACAGTCATTGTAATATCATAGTACATTATTTGAATCAATTGAACACTTGTTCTGAACACAGTCATTGTGATATCATAGTACATTATTTGAATCCATTGAACACTTGATCTGAACACACAGACAGTGTGATATCATAGTACATTATTTGAATCCATTTAACACTTGTTCTGAACACACAGTCAGTGTGATATCATAGTACATTATTTGAATCCATTTAACACTTGTTCTGAACACACAGTCAGTGTGATATCATAGTACATTATTTTAATCCATTTAACACTTGTTCTGAACACACAGTCAGTGTGATATCATAGTACATTATTTGAATCCATTGTAAAACTTGTTCTGAACACAGTCATTGTGATATCATAGTGCATTATTTGAATCCATTGAACACTTGTTCTTAACACACAGTCAGTGTGATATCACAGTACATTATTTGAATCCATTGAACACTTGTTCTGAACACACAGTCAGTGTGATATCATAGTACATTATTTGAATCCATTGAACACTTGTTCTGAACACACAGTCAGTGTGATATCATAGTACATTATTTGAATCCATTGAACACTTGTTCTGAACACAGTCATTGTGATATCATAGTACATTATTTGAATCCATTGAACACTTGTTCTGAACACAGTCATTTTGAAATCATAGTACATTATTTGAATCCATTTAATACTTGTTCTGAACACACAGTCAGTGTGATATTATAGTACATTATTTGAATCCATTTAACACTTGTTCTGAACACAGTCATTGTGATATCATAGTACATTATTTGAATCCATTGAACACTTGTTCTGAACACACAGTCAGTGTGATATCATAGTACATTATTTTAATCCATTGAACACTTGTTCTGAACACACAGTCAGTGTGATATAATAGTGCATTATTTGAATCCATTCAACACTTGTTCCGAACACAAAGACAGTGTGATTTTAATCAATTGAACACTTGTTCTGAGCACACATTCAGTGTGTGATATCATAGTGTATTATTTGAATCCATTGAACACTTGTTCTTAACACACAATCAGTGTGATATCATAGTACATTATTTGAATCCATTGAACACTTGTTCTGAACACACAGTCAGTGTGATATCATAGTACATTATTTGAATCCATTGAACACTTGTTCTGAACACACAGTCAGTGTGATATCATAGTACATTATTTGAATCCATTGAACACTTGTTCTGAACACAGTCATTGTGATATCATAGTACATTATTTGAATCCATTGAACACTTGTTCTGAACACAGTCATTGTGAAATCATAGTACATTATTTGAATCCATTTAATACTTGTTCTGAACACACAGTCATTGTGATATTATAGTACATTATTTGAATCCATTTAATACTTGTTCTGAACACAGTCATTGTGAAATCATAGTACATTATTTGAATCCATTTAATACTTGTTCTGAACACACAGTCAGTGTGATATCATAGTACATTATTTGAATCCATTGAACACTTGTTCTGAACACACAGTCAGTGTGATATAATAGTGCATTATTTGAATCCATTCAACACTTGTTCCGAACACAAAGACAGTGTGATTTTAATCAATTGAACACTTGTTCTGAGCACACATTCAGTGTGTGATATCATAGTGTATTATTTGAATCCATTGAACACTTGTTCTTAACACACAATCAGTGTGATATCATAGTACATTATTTGAATCCATTGAACACTTGTTCTTAACACACAATCAGTGTGATATCATAGTACATTATTTGAATCCATTGAACACTTGTTCTGAACACACAGTCAGTATGATATCATAGTACATTATTTGAATCCATTGAACACTTGTTCTGAACACACAGTCATTTTGATATCGTAGTACATTATTTGAATCCATTTAACACTTGTTCTGAACACACAGTCATTGTAATATCATAGTACATTATTTTAATCAATTGAACACTTGTTCTGAACACAGTCATTGTGATATCATAGTACATTATTTGAATCCATTGAACACTTGATCTGAACACACAGACAGTGTGATATCATAGTACATTATTTGAATCCATTTAACACTTGTTCTGAACACACAGTCAGTGTGATATCATAGTACATTATTTGAATCCATTTAACACTTGTTCTGAACACACAGTCAGTGTGATATCATAGTACATTATTTTAATCAATTTAACACTTGTTCTGAACACACAGTCAGTGTGATATCATAGTACATTATTTGAATCCATTGTAAAACTTGTTCTGAACACAGTCATTGTGATATCATAGTACATTATTTGAATCCATTGAACACTTGTTCTGAACACACAGTCAGTGTGATATCATAGTACATTATTTGAATCCATTGTAAAACTTGTTCTGAACACAGTCATTGTGATATCATAGTACATTATTTTAATCCATTGAACACTTGTTCTGAACACACAGTCATTGTGATATCATAGTGCATTATTTGAATCCATTGAACACTTGTTCTTAACACACAGTCAGTGTGATATCATTGTACATTATTTGAATCCATTGAACACTTGTTCTGAACACACAGTCAGTGTGATATCATAGTACATTATTTGAATCCATTGAACACTTGTTCTGAACACAGTCATTGTGATATCATAGTACATTATTTGAATCCATTGAACACTTGTTCTGAACACAGTCATTGTGAAATCATAGTACATTATTTGAATCCATTGAATACTTGTTCTGAACACACAGTCATTGTGATATCATAGTGCATTATTTGAATCCATTGAACACTTGTTCTGAACACACAGACAGTGTGATGTCATAGTACATTATTTGAATCCATTGAACACTTGTTCTGAACACACAGTCAGTGTGATATCTTAGTACATTATTTTAATCCATTGAACACTTGTTCTGAACACACAGTCAGTGTGATATCATAGTACATTATTTTAATCCATTTAACACTTGTTCTGAACACAGTCATTGTGATGTCATTGTGCATTATTTGAATCCATTGAACACTTGTTCTGAACACAGTCATTGTGATATCATAGTACATTATTTTAATCCATTGAACACTTGTTCTGGACACACAGTCATTGCGATATCATAGTGCATTATTTTAATCCATTGAACACTTGTTCTGAACACACAGTCAGTGTGATATCATAGTACATTATTTGAATCCATTTAATACTTGTTCTGAACACACAGTCAGTGTGATATTATAGTACATTATTTGAATCCATTTAACACTTGTTCTGAACACAGTCATTGTGATATCATAGTACATTATTTGAATCCATTGAACACTTGTTCTGAACACACAGTCAGTGTGATATCATAGTACATTATTTTAATCCATTTAACACTTGTTCTGAACACAGTCATTGTGATATCATAGTACATTATTTTAATCCATTGAACACTTGTTCTGAACACACAGTCAGTGTGATATCATAGTGCATTATTTGAATCCATTCAACACTTGTTCCGAACACAAAGACAGTGTGATTTTAATCAATTGAACACTTGTTCTGAGCACACATTCAGTGTGTGATATCATAGTGCATTATTTGAATCCATTGAACACTTGTTCTGAACACACAGTCATTGTGATATCATAGTACATTATTTGAATCCATTGAACACTTGTTCTTAACACACAGTCAGTGTGATATCACAGTACATTATTTGAATCCATTGAACACTTGTTCTGAACACACAGTCAGTGTGATATCATAGTACATTATTTGAATCCATTGAACACTTGTTCTGAACACACAGTCAGTGTGATACCATAGTACATTATTTGAATCCATTGAACACTTGTTCTGAACACAGTCATTGTGATATCATAGTACATTATTTGAATCCATTGAACACTTGTTCTGAACACAGCCATTGTGAAATCATAGTACATTATTTGAATCCATTGAACACTTGTTCTGAACACACAGTCATTGTGATATCATAGTGCATTATTTGAATCCATTGAACACTTGTTCTGAACACACAGACAGTGTGATGTCATAGTACATTATTTGAATCCATTGAACACTTGTTCTGAACACACAGTCAGTGTGATATCTTAGTACATTATTTTAATCCATTGAACACTTGTTCTGAACACACAGTCAGTGTGATATCATAGTACATTATTTTAATCCATTTAACACTTGTTCTGAACACAGTCATTGTGATGTCATTGTGCATTATTTGAATCCATTGAACACTTGTTCTGAACACAGTCATTGTGATATCATAGTACATTATTTTAATCCATTGAACACTTGTTCTGGACACACAGTCATTGCGATATCATAGTGCATTATTTTAATCCATTGAACACTTGTTCTGAACACACAGTCAGTGTGATATCATAGTACATTATTTGAATCCATTTAACACTTGTTCTGAACACAGTCATTGTGATATCATAGTACATTATTTGAATCCATTGAACACTTGTTCTGAACACACAGTCAGTGTGATATCATAGTACATTATTTTAATCCATTTAACACTTGTTCTGAACACAGTCATTGTGATATCATAGTACATTATTTTAATCCATTGAACACTTGTTCTGAACACACAGTCAGTGTGATATCATAGTGCATTATTTGAATCCATTCAACACTTGTTCCGAACACAAAGACAGTGTGATTTTAATCAATTGAACACTTGTTCTGAGCACACATTCAGTGTGTGATATCATAGTGCATTATTTGAATCCATTGAACACTTGTTCTGAACACACAGTCATTGTGATATCATAGTACATTATTTGAATCCATTTAACACTTGTTCTGAACACACAGTCAGTGTGATATCATAGTACATTATTTGAATCAATTTAACACTTGTTCTGAACACACAGTCAGTGTGATATCATAGTACATGATTTGAATCCATTTAACACTTGTTCTGAACACACAGTCATTGTGATATCATAGTACATTATTTTAATCCATTGAACACTTGTTCTGAACACACAGTCATTGTGATATCATAGTGCATTATTTGAATCCATTGAACACTTGTTCTGAACACACAGTCATTGTGATAACATAGTACATTATTTGAATCCATTGAACACTTGTTCTGAACACAGTCATTGTGATATCATAGTGCATTATTTTAATCCATTGAACACTTGTTCTGAACACACAGTCATTGTGATATCATAGTACATTATTTGAATCCATTGAACACTTGTTCTGAATAGAGTCATTGTGATGTCATAGTGCATTATTTTAATCCATTGAACACTTGTTCTGAACACACAGTCAGTGTGATATCATAGTATATTATTTGAATCGATTTAACACTTGTTTTGAACACACAGTCAGTGTGATATCATAGTGCATTATTTTAATCCATTTAACACTTGTTCTGAACACACAGTCATTGTGATATCATAGTACATTATTTGAATCCATTGAACACTTGTTCTGAATAGAGTCATTGTGATGTCATAGTGCATTATTTTAATCCATTGAACACTTGTTCTGAACACACAGTCATTGTGATATCATAGTGCATTATTTTAATCCATTGAACACTTGTTCTGAACACACAGTCAGTGTGATATCATAGTGCATTATTTGAATCCATTTAACACTTGTTCTGAACACACAGTCAGTGTGTGATATCATAGTGCATTATTTTAATCCATTGAACACTTGTTCTGAACACACAGTCATTGTGATATCATAGTACATTATTTGAATCCATTGAACACTTGTTCTGAATAGAGTCATTGTGATGTCATAGTGCATTATTTTAATCCATTGAACACTTGTTCTGAACACACAGTCAGTGTGATATCATAGTACATTATTTGAATCCATTTAACACTTGTTCTGAACACACAGTCAGTGTGATATCATAGTACATTATTTTAATCCATTGAACACTTGTTCTGAACACACAGTCATTGTGATATCATAGTGCATTATTTGAATCCATTGAACACTTGTTCTGAACACACAGTCAGTGTGTGATATCATAGTGCATTATTTTAATCCATTGAACACTTGTTCTGAACACACAGTCATTGTGATATCATAGTACATTATTTGAATCCATTGAACACTTGTTCTGAATAGAGTCATTGTGATGTCATAGTGCATTATTTTAATCCATTGAACACTTGTTCTGAACACACAGTCAGTGTGATATCATAGTACATTATTTGAATCCATTTAACACTTGTTCTGAACACACAGTCAGTGTGATATCATAGTACATTATTTTAATCCATTGAACACTTGTTCTGAACACACAGTCATTGTGATATCATAGTGCATTATTTGAATCCATTGAACACTTGTTCTGAACACACAGTCATTGTGATGTCATAGTGCATTATTTGAATCCGTTCAACACTTGTTCTGAACACACAGTCAGTGTGATATCATAGTACATTATTTTAATCCATTGAACACTTGTTCTGAACACACAGTCATTGTGATATCATAGTGCATTATTTGAATCCATTGAACACTTGTTCTGAACACACAGTCATTGTGATAACATAGTACATTATTTGAATCCATTGAACACTTGTTCTGAACACAGTCATTGTGATATCATAGTACATTATTTGAATCCATTGAACACTTGTTCTGAACACACAGTCAGTGTGATATCATAGTACATTATTTGAATCCATTTAACACTTGTTCTGAACACACATTCAGTGTGTGATATCATAGTACATTATTTTAATCCATTTACCACTTGTTCTGAACACACAGTCATTGTGATAACATAGTACATTATTTGAATCCATTGAACACTTGTTCTGAACACAGTCATTGTGATATCATAGTACATTATTTGAATCAATTGAACACCTGTTCTGAACACACAGTCATTGTGATATCATAGTACATTATTTGAATCCATTGAACACTTGTTCTGAACACACAGTCAGTGTGATATCATAGTACATTATTTGAATCCATTTAACACTTGTTCTGAACACACAGTCAGTGTGATATCATAGTACATTATTTGAATCCATTTAACACTTGTTCTGAACACAGTCATTGTGATATCATAGTACATTATTTGAATCCATTCAACACTTGTTCTAAACACACAGTCATTGTGATATCATAGTACATTATTTGAATCCATTGAACACTTGTTCTGAACACAGTCATTGTGATATCATAGTACATTATTTGAATCCATTGAACACTTGTTCTGAACACACAGTCATTGTGATATCATAGTGCATTATTTGAATCCATTGAACACTTGTTCTGAACACGCAGACAGTGTGATATCATAGTGCATTATTTGAATCCATTGAACACTTGTTCTGAACACACAGTCAGTGTGATATCATAGTACATTATTTTAATCCATTGAACACTTGTTCTGAACACACAGTCATTGTGATATCATAGTGCATTATTTGAATCCATTGAACACTTGTTCTGAACACACAGTCATTGTGATAACATAGTACATTATTTGAATCCATTGAACACTTGTTCTGAACACAGTCATTGTGATATCATAGTACATTATTTGAATCCATTGAACACTTGTTCTGAACACACAGTCATTGTGATATCATAGTACATTATTTGAATCCATTGAACACTTGTTCTGAACACACAGTCAGTGTGATATCATAGTACATTATTTGAATCCATTTAACACTTGTTCTGAACACACATTCAGTGTGTGATATCATAGTACATTATTTTAATCCATTTACCACTTGTTCTGAACACACAGACATTGTGATAACATAGTACATTATTTGAATCCATTGAACACTTGTTCTGAACACAGTCATTGTGATATCATAGTACATTATTTGAATCAATTGAACACCTGTTCTGAACACACAGTCATTGTGATATCATAGTACATTATTTGAATCCATTGAACACTTGTTCTGAACACACAGTCAGTGTGATATCATAGTACATTATTTGAATCCATTTAACACTTGTTCTGAACACACAGTCAGTGTGATATCATAGTACATTATTTGAATCCATTTAACACTTGTTCTGAACACAGTCATTGTGATATCATAGTACATTATTTGAATCCATTCAACACTTGTTCTAAACACACAGTCATTGTGATATCATAGTACATTATTTGAATCCATTGAACACTTGTTCTGAACACACAGTCAGTGTGATATCATAGTACATTATTTGAATCCATTGAACACTTGTTCTGAACACACAGTCAGTGTGATATTATAGTACATTATTTGAATCCATTTAACACTTGTTCTGAACACAGTCATTGTGATATCATAGTACATTATTTGAATCCATTGAACACTTGTTCTGAACACACAGTCAGTGTGATATCATAGTACATTATTTTAATCCATTGAACACTTGTTCTGAACACACAGTCAGTGTGATATAATAGTGCATTATTTGAATCCATTCAACACTTGTTCCGAACACAAAGACAGTGTGATTTTAATCAATTGAACACTTGTTCTGAGCACACATTCAGTGTGTGATATCATAGTGTATTATTTGAATCCATTGAACACTTGTTCTTAACACACAATCAGTGTGATATCATAGTACATTATTTGAATCCATTGAACACTTGTTCTGAACACACAGTCAGTGTGATATCATAGTACATTATTTGAATCCATTGAACACTTGTTCTGAACACACAGTCATTTTGATATCGTAGTACATTATTTGAATCCATTTAACACTTGTTCTGAACACACAGTCATTGTAATATCATAGTACATTATTTGAATCAATTGAACACTTGTTCTGAACACAGTCATTGTGATATCATAGTACATTATTTGAATCCATTGAACACTTGATCTGAACACACAGACAGTGTGATATCATAGTACATTATTTGAATCCATTTAACACTTGTTCTGAACACACAGTCAGTGTGATATCATAGTACATTATTTGAATCCATTTAACACTTGTTCTGAACACACAGTCAGTGTGATATCATAGTACATTATTTTAATCCATTTAACACTTGTTCTGAACACACAGTCAGTGTGATATCATAGTACATTATTTGAATCCATTGTAAAACTTGTTCTGAACACAGTCATTGTGATATCATAGTACATTATTTTAATCCATTGAACACTTGTTCTGAACACACAGTCATTGTGATATCATAGTGCATTATTTGAATCCATTGAACACTTGTTCTTAACACACAGTCAGTGTGATATCACAGTACATTATTTGAATCCATTGAACACTTGTTCTGAACACACAGTCAGTGTGATATCATAGTACATTATTTGAATCCATTGAACACTTGTTCTGAACACACAGTCAGTGTGATATCATAGTACATTATTTGAATCCATTGAACACTTGTTCTGAACACAGTCATTGTGATATCATAGTACATTATTTGAATCCATTGAACACTTGTTCTGAACACAGTCATTTTGAAATCATAGTACATTATTTGAATCCATTTAATACTTGTTCTGAACACACAGTCAGTGTGATATTATAGTACATTATTTGAATCCATTTAACACTTGTTCTGAACACAGTCATTGTGATATCATAGTACATTATTTGAATCCATTGAACACTTGTTCTGAACACACAGTCAGTGTGATATCATAGTACATTATTTTAATCCATTGAACACTTGTTCTGAACACACAGTCAGTGTGATATAATAGTGCATTATTTGAATCCATTCAACACTTGTTCCGAACACAAAGACAGTGTGATTTTAATCAATTGAACACTTGTTCTGAGCACACATTCAGTGTGTGATATCATAGTGTATTATTTGAATCCATTGAACACTTGTTCTTAACACACAATCAGTGTGATATCATAGTACATTATTTGAATCCATTGAACACTTGTTCTGAACACACAGTCAGTGTGATATCATAGTACATTATTTGAATCCATTGAACACTTGTTCTGAACACACAGTCAGTGTGATATCATAGTACATTATTTTAATCCATTGAACACTTGTTCTGAACACAGTCATTGTGATATCATAGTACATTATTTGAATCCATTGAACACTTGTTCTGAACACAGTCATTGTGAAATCATAGTACATTATTTGAATCCATGTAATACTTGTTCTGAACACACAGTCATTGTGATATTATAGTACATTATTTGAATCCATTTAATTCTTGTTCTGAACACAGTCATTGTGAAATCATAGTACATTATTTGAATCCATTTAATACTTGTTCTGAACACACAGTCAGTGTGATATCATAGTACATTATTTGAATCCATTGAACACTTGTTCTGAACACACAGTCAGTGTGATATAATAGTGCATTATTTGAATCCATTCAACACTTGTTCCGAACACAAAGACAGTGTGATTTTAATCAATTGAACACTTGTTCTGAGCACACATTCAGTGTGTGATATCATAGTGTATTATTTGAATCCATTGAACACTTGTTCTTAACACACAATCAGTGTGATATCATAGTACATTATTTGAATCCATTGAACACTTGTTCTTAACACACAATCAGTGTGATATCATAGTACATTATTTGAATCCATTGAACACTTGTTCTGAACACACAGTCAGTGTGATATCATAGTACATTATTTGAATCCATTGAACACTTGTTCTGAACACACAGTCATTTTGATATCGTAGTACATTATTTGAATCCATTTAACACTTGTTCTGAACACACAGTCATTGTAATATCATAGTACATTATTTTAATCAATTGAACACTTGTTCTGAACACAGTCATTGTGATATCATAGTACATTATTTGAATCCATTGAACACTTGATCTGAACACACAGACAGTGTGATATCATAGTACATTATTTGAATCCATTTAACACTTGTTCTGAACACAAAGTCAGTGTGATATCATAGTACATTATTTGAATCCATTTAACACTTGTTCTGAACACACACTCAGTGTGATATCATAGTACATTATTTTAATCAATTTAACACTTGTTCTGAACACACAGTCAGTGTGATATCATAGTACATTATTTGAATCCATTGTAAAACTTGTTCTGAACACAGTCATTGTGATATCATAGTACATTATTTGAATCCATTGAACACTTGTTCTGAACACACAGTCAGTGTGATATCATAGTACATTATTTGAATCCATTGTAAAACTTGTTCTGAACACAGTCATTGTGATATCATAGTACATTATTTTAATCCATTGAACACTTGTTCTGAACACACAGTCATTGTGATATCATAGTGCATTATTTGAATCCATTGAACACTTGTTCTTAACACACAGTCAGTGTGATATCATTGTACATTATTTGAATCCATTGAACACTTGTTCTGAACACACAGTCAGTGTGATATCATAGTACATTATTTGAATCCATTGAACACTTGTTCTGAACACAGTCATTGTGATATCATAGTACATTATTTGAATCCATTGAACACTTGTTCTGAACACAGTCATTGTGAAATCATAGTACATTATTTGAATCCATTGAACACTTGTTCTGAACACACAGTCATTGTGATATCATAGTGCATTATTTGAATCCATTGAACACTTGTTCTGAACACACAGACAGTGTGATGTCATAGTACATTATTTGAATCCATTGAACACTTGTTCTGAACACACAGTCAGTGTGATATCTTAGTACATTATTTTAATCCATTGAACACTTGTTCTGAACACACAGTCAGTGTGATATCATAGTACATTATTTTAATCCATTTAACACTTGTTCTGAACACAGTCATTGTGATGTCATTGTGCATTATTTGAATCCATTGAACACTTGTTCTGAACACAGTCATTGTGATATCATAGTACATTATTTTAATCCATTGAACACTTGTTCTGGACACACAGTCATTGCGATATCATAGTGCATTATTTTAATCCATTGAACACTTGTTCTGAACACACAGTCAGTGTGATATCATAGTACATTATTTGAATCCATTTAATACTTGTTCTGAACACACAGTCAGTGTGATATTATAGTACATTATTTGAATCCATTTAACACTTGTTCTGAACACAGTCATTGTGATATCATAGTACATTATTTGAATCCATTGAACACTTGTTCTGAACACACAGTCAGTGTGATATCATAGTACATTATTTTAATCCATTTAACACTTGTTCTGAACACAGTCATTGTGATATCATAGTACATTATTTTAATCCATTGAACACTTGTTCTGAACACACAGTCAGTGTGATATCATAGTGCATTATTTGAATCCATTCAACACTTGTTCCGAACACAAAGACAGTGTGATTTTAATCAATTGAACACTTGTTCTGAGCACACATTCAGTGTGTGATATCATAGTGCATTATTTGAATCCATTGAACACTTGTTCTGAACACACAGTCATTGTGATATCATAGTACATTATTTGAATCCATTGAACACTTGTTCTTAACACACAGTCAGTGTGATATCACAGTACATTATTTGAATCCATTGAACACTTGTTCTGAACACACAGTCAGTGTGATATCATAGTACATTATTTGAATCCATTGAACACTTGTTCTGAACACACAGTCAGTGTGATACCATAGTACATTATTTGAATCCATTGAACACTTGTTCTGAACACAGTCATTGTGATATCATAGTACATTATTTGAATCCATTGAACACTTGTTCTGAACACAGCCATTGTGAAATCATAGTACATTATTTGAATCCATTGAACACTTGTTCTGAACACACAGTCATTGTGATATCATAGTGCATTATTTGAATCCATTGAACACTTGTTCTGAACACACAGACAGTGTGATGTCATAGTACATTATTTGAATCCATTGAACACTTGTTCTGAACACACAGTCAGTGTGATATCTTAGTACATTATTTTAATCCATTGAACACTTGTTCTGAACACACAGTCAGTGTGATATCATAGTACATTATTTTAATCCATTTAACACTTGTTCTGAACACAGTCATTGTGATGTCATTGTGCATTATTTGAATCCATTGAACACTTGTTCTGAACACAGTCATTGTGATATCATAGTACATTATTTTAATCCATTGAACACTTGTTCTGGACACACAGTCATTGCGATATCATAGTGCATTATTTTAATCCATTGAACACTTGTTCTGAACACACAGTCAGTGTGATATCATAGTACATTATTTGAATCCATTTAATACTTGTTCTGAACACACAGTCAGTGTGATATTATAGTACATTATTTGAATCCATTTAACACTTGTTCTGAACACAGTCATTGTGATATCATAGTACATTATTTGAATCCATTGAACACTTGTTCTGAACACACAGTCAGTGTGATATCATAGTACATTATTTTAATCCATTTAACACTTGTTCTGAACACAGTCATTGTGATATCATAGTACATTATTTTAATCCATTGAACACTTGTTCTGAACACACAGTCAGTGTGATATCATAGTGCATTATTTGAATCCATTCAACACTTGTTCCGAACACAAAGACAGTGTGATTTTAATCAATTGAACACTTGTTCTGAGCACACATTCAGTGTGTGATATCATAGTGCATTATTTGAATCCATTGAACACTTGTTCTGAACACACAGTCATTGTGATATCATAGTACATTATTTGAATCCATTTAACACTTGTTCTGAACACACAGTCAGTGTGATATCATAGTACATTATTTGAATCAATTTAACACTTGTTCTGAACACACAGTCAGTGTGATATCATAGTACATGATTTGAATCCATTTAACACTTGTTCTGAACACACAGTCATTGTGATATCATAGTACATTATTTTAATCCATTGAACACTTGTTCTGAACACACAGTCATTGTGATATCATAGTGCATTATTTGAATCCATTGAACACTTGTTCTGAACACACAGTCATTGTGATAACATAGTACATTATTTGAATCCATTGAACACTTGTTCTGAACACAGTCATTGTGATATCATAGTGCATTATTTTAATCCATTGAACACTTGTTCTGAACACACAGTCAGTGTGATATCATAGTACATTATTTGAATCCATTTAACACTTGTTCTGAACACACAGTCAGTGTGTGATATCATAGTGCATTATTTTAATCCATTGAACACTTGTTCTGAACACACAGTCATTGTGATATCATAGTACATTATTTGAATCCATTGAACACTTGTTCTGAATAGAGTCATTGTGATGTCATAGTGCATTATTTTAATCCATTGAACACTTGTTCTGAACACACAGTCAGTGTGATATCATAGTATATTATTTGAATCCATTTAACACTTGTTTTGAACACACAGTCAGTGTGATATCATAGTGCATTATTTTAATCCATTTAACACTTGTTCTGAACACACAGTCATTGTGATATCATAGTACATTATTTGAATCCATTGAACACTTGTTCTGAATAGAGTCATTATGATGTCATAGTGCATTATTTTAATCCATTGAACACTTGTTCTGAACACACAGTCATTGTGATATCATAGTGCATTATTTTAATCCATTGAACACTAGTTCTGAACACACAGTCAGTGTGATATCGTAGTGCATTATTTGAATCCATTTAACACTTGTTCTGAACACACAGTCAGTGTGTGATATCATAGTGCATTATTTTAATCCATTGAACACTTGTTCTGAACACACAGTCATTGTGATATCATAGTACATTATTTGAATCCATTGAACACTTGTTCTGAATAGAGTCATTGTGATGTCATAGTGCATTATTTTAATCCATTGAACACTTGTTCTGAACACACAGTCAGTGTGATATCATAGTACATTATTTGAATCCATTTAACACTTGTTCTGAACACACAGTCAGTGTGATATCATAGTACATTATTTTAATCCATTGAACACTTGTTCTGAACACACAGTCATTGTGATATCATAGTGCATTATTTGAATCCATTGAACACTTGTTCTGAACACACAGTCATTGTGATGTCATAGTGCATTATTTGAATCCGTTCAACACTTGTTCTGAACACACAGTCAGTGTGATATCATAGTACATTATTTTAATCCATTAAAACTTGTTCTGAACACACAGTCATTGTGATATCATAGTGCATTATTTGAATCCATTGAACACTTGTTCTGAACACACAGTCATTGTGATAACATAGTACATTATTTGAATCCATTGAACACTTGTTCTGAACACAGTCATTGTGATATCATAGTACATTATTTGAATCCATTGAACACTTGTTCTGAACACACAGTCAGTGTGATATCATAGTACATTATTTGAATCCATTTAACACTTGTTCTGAACACACATTCAGTGTGTGATATCATAGTACATTATTTTAATCCATTTACCACTTGTTCTGAACACACAGTCATTGTGATAACATAGTACATTATTTGAATCCATTGAACACTTGTTCTGAACACAGTCATTGTGATATCATAGTACATTATTTGAATCAATTGAACACCTGTTCTGAACACACAGTCATTGTGATATCATAGTACATTATTTGAATCCATTGAACACTTGTTCTGAACACACAGTCAGTGTGATATCATAGTACATTATTTGAATCCATTTAACACTTGTTCTGAACACACAGTCAGTGTGATATCATAGTACATTATTTGAATCCATTTAACACTTGTTCTGAACACAGTCATTGTGATATCATAGTACATTATTTGAATCCATTCAACACTTGTTCTAAACACACAGTCATTGTGATATCATAGTACATTATTTGAATCCATTGAACACTTGTTCTGAACACAGTCATTGTGATATCATAGTACATTATTTGAATCCATTGAACACTTGTTCTGAACACACAGTCATTGTGATATCATAGTGCATTATTTGAATCCATTGAACACTTGTTCTGAACACGCAGACAGTGTGATGTCATAGTACATTATTTGAATCCATTGAACACTTGTTCTGAACACAGTCATTGTGATATCATAGTACATTATTTTAATCCATTGAACACTTGTTCTGGACACACAGTCATTGTGATATCATAGTGCATTATTTTAATCCATTGAACACTTGTTCTGAACACACAGTCAGTGTGATATTATAGTACATTATTTTAATCCATTGAACACTTGTTCTGGACACACAGTCATTGCGATATCATAGTGCATTATTTTAATCCATTGAACACTTGTTCTGAACACACAGTCAGTGTGATATCATAGTACATTATTTGAATCCATTTAATACTTGTTCTGAACACACAGTCAGTGTGATATTATAGTACATTATTTGAATCCATTTAACACTTGTTCTGAATACAGTCATTGTGATATCATAGTACATTATTTGAATCCATTGAACACTTGTTCTGAACACACAGTCAGTGTGATATCATAGTACATTATTTTAATCCATTTAACACTTGTTCTGAACACAGTCATTGTGATATCATAGTACATTATTTTAATCCATTGAACACTTGTTCTGAACACACAGTCAGTGTGATATCATAGTGCATTATTTGAATCCATTCAACACTTGTTCCGAACACAAAGACAGTGTGATTTTAATCAATTGAACACTTGTTCTGAGCACACATTCAGTGTGTGATATCATAGTGCATTATTTGAATCCATTGAACACTTGTTCTGAACACACAGTCATTGTGATATCATAGTACATTATTTGAATCCATTTAACACTTGTTCTGAACACACAGTCAGTGTGATATCATAGTACATTATTTGAATCAATTTAACACTTGTTCTGAACACACAGTCAGTGTGATATCATAGTACATTATTTTAATCCATTGAACACTTGTTCTGAACACACAGTCAGTGTGATATCATAGTACATGATTTGAATCCATTTAACACTTGTTCTGAACACACAGTCATTGTGATATCATAGTACATTATTTTAATCCATTGAACACTTGTTCTGAACACACAGTCATTGTGATATCATAGTGCATTATTTGAATCCATTGAACACTTGTTCTGAACACACAGTCATTGTGATAACATAGTACATTATTTGAATCCATTGAACACTTGTTCTGAACACAGTCATTGTGATATCATAGTGCATTATTTTAATCCATTGAACACTTGTTCTGAACACACAGTCAGTGTGATATCATAGTACATTATTTGAATCCATTTAACACTTGTTCTGAACACACAGTCAGTGTGTGATATCATAGTGCATTATTTTAATCCATTGAACACTTGTTCTGAACACACAGTCATTGTGATATCATAGTACATTATTTGAATCCATTGAACACTTGTTCTGAACAGAGTCATTGTGATGTCATAGTGCATTATTTTAATCCATTGAACACTTGTTCTGAACACACAGTCAGTGTGATATCATAGTACATTATTTGAATCCATTTAACACTTGTTTTGAACACACAGTCAGTGTGATATCATAGTACATTATTTTAATCCATTGAACACTTGTTCTGAACACATAGTCAGTGTGATATCATAGTACATTATTTGAATCCATTTAACACTTGTTCTGAACACACAGTCAGTGTGATATCATAGTACATTATTTTAATCCATTGAACACTTGTTCTGAACACACAGTCATTGTGATATCATAGTGCATTATTTGAATCCATTGAACACTTGTTCTGAACACACAGTCATTGTGATGTCATAGTGCATTATTTGAATCCGTTCAACACTTGTTCTGAACACACAGTCAGTGTGATATCATAGTACATTATTTTAATCCATTGAACACTTGTTCTGAACACACATTCATTGTGATATCATAGTGCATTATTTGAATCCATTGAACACTTGTTCTGAACACACAGTCATTGTGATAACATAGTACATTATTTGAATCCATTGAACACTTGTTCTGAACACAGTCATTGTGATATCATAGTACATTATTTGAATCCATTGAACACTTGTTCTGAACACACAGTCATTGTGATATCATAGTACATTATTTGAATCCATTGAACACTTGTTCTGAACACACAGTCAGTGTGATATCATAGTACATTATTTGAATCCATTTAACACTTGTTCTGAACACACATTCAGTGTGTGATATCATAGTACATTATTTTAATCCATTTACCACTTGTTCTGAACACACAGTCATTGTGATATCATAGTACATTATTTTAATCCATTGAACACTTGTTCTGAACACACAGTCATTGTGATATCATAGTGCATTATTTGAATCCATTGAACACTTGTTCTGAACACACAGTCATTGTGATGTCATAGTGCATTATTTGAATCCGTTCAACACTTGTTCTGAACACACAGTCAGTGTGATATCATAGTACATTATTTTAATCCATTGAACACTTGTTCTGAACACACATTCATTGTGATATCATAGTGCATTATTTGAATCCATTGAACACTTGTTCTGAACACACAGTCATTGTGATAACATAGTACATTATTTGAATCCATTGAACACTTGTTCTAAACACAGTCATTGTGATATCATAGTACATTATTTGAATCCATTGAACACTTGTTCTGAACACACAGTCATTGTGATATCATAGTACATTATTTGAATCCATTGAACACTTGTTCTGAACACACAGTCAGTGTGATATCATAGTACATTATTTGAATCCATTTAACACTTGTTCTGAACACACATTCAGTGTGTGATATCATAGTACATTATTTGAATCCATTGAACACTTGTTCTGAACACAGTCATTGTGATATCATAGTACATTATTTGAATCAATTGAACACCTGTTCTGAACACACAGTCATTGTGATATCATAGTACATTATTTGAATCCATTGAACACTTGTTCTGAACACACAGTCAGTGTGATATCATAGTACATTATTTGAATCCATTTAACACTTGTTCTGAACACAGTCATTGTGATATCATAGTGAATTATTTGAATCCATTGAACACTTGTTCTTAACACACAGTCAGTGTGATATCACAGTACATTATTTGAATCCATTGAACACTTGTTCTGAACACACAGTCAGTGTGATATCATAGTACATTATTTGAATCCATTGAACACTTGTTCTGAACACACAGTCAGTGTGATATCATAGTACATTATTTGAATCCATTGAACACTTGTTCTGAACACAGTCATTGTGATATCATAGTACATTATTTGAATCCATTGAACACTTGTTCTGAACACAGTCATTGTGAAATCATAGTACATTATTTGAATCCATTGAACACTTGTTCTGAACACACAGTCATTGTGATATCATAGTGCATTATTTAAATCCATTGAACACTTGTTCTGAACACACAGACAGTGTGATATCTTAGTACATTATTTTAATCCATTGAACACTTGTTCTGAACACAAAGTCAGTGTGATATCATAGTACATTATTTGAATCCATTTAACACTTGTTCTGAACACAGTCATTGTGATATCATAGTACATTATTTGAATCCATTCAACACTTGTTCTAAACACACAGTCATTGTGATATCATAGTACATTATTTGAATCCATTGAACACTTGTTCTGAACACAGTCATTGTGATATCATAGTACATTATTTGAATCCATTGAACACTTGTTCTGAACACACAGTCATTGTGATATCATAGTGCATTATTTGAATCCATTGAACACTTGTTCTGAACACGCAGACAGTGTGATGTCATAGTACATTATTTGAATCCATTGAACACTTGTTCTGAACACAGTCATTGTGATATCATAGTATATTATTTTAATCCATTGAACACTTGTTCTGGACACACAGTCATTGTGATATCATAGTGCATTATTTTAATCCATTGAACACTTGTTCTGAACACACAGTCAGTGTGATATTATAGTACATTATTTTAATCCATTGAACACTTGTTCTGGACACACAGTCATTGCGATATCATAGTGCATTATTTTAATCCATTGAACACTTGTTCTGAACACACAGTCAGTGTGATATCATAGTACATTATTTGAATCCATTTAATACTTGTTCTGAACACACAGTCAGTGTGATATTATAGTACATTATTTGAATCCATTTAACACTTGTTCTGAATACAGTCATTGTGATATCATAGTACATTATTTGAATCCATTGAACACTTGTTCTGAACACACAGTCAGTGTGATATCATAGTACATTATTTTAATCCATTTAACACTTGTTCTGAACACAGTCATTGTGATATCATAGTACATTATTTTAATCCATTGAACACTTGTTCTGAACACACAGTCAGTGTGATATCATAGTGCATTATTTGAATCCATTCAACACTTGTTCCGAACACAAAGACAGTGTGATTTTAATCAATTGAACACTTGTTCTGAGCACACATTCAGTGTGTGATATCATAGTGCATTATTTGAATCCATTGAACACTTGTTCTGAACACACAGTCATTGTGATATCATAGTACATTATTTGAATCCATTTAACACTTGTTCTGAACACACAGTCAGTGTGATATCATAGTACATTATTTGAATCAATTTAACACTTGTTCTGAACACACAGTCAGTGTGATATCATAGTACATTATTTTAATCCATTGAACACTTGTTCTGAACACACAGTCAGTGTGATATCATAGTACATGATTTGAATCCATTTAACACTTGTTCTGAACACACAGTCATTGTGATATCATAGTACATTATTTTAATCCATTGAACACTTGTTCTGAACACACAGTCATTGTGATATCATAGTGCATTATTTGAATCCATTGAACACTTGTTCTGAACACACAGTCATTGTGATAACATAGTACATTATTTGAATCCATTGAACACTTGTTCTGAACACAGTCATTGTGATATCATAGTGCATTATTTTAATCCATTGAACACTTGTTCTGAACACACAGTCAGTGTGATATCATAGTACATTATTTGAATCCATTTAACACTTGTTCTGAACACACAGTCAGTGTGTGATATCATAGTGCATTATTTTAATCCATTGAACACTTGTTCTGAACACACAGTCATTGTGATATCATAGTACATTATTTGAATCCATTGAACACTTGTTCTGAACAGAGTCATTGTGATGTCATAGTGCATTATTTTAATCCATTGAACACTTGTTCTGAACACACAGTCAGTGTGATATCATAGTACATTATTTGAATCCATTTAACACTTGTTTTGAACACACAGTCAGTGTGATATCATAGTACATTATTTTAATCCATTGAACACTTGTTCTGAACACATAGTCAGTGTGATATCATAGTACATTATTTGAATCCATTTAACACTTGTTCTGAACACACAGTCAGTGTGATATCATAGTACATTATTTTAATCCATTGAACACTTGTTCTGAACACACAGTCATTGTGATATCATAGTGCATTATTTGAATCCATTGAACACTTGTTCTGAACACACAGTCATTGTGATGTCATAGTGCATTATTTGAATCCGTTCAACACTTGTTCTGAACACACAGTCAGTGTGATATCATAGTACATTATTTTAATCCATTGAACACTTGTTCTGAACACACATTCATTGTGATATCATAGTGCATTATTTGAATCCATTGAACACTTGTTCTGAACACACAGTCATTGTGATAACATAGTACATTATTTGAATCCATTGAACACTTGTTCTGAACACAGTCATTGTGATATCATAGTACATTATTTGAATCCATTGAACACTTGTTCTGAACACACAGTCATTGTGATATCATAGTACATTATTTGAATCCATTGAACACTTGTTCTGAACACACAGTCAGTGTGATATCATAGTACATTATTTGAATCCATTTAACACTTGTTCTGAACACACATTCAGTGTGTGATATCATAGTACATTATTTTAATCCATTTACCACTTGTTCTGAACACACAGTCATTGTGATAACATAGTACATTATTTGAATCCATTGAACACTTGTTCTGAACACAGTCATTGTGATATCATAGTACATTATTTGAATCAATTGAACACCTGTTCTGAACACACAGTCATTGTGATATCATAGTACATTATTTGAATCCATTGAACACTTGTTCTGAACACACAGTCAGTGTGATATCATAGTACATTATTTGAATCCATTTAACACTTGTTCTGAACACACAGTCAGTGTGATATCATAGTACATTATTTGAATCCATTTAACACTTGTTCTGAACACAGTCATTGTGATATCATAGTACATTATTTGAATCCATTCAACACTTGTTCTAAACACACAGTCATTGTGATATCATAGTACATTATTTGAATCCATTGAACACTTGTTCTGAACACAGTCATTGTGATATCATAGTACATTATTTGAATCCATTGAACACTTGTTCTGAACACACAGTCATTGTGATATCATAGTGCATTATTTGAATCCATTGAACACTTGTTCTGAACACGCAGACAGTGTGATGTCATAGTACATTATTTGAATCCATTGAACACTTGTTCTGAACACACAGTCAGTGTGATATCTTAGTACATTATTTGAATCCATTGAACACTTGTTCTGAACACACAGTCAGTGTGATATCATAGTACATTATTTTAATCCATTTAACACTTGTTCTGAACACAGTCATTGTGATGTCATTGTGCATTATTTGAATCCATTGAACACTTGTTCTGAACACAGTCATTGTGATATCATAGTACATTATTTTAATCCATTGAACACTTGTTCTGGACACACAGTCATTGTGATATCATAGTGCATTATTTTAATCCATTGAACACTTGTTCTGAACACACAGTCAGTGTGATATTATAGTACATTATTTGAATCCATTTAACACTTGTTCTGAACACAGTCATTGTGATATCATAGTACATTATTTGAATCCATTGAACACTTGTTCTGAATACACAGTCAGTGTGATATCATAGTACATTATTTTAATCCATTTAACACTTGTTCTGAACACACAGTCAGTGTGATATCATAGTGCATTATTTGAATCCATTCAACACTTGTTCCGAACACAAAGACAGTGTGATTTTAATCAATTGAACACTTGTTCTGTGCACACATTCAGTGTGTGATATCATAGTGCATTATTTGAATCAATTTAACACTTGTTCTGAACACACAGTCAGTGTGATATCATAGTACATTATTTTAATCCATTGAACACTTGTTCTGAACACACAGTCATTGTGATATCATAGTGCATTATTTGAATCCATTGAACACTTGTTCTGAACACACAGTCATTGTGATAACATAGTACATTATTTGAATCCATTGAACACTTGTTCTGAACACAGTCATTGTGATATCATAGTACATTATTTTAATCCATTGAACACTTGTTCTGAACACAGTCATTGTGATATCATATTGCATTATTTGAATCCATTGAACACTTGTTCTGAACACACAGTCATTGTGATGTCATAGTGCATTATTTGAATCCATTGAACACTTGTTCTGAACACACAGTCATTGTGATAACATAGTACATTATTTGAATCCATTGAACACTTGTTCTGAACACACAGTCATTGTGATATCATAGTACATTATTTGAATCCATTGAACACTTGTTCTGAACACAGTCATTGTGATATCATATTGCATTATTTGAATCCATTGAACACTTGTTCTGAACACACAGTCATTGTGATGTCATAGTGCATTATTTGAATCCGTTCAACACTTGTTCTGAACACACAGTCATTGTGATATCATAGTGCATTATTTGAATCCATTGAACACTTGTTCTGAACACACAGTCATTGTGATAACATAGTACATTATTTGAATCCATTGAACACTTGTTCTGAACACAGTCATTGTGATATCATAGTGCATTATTTTAATCCATTGAACACTTGTTCTGAACACACAGTCAGTGTGTGATATCATAGTGCATTATTTGAATCCATTGAACACTTGTTCTGAACACACAGTCATTGTGATATCATAGTACATTATTTGAATCCATTGAACACTTGTTCTGAACACAGTCATTGTGATATCATATTGCATTATTTGAATCCATTGAACACTTGTTCTGAACACACAGTCATTGTGATGTCATAGTGCATTATTTGAATCCGTTCAACACTTGTTCTGAACACACAGTCATTGTGATATCATAGTGCATTATTTGAATCCATTGAACACTTGTTCTGAACACACAGTCATTGTGATAACATAGTACATTATTTGAATCCATTGAACACTTGTTCTGAACACAGTCATTGTGATATCATAGTACATTATTTGAATCCATTGAACACTTGTTCTGAACACACAGTCAGTGTGATATCATAGTACATTCACGAGTTCACACTTACATCAAATTAAATGGAGTAAAAGATTATGCGTATTTGGCGTGCTGTCCGGGGGAGGGCTCCGGGCTCGGAATTTTGGCCCGAACCCAGAGTATCCCCCGTGATAGGGTTGGTCTAGAACAAGACTGTATTGCGTTATGGATTGAGTAGATGTCTAATAGGTTTTTATTCAATCAAGTGAGGAGATGGGGTGGTGGAGGGATGCTAAGAAACTGTCAACGAAAGGAAGGTGAGTCAGCTGTATATAAACACTCTTCCTGTTGTTGATTGAATTGATTAGTTCAGTATGCTCCACTCGTGTTTAATTAGGTTTTAATTATCTGGGCGTGCTCCACTTTGGTTTGATTATATTACGTTATCTGGCGTGCTCCATTATTTAGAAGGTTTAATTATCTGGACGTGCTCCTCCCGAAATTAGTTACTAAAACTTCACTTATTTGAATCCATTTAACACTTGTTCTGAACACACATTCAAAAGTTCAAAAACCCCTTATGACGACAATGACAACGAGGACCGTGACGTCGCCCGGTATGGCGCAGCCGGGGCCCCACCCTGGAGCCAGGCCTGGGGTTGGGGCTCGTATGCGAGCGCCTGGTGGCCGGGCCTTCCCCCACGGGGTCCGGCCGGGCTCAGCCCGAAGGAGCGACGTGGGGACACCTTCCCGTGGGCCCACCACTCACGGGAGGGACCGTAAGGGGCCGGTGCGGAGAAGATCGGGCAGCAGTCGAAGGCAGGAGCCTAGACAACCCGATCCCTGGACACGGAAACTGGCTCTTGGGACATGGAATGTCACCTCACTGGCGGGGAAGGAGCCTGAGATTGTGCGTGAGGTTGAGAGGTTCCGACTAGAGATAGTCGGAATCACCTCTACGCACGGCTTGGGCTCTGGAACCACACTCCTCGAGAGAGGATGGACTCTTCACCACTCTGGAGTTGCCCATGGTGAGAGGCGGCGGGCTGGTGTGGGTTTGCTTATAGCCCCCCAGCTCTGCCGCCATGTGTTTGAGTTTACCCCGGTGAACGAGAGGGTTGTTTCCCTGCGGCTTCGGCTCAGGGATAGGTCTCTCACTGTTGTTTGTGCCTACGGGCCGAACGGCAGTGCAGAGTACCCGGCCTTTTTGGTGTCCCTGGGAGGGGTGCTGGAAAGTGCTCCGACTGGGGACTCCGTCGTTCTACTGGGGGACTTCAACGCCCACGTGGGCAATGACAGTGACACCTGGAGGGGCGTGATTGGGAGGAACGGCCCCCCTGATCTGAACCCGAGTGGTGTTCAGTTATTGGACTTCTGTGCTAGTCACGGTTTGTCCATAACGAACACCATGTTCAGGCATAAGAGTGTCCATCAGTGCACATGGCACCAGGACACTCTAGGTCGTAGGTCAATGATCGACTTTGTGGTCGTTTCATCTGACCTGCGGCCGTATGTCTTGGACACTCGGGTGAAGAGAGGGGCGGAGCTGTCAACTGATCACCACCTGGTGGTGAGTTGGATCCGATGGCGGGGGAGGAAGCTGGACAGACCCGGTAGACCCAAGCGTACTGTAAGGGTCTGCTGGGAACGTTTGGCCGAGCCCCCTGTCAGAGAGATCTTCAACTCCCACCTCCGGCAGAACTTCGACCGGATCCCGAGGGAGGCTGGAGATATTGAGTCCGAATGGACCATGTTCTCCACCTCCATTGTCAAAGCTGCCGCTCGGAGCTGTGGCCGTAAGGTCTCCGGTGCATGTCGAGGCGGCAATCCCCGAACTCGGTGGTGGACACCGGAAGTAAGGGATGCCGTCAAGCTGAAGAAGGAGTCCTATCGGGCCTGGTTGGCTTGTGGGACTCCTGAGGCAGCTGACATGTACCGGCAGGCTAAGCGGACTGCAGCCTGGGTGGTTGTGGAGGCAAAAACTCGGGCCTGGGAGGAGTTCGGTGAGGCCATGGAAAAGGACTATCGGCTGGCCTCGAAGAGATTCTGGCAAACCGTCCGGCGCCTCAGGAGGGGGAAGCAGTGCCCTACCAACGCTGTTTACAGTGGCGATGGGCAGCTGTTGACCTCAACTGGGGATATCGTCGGACGGTGGAAGGAATACTTTGAGGATCTCCTCAATCCCGCCATCACGCCTTCCATTGAGGAAGCAGAGGCTGGGGGCTCAGAGGAGGACTCGTCCATCACCCGGGCTGAAGTCACCGAGGTGGTCAAGAAACTCCTCGGTGGCAAGGCACCGGGGGTGGATGAGATCCGCCCTGAGTACCTCAAGTCTCTGGATGTTGTGGGGCTGTCTTGGCTGACACGCCTCTGCAACATCGCGTGGCGGTCGGGGACAGTGCCTCTGGGATGGCAGACCGGGGTGGTGGTCCCTCTTTTTAAGAAGGGGGACCGGAGGGTGTGTTCCAACTACAGAGGGATCACACTTCTCAGCCTCCCCGGGAAAGTCTATGCCAGGGTACTGGAGAGGAGAATACGGCCGATAGTAGAACCTCGGATTCAGGAGGAACAGTCTGGTTTTCGTCCGGGCCGTGGTACACTGGACCAGCTCTATACCCTCTACAGGGTGCTGGAGGGTTCATGGGAGTTTGCCCAACCAGTCCACATGTGTTTTGTGGATTTGGAGAAGGCATTCGACTGTGTCCCTCGCGGCATCCTGTGGAGGGTGCTCGGGGAGTATGGGGTCCGGGGTCCTTTGCTAAGGGCTGTCCGGTCCCTGTACGACCAAAGCAGGAGTTTGGTCCGCATTGCCGGCAGTAAGTCAGACTTGTTCCCGGTGCATGTTGGACTCCGGCAGGGCTGCCCTTTGTCGCCGGTTCTGTTCATAATTTTTATGGACAGAATTTCTAGGCGCAGCCAGGGGCCGGAGGGTGTCAGGTTGGGGGACCATGCGGTTTCGTCTCTGCTCTTTGCGGATGACGTTGTCGTGTTGGCCCCTTCTAACCAGGACCTTCAGCATGCACTGGGACGGTTTGCAGCCGAGTGTGAAGCGGCTGGGATGAGGATCAGCACCTCCAAATCCGAGGCCATGGTCCTCAGTCGGAAAAGGGTGGTTTGCCCTCTTCAGGTTGGTGGAGAGTTCCTGCCTCAAGTGGAGGAGTTCAAGTATCTAGGGGTCTTGTTCACGAGTGAGGGGAGGATGGAACGGGAGATTGACAAACGGATCGGTGCAGCTTCTGCAGTAATGCGGTCGATGTACCGGTCTGTTGTGGTGAAGAAAGAGCTAAGCCGTAAGGCGAAGCTCTCGATTTACCGGTCAATCTACGTTCCTACTCTCACCTATGGTCATGAGCTTTGGGTCATGACCGAAAGGACAAGATCCCGGATACAGGCGGCCGAAATGAGTTTTCTCCGCAGGGTGGCTGGGCGCTCCCTTAGAGATAGGGTGAGGAGCTCAGTCACTCGGGAGGAACTCGGAGTAGAGCCGCTGCTCCTCCACATCGAGAGGGGTCAGTTGAGGTGGCTCGGGCATCTGTTCCGGATGCCTCCTGAGCGCCTTCCCGGGAAGGTGTTTCGGGCATGTCCAACCGGGAGGAGGCCCCGGGGAAGACCTAGGACACGCTGGAGGGACTATGTCTTCCGGCTGGCTTGGGAACGCCTCGGTGTCCCCCCGGAAGAGCTGGAGGAAGTGTCTAGGGAGAGGGAAGTCTGGGCATCTCTGCTTAGACTGCTGCCCCCGCGACCCGGCCCTGGATAAAGCGGAAGAAGATGGATGGATGGACACATTCAGTGTGTGATATCATAGTACATTATTTTAATCCATTTACCACTTGTTCTGAACACACAGTCATTGTGATAACATAGTACATTATTTGAATCAATTGAACACCTGTTCTGAACACACAGTCATTGTGATATCATAGTACATTATTTGAATCCATTGAACACTTGTTCTGAACACACAGTCAGTGTGATATCATAGTACATTATTTGAATCCATTTAACACTTGTTCTGAACACACATTCAGTGTGATATCATAGTACATTATTTGAATCCATTTAACACTTGTTCTGTACACAGTCATTGTGATATCATAGTACATTATTTGAATCCATTCAACACTTGTTCTAAACACACAGTCATTGTGATATCATAGTACATTATTTGAATCCATTGAACACTTGTTCTGAACACACAGTCAGTGTGATATCATAGTACATTGTTTGAATCAATTTAACACTTGTTCTGAACACAGTCATTGTGAAATCATAGTACATTATTTGAATCCATTGAACACTTGTTCTGAACACACAGTCATTGTGATATCATAGTGCATTATTTGAATCCATTGAACACTTGTTCTGAACACACAGACAGTGTGATATCATAGTACATTATTTGAATCCATTGAACACTTGTTCTGAACACAGTCAGTGTGATATCATAGTACATTATTTGAATCCATTGAACACTTGTTCTGAACACAGTCATTGTGATGTCATAGTACATTATTTGAATCCATTTAACACTTGTTCTGAACACACATTCAGTGTGTGATATCATAGTACATAATTTTAATCCATTTACCACTTGTTCTGAACACACAGTCATTGTGATAACATAGTACATTATTTGAATCCATTGAACACTTGTTCTGAACACAGTCATTGTGATATCATAGTACATTATTTGAATCAATTGAACACCTGTTCTGAACACACAGTCATTGTGATATCATAGTACATTATTTGAATCCATTGAACACTTGTTCTGAACACACAGTCAGTGTGATATCATAGTACATTATTTGAATCCATTTAACACTTGTTCTGAACACACATTCAGTGTGATATCATAGTACATTATTTGAATCCATTTAACACTTGTTCTGAACACAGTCATTGTGATATCATAGTACATTATTTGAATCCATTCAACACTTGTTCTAAACACACAGTCATTGTGATATCATAGTACATTATTTGAATCCATTGAACACTTGTTCTGAACACACAGTCAGTGTGATATCATAGTACATTGTTTGAATCAATTTAACACTTGTTCTGAACACAGTCATTGTGAAATCATAGTACATTATTTGAATCCATTGAACACTTGTTCTGAACACACAGACAGTGTGATATCATAGTACATTATTTGAATCCATTGAACACTTGTTCTGAACACAGTCAGTGTGATATCATAGTACATTATTTGAATCCATTGAACACTTGTTCTGAACACAGTCATTGTGATGTCATAGTACATTATTTTAATCCATTGAACACTTGTTCTGAACACACAGTCATTGTGATATCATAGTACATTATTTGAATCCATTGAACACTTAATTTGAACACACGAACAGTGATATCATACATCATTTGAATCCATTGAACACTTGTTCTGAACACAGTCATTGTGATGTCATAGTACATTATTTTAATCCATTGAACACTTGTTCTGAACACACAGTCATTGTGATATCATAGTGCATTATTTGAATCCATTGAACACTTGTTCTGAACACACAGTCAGTGTGATATCATAGTACATTATGTGAATCCATGTAACACTTGTTCTGAACACACAGTCAGTGTGATTTCATAGTGCATTATTTGAATCCATTGAACACTTAATCTGAACACACAGTCAGTTTGATTTTAATCCTTTGAACACTTGTTCTGAACACACATTCAGTGTGTGATATCATATTACAATATTTGAATCCATTGAACACTTGTTCTGAACACACATTCAGTGTGTGATATCATAGTACATTATTTGAATCCATTTAACACTTGTTCTGAACACACAGACAGTGTGAAATCATAGTACATTATGTGAATCCATGTAACACTTGTTCTGAACACACAGACAGCGTGATATCATAGTACATTATTTGAATCCATTGAACACTTAATATGAACACACAGTCAGTGTGATATCATAGTGCATTATTTGAATCCATTGAACACTTAATCTGAACACACAAACAGTGATATCATACATTATTTGAATCCATTTAACACTTGTTCTGAACACACAGTCAGTTTGATTTTAATCCATTGAACACTTGTTCTGAACACACAGTCACTGTGATATCATAGCACTTCATTTTAATCCATTGAACACTTGTTCTGAACACACAGTGTGATATCATAGTACATTATTTTAATCCATTTAATACTTGTTCTGAACACACTGTCAGTATGATTTTAATCCATTGAACACTTTTTCTGAAGACACAGACAGTGTGATATCATAGTAGGCTATTATGTACACCTCGTCAAAATACATATCTTTCTACATTGTGTAGGCAGCCTAATTTACCTCAACATTTCAGTTTACATGGTCGGAGCTATTCAGTCTTGTTCGGCTAGTTTCTCCACAGAGCCTTTACTGTACACAATATGTTGCGCTTGTATCAAATTCAAATGGATAAGCGACTGCCTGGTGCTCGTAACTTGTTATCACTTCAATAGAGCGGCAAAATCGCAGAACGAGTTCGTCAGAGCTGTGCGCGAGACGATCCAGCTGCTCTCGCGCTTCGAGTCTGTTGGATGCGCTCGCGGTTTAATCAGGTAATGCCGTTTCTTCATCAGGCTTTTGATGCTTGTTCCCAATCCCTTGCATTTGCAGCACTCGAGTAAATAACAGCGTTTAATATGTGGGGGCATGGTGGGGTTTGGCGAGCGGCGCGCTCCAGGAAAAGTTTAGGTTCTCGCGATCGACTGTCAATCATTTCCTCGGCCAATCACGGGCCCTCTCTGTGCTCGGGCCCTGGCGATTAATGCTGCCTTCACGTGCTCTCGGAATTTTCGTAAATACGAGTTTCCTAGGTAAAAATTGCACATGAATGCCCTCACATTTTAAAACTTGAATGCAATGAGCTCGTAATCACGACTTCAGAAGTCGGAATGACCAAATTTCCGATAGCACGTGAAGGCAGCATAACCCCCCAGCTAACCCTTGGGTGCGTTCCATAGAGACAGAGCGTATTTAGGCCACGCCCACACCGGGGGGGGGGGGCAATCCAACGCTCTCCATTGACTTTGCATTGCGGGAGGCTGCCTCATTGTCATTTCGGACTTATAACAAAAAACAGAACAATGTCTAAAAGCTGATATGTGACAAGGTGTACAGCAAACAAGCTAAAAAACACAAAAATAAGTTGTTATAAGCTGTAGACCCAAAAAAACGAGCGTTTAAGAAGATAAAAGTGGATACAGGCAATACGAAGTGAAGCTTCAGCAGGAAGAATGGGTAAATTTTGGGATCCTGACACTCAGTATGCCTCAATATGTCTGTGTGCAGTAAATATGTTGTCACTGTTAAGTCAAATATCCAAATGTCCGTTTTATATGATGACGCTGATTACGTTCCCCTCTAGTCGCCGTAGTTCTCAGTGTAATATGACCCGTAGCGCGCTGTCTCAATGGCCTGAATCCACTTTTTTGTCCTTAAACGCTCGTTTTTTGGATCAACAGCTTATAAAAACGTCTGGGTTTTTGCTTCTGGGTTTTGTTTAGCTTGTTTGCTGTACACTTTGTCACATATCAGCTTTAATACATTGTTCAGTTTTTTGTTATAAGTCCGAAATGACAAGGAGGCAGCCTCCCGCAATGCAAAGTCAATGGAGACGTTTTGATTGTTTTCCCCCCCGGTGGGCGTGGTCTTCAGATTATGACGCGTGTCGCTCTGTCTCTATTCGACAGGGTCCCTACGCACTGTTAGCTGCTCCCTACTCCCTGAGCACGGTATATCAGTTGAAGTGGACTTCACTGACAGTAATCGCACATAATTAGAACGCCCTGCAACGTCATCAAAGAAAGGTAACGACAGGTGCAGATTATGATATAAAATTAATATTGTATTTTACTTTACTTTCAAATTGAAAACCATATAATAATAAGCAAATATACATTTACAAAACACACAGTATGTATCTAAAAAATATAATCAAAACATTGTCCATTAGTTTTATCAGTTTACTTACCTGTATTGAAAACATTTGAAGCTGCACTGTCATTCAATATGAAAATATATTTTGATTTGATTAACTATGTATAAATGTAGGCTATTCTTAATCAATGGTCTTTGTAGCGTCTCATCTCGTGCACTTTCTTTCCCAAGTGTAGCTGCATATAACATTCCTGAGGTAAATAAAGTCAAATATAAAAAATGACAGCCCTCAGCTGCTTCTCAACACTTTTAATTGGTTTACATATTCATAAAATATAATATACGAATGTAACAGTTATTGCCATAACCATTCATAAACACTCTAGCTTGTATAACTATGAATAAATACATATGTAAACTCCATCGCATAGCTGTTTAAAAACTCTTCCAACGGCGCTGCTCCATCATTAGTTTTTTTTTTTTTTTTTTTTTTAAGCTTTATTTGAACATTCAGTTTGCAATATGGTACAACAAATTTAGAACATAACAATAATTACGAAAAACATCACTAAAAGAGAGAAAAAAAACAAAAAAACAACATGAATAAGCAATACCATAGCTCAAAATAAAACAAATTGGCAGAAAAGAAGAAAAAAGGAAGAAAAGGGACAAAAGAGGGCATTACACAAATGAATAACAATTACAGATTGAGTACAGTGAAAAGTTTGTAGGCTGTGCAAACTGTACATGTTCTAAGAGCTTTTTTGTTAAGTGAGACTGAAATTGTAAGTAAATAATGTTTTATCTCTTGTAACAATACTACAAAAACAGGTTTACAATTCGCAAATTTACATTTATGAATGTAAAATCTACACAGAAAAAGAATTAGATTTATTATAAAGCAGGTTTTTGAATCTGCTTCAAAAAATCCAAAAATAACAAATTTAAGGTTCATTGAAAATCCTTGTAAGATAAAACTTGAGATAAATAAACTAACATCTTTCCAGAGCTGGGAAGTATAATTGCACAACCAAAACAAATGAACAAGAGTTTCAGTGTCATTCTGACAAAAGGAACATTTAGAGTCAAAATTAGATCTAAATTTGTTTTTAAGAAAGTGTTTGACAGGATAAATGTTATGGAGTAATTTGAAAGATATTTCTTTAACTTTGTTGGTAAGGAAAAATCTATGTTGAATGGACCATATATTTTTCCAATTTAAATTATCAAAAAGGTTGTTCCAGTACGAGACTGCAGGAGGGGCAGAGACAATGTTCTCAAGGAATAGAGCTCTTATTTTATAATTTCTCCCTTTTTTCCGGGCGAAACATATGTCACCTACAGGTGTGTTGACAGGTTCAGGAAAGGAAGTTATTCCTGAAGAAAGAGTATTGTTCCTGAAAAGCATGCAGATGCCAGATGGAATAGCATCCATAACAGTGGCAAACTCTTTAGGTGTTACGGGTATACTATATTCTGAAAGAAATTCTGTATACCTAAAGAGCAGACCTTCCTTGTTAAAGAGCTGGCTAACATGAAATATTCCATTATTGAACCAATGATTATAGAACAAAGATTTATTCTTAAACAAAATATTCCTATTGATCCATATGTAACACCGGTGGGGAGAAAAATTATGTTTGTAAATAAGAGTCCATGCCAGAAGAACTTGCTGGTGAAAGTTAGAGAGCTTTACAGGGAGTTTTTGGACATCATAATTACACATTAAGACAAACTTTGTGCCACCAAGCTGCGAGAAGACAAATTGAGGGAAAATATTCCAAATAGTGGTGGGATTATTTAGGAATCGGCTAAGCCAATTTATTTTAATTGTATTATTTAATGAATTAAAATCAATAAAGTCTAATCCACCCTTATTCTGGGAATTTAGAATCACTGACTTCTTCAAATAATGGGGCTTGTTTTTCCATAAAAATTTTGACAAGATTCCGTCGATTACTTTACATGTGGGTTTATTAATGTACAGTGACTGAGCGGCATAAGTAAGGCGAGATAGACCCTCTGCTTTAACAAGCAAACCTCTGCCTTTCAGAGAGAGGTCTCTCTGTAGCCAGCAATTGAACCTTTTTTTTGTTTTTGTAACAATTGGGTTAAAATTTGTAGAGCATCTATGATTGTCTTTAGTTATCTGTATACCCAAATATGTAATACAATTTTTAACTGCAATACCATTAATTGAAGAAGTCATACTGGTTTTCACTGGGATTAATTCACACTTATTAAGATTAAGATGTAAGATGATGCTTTAGAGAAACGCTGGAGAATATGTAGGGCTGCTGGTATTTGGAGAGAGTCTTCTAAGAACAGAGCAGTATCATCTGCTAGCTGACTAATTATTATTTCAGTATTTCCGATATGAATGCCTTTTAGATGACTTGCTTTGATATATGAACATAGAAATTGTGTCGCAATCAAGAAAAGATAGGGAGATACTGGACATCCCTGTCTAACACCCCTTTTTAAGGAGAATCTAGGAGAGGTACTATTACTTAACTTAATTGAGCTATTACTATTCACATACAGCATTTTGACCATATTACAAAAAGGATCTCCAAAGCCAACTTTGTGCAGTGCTTGAAACAGAAATTCATGTTCTAGTGTATCAAATGCTTTATAATAATCTAAGAATAAAATAAAGCTTTCATTTTGAACTAAATGTGAATAATCTAACATATCTAATATTAAACGTATGCTATTTGAAATATGTCTGTTAGGTAGAAATCCAGACTGCGTTTCATCAATAATGGAATTTAAAATACATTTTAATCTTTTAGCCAGAACTAAAGCTATAATTTTGTAGTCATTATTTAGCAAGGAGATTGGGCGCCAATTATCTATGAGAAGGAGATCTTTGTTTGGCTTTGGGATTAGGGTGATTATTCCCTGACATAAAGTGGGGGGAAGAGAAGTTCTCTCTGTGCTTTCCCTAAAAACCTCTAATAGAAAGGGTGCTATTTTTTTGCTGAATAATTTATAAAACTCTGAGGTGAGTCCATCATTTCCTGGAGATTTTCCATTTTTTAACAAATTAATTGCATCAACAATTTCTTTAAAGTTAATGGGGGCGTCACAGAAGGTTTTATCTACCATATTCAACTGCTGTGTATTCTGGAGAGACTCAAAAAAATCATCTGCATCTTGGTGGCAAAATTTGGATGTATATAATTCACTATAGAAATTAGCACAAAACTCTCCAATACGTTTTTGATCTTCACTTAATGTTCCATCAATTATGAGTTTTGTTATATTATTTTTTTTTGCTTGTTCCCTTTCTAATCTAAAGAAGTATGCAGAACTTTGCTCACCTTCCTCAAGCCACTTTCTTCGTGATCTAATGAAGGCTCCTTCAGCTTTATTTTTATATATTTTATCTAATTGGAGTTGTAGTTTAGCAAGTTCAGCTTTTTCAGAATCAGTGATATCTTCCATATTTTTAGCTAAAAGATTGGTAATTTTAGAAATAACTTCATTCTCATAGGTTTTTCTTTTTTTAGTTAAGTCACTACTGAATTTACGAAAATATTTACACACTTCAAATTTAGTTAGCTCCCAATTATTACTGTAATTATTTTCTTCTTTTGCTTTATTCCAAAATGTACTGATAATGTCATCAATTTTGTTTCTGACTTCATCATAAGAGAGGATTGAATTATTCAGCTTCCAATAAGAGGGAGTTTTATATGAATTAACATTATTTGAAAGAGGAATTTGAATAGTAATAGACTTATGATCAGATAAAGGTGAAGGTATAATGTCAGATGAAATATTATGTAGCTCTTTAGAAGCAAGCCATAAGTCAATGCGAGATTGGCATGATAGAGAGTTATTACTCCATGTAAATGCTTTTAAGGATGGGTGAGTTTCTCTCCAGCAATCAACCAAAGAAAATCTTTGCACAAACATCTTTAAGTAGTTAGAGTTAGAGTTATTAGATTTGGGAGGCCATCTATCAATATTATTGTCCATAACCACATTAAAGTCCCCCCCAAAAACCAAATAAGAATTGGGGTAGTTATTTAACAGTAAAAGTATGCGTTTTTCCAATCGACATAAGAAACTTTCATTGTCTTTTTGTTGATTGAATCCATAGAGATTGGTAACAATAAACATCTTATCTGAAATTTCAAGTAAAAGGCACACATAACGGCCATTTGAATCACAGTCCGAAAACAGTATTTTTCCCCGTAAAGCGATGAAGTAAAATGCAAACCCCAGCTGAGCTTGATGTTCCATGGGACATCCACAGGTCCATACCCCATTGTGATCTCCAAAAATGTAAATCTTCTTTGACTGAATGACATTCTTGTAAAAAATAAAAATCAAGGTTAAACTGTTTAAGGTACAAAAAGACAGCTTTGCGTTTGGTAAGGTTTCTCAGCCCTCTAACATTAATAGAAAGAATAGATAGAGCCATAACAACAGCAAAAAACACAAAAGAAAAGGAAACCTTTAAGCAAAAGTTACGAAAATATGATACAATTAACGTAGCAAGGATTCACACTTGCCTAAGAAGGAGTATAAGCATAACAGAGCTCAGCAAATTCTATTAACAAAAAGTACTAATGTGTTAAAGTAGTGCAGTACCAAATAAAAAGTTGTAAAATTATTAACAACAGGACGGGAATATAGAAGAACAGGTAATCCGTATTATTCAAACAGAATAATATTAAAACTCCTTGTTTTGTCCAACAGACTGTAAACCATTTACAATAATGTAAAGTGCAAAATTAACCGTTTTAAAACGTTTAGGTTAACACAATACCTGCCTAAAAGGCGTGACGTTACTGTTCCGCGTAGAAATGCACCTGAAATCGTTTAACGTTAGAGATCCTGAAGAACGAAGTTGTGCGGAGTGGAGCGGATAAACAAAGTCAGAAAGCGGAGTTCAAGTTGGTGGAAATATTTCCGTGCCATCCACAAAGGCCCTTCCTCCAACGAAATAGGCCCGCTTGTTATCTCGCCGCGCTCTTTCCACGAGAGGCCATAGTTTTTTTCTGTTTTCCCGATCCGTCGGAGACAAATCCTCTGAGATTTTTAAATTGTTGTTCCTGAGAAAGGGAGAATCCTTCGCCGCCCGCCAAACTGCATCACGATAGAAGCGTGAGGTAAACTGAAAGATGATCCCCCTAGGTTTGTCGCTGGTCATCTGTTTACGACCGAGTCGATGTACAGTGTCAACGATGTATGGAAGTTTGTCCTTTGCTTCTGGTAAAAGCTGCTGACAAACCTGGACAACCCGCTCCCGTACATCCTCCCTCTCTGTTTAGGGTATCCCATAGACTCTCAGATTCCATCGACGTGTGTATCCTTCGAGGTGAGACAGACGTTTTTCTTGCTCGGACGATTTCATCTCAGCGTTTTTCACTTGAGATTTAATTGCGCCAAGCTGAGTTTTAACGTCCTTAACTTCAGCACTCACAAACTCAACAGCTGTCTTCACGTCGGCTATCTGTTTCGTGTTTTCAGTGATGGTTTCTTTCATGCTCGCGATTGCTCGTGCATTTTCCCCAACCATTCTTTCCAAAGAATCAGAACGACTGTTAATTAGTTGCGATAGTTCTTTGAACTGTGCGAGAATATTGGCAGTATCGCGGCTCTCTACCTTCCGATGTTTGACTATAGGAGAGTCATGTGGAGTGTCGGGAAGAGAAGGATATGTCACCTCAGCAGGCATGATATCTGCAGAATCCATTTCTGAACTGAGGTAATCATGCAAATTTTCGCTCACAAGTTTGTTTGAGACTTGCTGCATGGACGAAGTAACATTAACTTTGTTAGCAGGATTAGCTTTGGCTTGGCATACGTTCTTATTTTTCCTTTTCTCAGATTTTCCCATTTTCTATCCTTCTACTCGTTGCTGCAGTCATTTATGCACTTAGATATAGCTGAACGGTCTCTATAACTGCACTACTAATAAAAATATCAGCTTGAATTTGCCGAGCTCTCTAAATCACGTCTTGTCAGAGCGCCATCTTGGGAGCCTCCGCTCCATCATTAGTTCAGACCATAGGTTCAGACAGGTGATGCACGCGACGCGCAAAGACAGTTGGGTGTTTTTCACTCTCTACTTCCTGTGAAGTGATGTATCGATGTTCCCTTCTTCCCTCCGCCATTCGCAGTGCCCTTCAAACTGAACATGTTCGCTCCCTTTGGATTGAAATCTCACTTAAAATGGCGGAATACCCTCTGAAGTCCACTTCGCAGTTCACTCACGGTCGAGTGGAACGCACCCCTTATGTTAATCCAGCCCTGTACATACATTCGAGTCCTGATCGGGAGGTAAGTCTCAAACCACGTGATCGGGCCCGATTTCCGATCACATGATCGGATCGGGACATCCCTAGTACAAACACATACTTGCTTGTGTAATTTTGCTTAATCCTAATCCAGAGCTACATATAATTCCCCTGTTAGAAAAAATATTTATGAAACATTTTATTTTACTTTTTTTTTCAGTCAATTAAGACAACATTAAGACAATAACAGGTCAATTGTCAGAAAAGTGCAATGTATAACGTGCAATGCATAAAAACGTCAGATCAGTTCACTGAATTATGTACAACCCCAAATCCAGAAAAAGTTGGGACATTTTGTAAATATAAACAAATTTTTAATTTGATGGCTGCTACACACTCCAAAAAATGTTGGGAGGCAGGCATGTTTACCACTGTGTCACATCACCTTTCCTTTTAATTACACCTTTTAATAGTTTGGGAATTGAGGATACTAATTGTTGCAGTTTTGCAAGTGGATTTACATTTACATTTACATTTATGCATTTGGCAGACGCTTTTATCCAAAGCGACTTACATTGCATTCAAAGTACACATTTTACATTTTGTCAGTTCTTGCTTTCCCTGGGAATCGAACCCATGACCTTGGCGTTGCTAGCGCCACGCTCTACTGTTTGAGCTACAGGAAAGCCATATTTATTTATTGCCCAATCTTGCCTGATACAAGAAAGCTGCTCAACAGTCTGTGGTCATTGTTGTCTGATTCTCCTTTGCATGATGGGCCATACATTTTCAATAAGAGATAGATCTGGACTGCAGGCAGAGGGTCAAGCACATTCACTCTATTGTGTAGTGTCTAGAAACGACTCTGTTTTAGCACGTGCAGCATGAGGCCTGGCATTGTCTTGCTTCCCAGGAAAGATGTCATCTTGATGGCTTTAAACGTCTCTGTACAATATAAGCCTCCACAATGGTACCTTCATACACATGCAAGTCACCCATGCCGTTTGCACTGATGTACCCCCATCCCATGACGTGTTTGCTTTTGCACTTGTCGCTGATGAACGTCTGGATGGTCCCTTTTGTCTTTGGGACTGAGAACTCGATGTCAGTTTTTTTCCAAAACCAAGATTTCTTTGAGATTCCAGTGGCATTTCTTGATGCAGTGCAGACTGTTTTAAGTGACGACGGATTTCCGAAGTACTCCTGAGCCCATGTGGCTGCATTTAACAGAGTAGAATGACGGTTTCGCATGCAATGCCGTCTGTGGGCTCAAAGGTCACGCACATTCAACAGAGGTCTCCTGCCTTACCCTACACGCACTGAGATTTCTCTGGATTCCATGAAACTTTTCACATTGTTATGTATGGTAGATGGTGACAGACCTAAATTCTTTGTAATCTTGCATTTGATTTTTGAATTGTTTGACAATTCTCTCGTGATATTTGGCACAAAGTGATGAGCCATGACCCATCTTTGCTTGCAAAGACTCAGATGCTCCAATCACGATACCCTCACCGATTACCAATTAATCTACTTATTGTGGACTTATTGTGTGTTTAAAAACACTTGGATATTCTATAAAGCTGTTCAATTTTATTTTGCGTCTCCCAACTTTTTTGGAGTGTGTAGCAGCTATCAAAATTGCAATTACGTTGTTCAGTGAAAACTTGGAAATCTTTTCTTAGTACTTTTTCCAGTTAAATAAAGGTTAAAAAGAATGAACAAATAACAGATTCTTGATTTTATTGCATTTTACAAAATGTCCCAACTTTTCTTGATTTTCTTGGATTGCAGATAAATTCCACTGTATGATTGTGGTCACTACCAAAAGTACAACCACCTATAATGGTGTGACTCGTATGTTGTATCTTTTGGATAATAAGATGCCTGAAAGGCCTCTATTATAATATAGTACATCCAGCAGCATCTTGTCAATCTTGGTAGTTACAGCTTGACTCCAGAGTACTTCAGCAGCCAATCAATGCCATCCAACAGTCCTGTTAGTGTTTCTGCTGTCGTGTCCTGAACCTATAGTATCATAAAACATATATTGAACCCTTGTAGAATGTTTTATGTATGCCAGAAATTCTTTCCAGATGCAGTTTGATATCTTACCATCCAGGGGTTGGGCAGCGAGCTGAGCTGAAGCTGATGGGCAACTGTCACACAAGGTATCCTGTGTCTGTCTGCTGTCTCTCTCGACACACAGGAGAGCACCAGGATAGGGCGGGACACAGCTCCCACCTCAGGGTCTAACATAACCCTGATCTGTGCCCTTTCCTCCTCCCACTCTCTGTCCGCTCCTCCAATATATGAACGAGAGATATACAGTATAAACTGCAAAAATCACTACATGTGCTTACAATGCTTTAGCAAGCAGGACTGTAAAGAAATTCATACGTAGGCACAATTTATATTTGTCAACATAACTAATTTCACGCATTTAAGCATAAGCCTTTAAAGGGGTGGTAAAACACATTCTTTTGAAGGCTTGATTGTGTTTGTGGGGTGCACTGTAACATGTGTTCATGCTTCGTTTTTTAAAAAAAAAATCATTATTTTTCATATATTTGACCTTTATTCTACACTGCTCTGTCCCTCCTTGTAAAACGGTCTGATGCTTTCCGGGTTGTATGAAGCCAGTCCCTCAAAAATACGCGATGGGCTCAGATTGGTTAGCTGGCCCAGTGTGTTGTGATTCGCTAACCGCAGTGTACGTTTGTCGGAAACGTCACACCCCTTACCTTCACCGGTAGACTGTGCTTTGGTCAGTATTAGAAACGATGGCGTCAATAAAACCACACCAATCTGAGCCCGAATCAGACCCAGAACATTTTAGTGAAGATGATCGAGCAGAACCTGTTCAGTCCTCAAGAGTAAAGACTGCAGATCTATAGTGATCGCTACTGAATGGCACTGTTAGTTTTGTATTTTTAGAACGATTATAGCCAAATATCTGTCGCAAGAACTATTAACCCAAAACACTAAACACTGGCTTTACTAGTAAGTTAGCCAAATCACACACAGAACCATGTTTAGCAAGCCTGTAGATAAACAACACATAAAAGCTCTAATCAAAGAATCATTTACACTAATGCCAAGTTCGCTGTTGAGATTTTAACGTTAGTGTTTGTAACGTTAGGTGTTCGTCGGATAACGTTAAGTATGAATGAGCATTTAACAGACTGGTTTGCAGAACAGTGTTGTCATCTGTTTACTTCCTTGCTACAATGTACAACCTATTACAGGAAAACACATAGATGAAAAATAAATCAGACTTACAGGTTGTGGCCCGTAAACAGCTTCTGTTTGTAAATCCAGCTTTCAGGACAAGCCGTTGTGCATATCCTGTATTGAACTCGCGAACATTGTGGAAGTTTTCCTCCGTGAAATGTGCTGCGGGAGCCCCGCGCGCGTCGTGCATTCACACACTGGCAGTGTTTGTCTTATGCAGCTGACGTTGTGCAAATCCGGCATTGAACTCGCGAAGATGGAAGTTTTCCTCCGTGAGATGTGCTGCGGGAGCCCTGCACGCGCCTGTTCCCTTCTGTCTCATACACACGTGCATATAACATGCTGTATGTTAAACGCTCTGCAACGCACCCCTGTCCCTATGAAGGCTGAACAAAGCAAGTACCCCAGACCTGCAATCCGGATGAATATAACAGCGTTTCCTCGGCATCGCGGCAACAACACTCCAGCCTAACTATACCACAACAGCGCCGCGATACAAAATGGCGCCCCCGACCCCCTATTTAATATTCTCGGAGGAGAGGTTTATGTAAATATTGAGCCTGGTGATGTCACCAACCCTGGAGGAATGTGTGTAGTCGCCTACTGGCTGTTTGCTGTAGTTCTTAGAAATGGATTTCTTTAAAAGCAAATATCTCCCTTTGCTTTAAACTTTGAACGTTCTAACTTTGCAGATGTTGTTTATGCTCAAGCAGCAACATTACACGCTAGCTAAAGTTAGAATAGTGAAATCGTGGTTTACCACCCCTTTAAATCAAAAGTACGCTCGAACACAACAATCATACCTCTTTCTGTCTCAGCATTTGCCACAAAGATGAATCCATTCATGGCTTGGCAAACTTGATTAAACATGGGGTTAAGGCTTAAGGGCATGCAGGATTCACTATCCTCCTGATAGACAAAGAGTTTACTGCGCAGACTGAGGTGCTCCAGGCGAGCTCTTTCTCGCTCCGTCCTAAATCCACAAACACAGACTCTCATTCATACAAACTGGATTACATGACACATTTACACATCAGCTCAGAATGAAAATGATTTCATGCTCATTCTACCATTACAACTTTTTTTCTTTAAAGAAATGCATACTTTTATTCAGCAAGGATGCAGTTAATTGAGCAAATGTAATTGTCTCTCAAATAAATGCTGTTCTTTAGAACTTCCTATTCATTAAAGAATCCTAAAAAAAATGTAAGCTGTCTTCAACATTGATAAAGAAATGTTTCTTGAGCACCAAAGCAGCATTTCTAAAGGATCACATGACACTAAAAGCTGGCTAATAAAAATCAGATTTACCATCACAGGAATAAATTACATTCAAAGAAATATTAAAATAGCAGACGGTTATTTTAAATTGTAATACAATTTCACAATATTACTGTTTTTACTATATTTTTAATCAAATAAATGCAGCCTTGGTGAGCATAAGAGACTTCTTTTAAAATTAAATGGAAATAGAAATTTAACCAACCCCCTAACGCTCAAAATAATTCATTGGTTTAGTAGAGCCAACTCAAATTAAACAAATTAGTTCAAACAAATTAACTTTTATGAGTTTTTAGAACTTTCACAAAACTAGCACATTTTAAGTAATCTGAATTATTTCCTTGTTTTGAGTGTTGTTTCTTTTAATTTAGACAAACTTAAAGCCAAATTAATTTAGACAAACAAAAACCAAAGCATGACACTCAAAAGCAAGAGTAAATGCTAAAATTAAGTGTTATATAATGTTTTTTTGTGTGTGCAAGATTAATGTGGGAGACTAGATTTAATATTGTTTAATGTTTTGTTATGCTAGTTTAGAAGAGTTTCATTATGTTGTTTTTTGTAGGGTTCTCATCATGGTGATGAGTGGAGCATGAGCTTAGTTTGAAAACAGATATACTGTATGTTAAATATCTTATGTTGCTGTACTCATTCAGCAAGTGCTATGCTATGCTAATGCTATCAAAAGATTGTTACCAATTGACCCTTTTCACAGACTATGATGATGCGTTTTAACGGTCATCAATATCGTAAATCCTGCAACGTTCTTTGTCATTTCATTTTAAAAATATATACAGGGGGGCAAAAAAGTATTTAGTCAGCCACCAATTGTGCAAGTTTTCCTACTTAAAAAGATGAGTGAGGCCTGTAATTTTCATCATAGGTACACTTCAACTATGAGAAAATCACATTGTCTGATTTTTAAAGAATTTATTTGCAAATTATGGTGGAAAATAAGTATTTGGTCAATAACAAAAGTTCATCTCAATACTTTGTTATATACCCTTTGTTATCTAACCTATGTTACCCAGTCTCCAGATTTCAACCCCATAGAAAATCTTTGGAGGGAGTTGAAAATCCGTGTTGCCCAGCGACAGCCCCAAAACATCACTGCTCTAGAGGAGATCTGCTTGGAGGAATGGGCCAAACTACCAGCAACAGTGTGTAAAACTTACAGAAAACATTTGACCTCTGTCATTGCCAACAAAGGGTATATAACAAAGTATTGAGATGAGCATTGTTATTGACCAAATACTTATTTTCCACCATAATTTGCAATTAAATTCTTTAAAAATCAGACAAAGTGATTTTCTGGATTTTTTTTCTCATTCTGTCTCTCATAGTTGAAGTGTACCTATGATGAAAATAACAGGCCTCTCTCATCTTTTTAAGTGGGAGAACTTGCACAATTGGTGGCTGACTAAATACTTTTTTGCCCCACTGTAAATATACATTTATAACACTAATACTTTGTATGTTATTACTTTTGCATCAAATTAAAAAAACAAGTTACCGCTGCTGTGAGTGTGTTTCTAATACAGCGTCTATGGGAGTGATGGTGAAAATTAACATATTTCTCTCTTTTGACTGCCGTTATCAATCTCACTCTATTTTTTCCCTGTTTTGAAAGATGTGAAATCACTATTGTGGCATTTTTCTTTTGGGCACACAAAAAAATATTTAATGTATTCTCTCATTCACAGCTATAAAATTGGACGACTTCCGCTCTGAGAAACCTACAAATTTGAAAAGGGTCTATTTTCAAGGTAGCATTGATTGAATTAGCTAGTTAAAGCTAGCCAAGTTTCCACTACTAAAAATATGTAAGTTGAAATTACATGATAATTTTAAGTTAAAAGTATGAATTAGCTGAATTAGCAAATAAAATGTATGAGTACAAAATAAAAATCTGCAAGTTCTTAACTTAAAACATTTGCTGTAACTGTTTATTCAGGTTTACAGTGTAGTGTGCATTTCTGAATGAGAATAAACTATCCTCTTCCTTACCTGTTAGTTGAATATAAAGTCGCAATATTGAATCTGTGCTGATCTTTGTGCTTAAAACTTATTCCAGATCCAATGCCTGAAAAAAAAAATCCCATTAAGGTAAAGGTCAAGTGCAGAAAAAGCAACCACAGCACACAACATCCATTTATCCAGTTAAATAACCAACTTGAATGAACTATAATGGCAGGGCACCATCAATCTGACGATGAGGTATTCCTGCTATAGGCAGTAAATCTGGGGAAGTCATGATCTTAGTCATGAGGGAAATCTCTAACTGCTCAAGCCCCGGGCCAAACATGGCGAACTGTGGCTCTGCAACCGGTACGAGGGACTGGAAGAAGGAAGTCACAGACTCAAACGTTGCCCTGGGTTGGTGTCGCCACTGGTTTCGACAGTCCGGGCAGATGCGTAGATACCTGTGGGTGCCATATCAAAGAGAATATATTAGTAAACATTATGGGTTTTTAAATACAGGCTAACAACTTTCATAGGTACAAGACCACTTGTGTATATTATTTCTGTTATCAAAGTGCCATCTGCCTCAATGTTAAGCACTTACTCTGCCATATAATCATGATCAAATGGCATCTGAGAGTCATACAGCACAGCTGAGCCAGTGAGCTTGACACGAGGCATTGATAAATGGTCAAATGACTGCCAGAGCGGCATATCACGCAACAGGAAGTACTTCCACAGGACAGGGTCTCGAACCATTGACCGCCAATATGTACTGGTGCCTCCCAGTCTGCAGAGGTCTTGCGGAGACAGGAAGGTCATAATAAGAAACTGCATGTCAACCTGCGTGTTTAAATAAGGAAGACAAAAAAAAATGCATTTTGGAATATTGTTTAAAGAATTAGACCGGTCAGAAGTTTTGAGTTGGTAAACATTTTACGGTAAAAAGAGTAATATATTATTACAATTCAAAATAATTGATTTCTATTAGAATATATTTTAAAATGTAATTGTCAAACTGATTTTTTTAGGATCATTACTCCAGTCTTCATTGTCACAATTAATAATGAAATTATTCTAATATGTTGATCTGGTGATCAAGAAACATTTATTATTATCATATAATATCAATAATATTTGTGTGGGAACTTTTTTGTGTGTTTTAATGAGTAGAAAGTTCAGCATTAATTTAAAATACAAATCTTTTGTAATATTACAAATGTCTTTACTGTCACTTTTGATCGATTTAATCATTCTTGCTGAAGAAAAGTATTTCTTTAAAAAGTCTCACTGGTCCTAATCTTTTAAGCGTTATTTTAAATAACACTAACACTAATAATAACACTAATTATTAAGAGACATGACCTGGTCTGTAGTCTAGTCTACATAGAGTTTAGTATACAGTGGCAGCGCATACTACCATACCTTACTTTTAATGCAGTATGTTGTAGGCTACACACTGCACACAGTATACAAATTCTCTATATGCACATAGACACCATGCTTCAGAAAATGAGCGAATAACAAGTGAGTTTACGCAATACTGCGTCCCCAATCCAATGCACTTGATTTGACCATCTATATCAAGTGTGATGTACTATAAGTAATATCAGCTGTGATTTATTTTCATTCAAATTATTTGACCAGACTACCAAATTATTACTTTTTTTAAAGGAAATCATTGAGGTAAACTTCAAAATAATTCCAAATTGATAACAGGACCCCATTTGCTGAATTAAATAAGCCAGGTGATGAGTTCATCATGTAATAATGTAGCATGCATTAACATGACACTCTCTGTCTGTCAGTAACCAGTAGGCTACGTAGTAAGCTAGTATTCCATTCCGAACATAGCCATAGTATGTACTTTTAATAAAGCGTCAGGTAAATAAATAATTATGAAATGGAAAGAATCGTGTCTTACCGACAGATTATCCAGAGAGGCGCCCGTGACGTCATCACTTGTCCCCTGAACATCATTTTGCTCATTTCTTTGTCGTCTTGTATCAAAAAACCTGTCTCGAATACTCCTGAGACTTTGTACGACTATAGATCGGCTCAGCATACTGACACTTATTTGTCAACAATTTCTTAGATTACTATATTTCTATATGTAACCTGTTTGATAAGAGTAATTTGCTTTATTTCACATGATATTTCAATTTCAGTTGTGCAATCTGAAGTATTCCTGTTGCTTTTCCCGGAACTGTCAAAAGTTACACGTCTCTCGTGTTTTCATAGGCGTGTATGCAACGTCACGTACAGTAATGCATTGTGGGAATTGTAGTTTTGAAAACCGACAATACAATAGAATAAACCTAGGACGTAGTTATCATTTTAATAACTCAAACATATAAACAGAAATAAATCACCTTTAAATTAACAAATTAATTTTATTTACAATTGTATTATTTGTATCTACATTTTAAAAAATTTAATTGAAGCAGCAGCTTTAAATGACCATTTATTTTTCAATTTAAAAATGATTTAAGTTTAACACATTTTAAAAGTATAACATGTCTATTTAAAAGGAATGTATTTATTTCCATTTTAATGTTTGAATTATTAAATTGCCAACGTATCCCTTCATTTTATTTTTAAGTGTCACTCTAATCCTTCATAAGGACATGCTCCAAACACATAACCAAAGCAGTTCAGCTACTTAAATATTGTTCATCTCGTGCAGATCGCAAGACTTCATTTAAACTTTTTTTTCAATTTGTGATCTGTCTAAGGATTCCTTTACAGAGCAGCTACTGTATGTCTGATGTTTTCAGAAATTGTGTGAGGAAAAAAACCCACAGTATTAATGTTAATCACAGCCACCCATTAGTTTACTTCAAATAAGCATACATAACCAACAAAATATTAACCAGTAAAATTATGTAGTGTTGCTCATCACCCCAGAACTGATAGCAATGTAAGCCTGAGATCACATTTGAAGCAAATGTTAAATTACATATAAATCTCGTCTTATGAATATTACACCAGCACTTTTTAGAAGTCGCAAGCTGGACTGTTTATGAAATCATAATGCTTTTTTTATTGCCTCACCTTGAAGCTTGAAGAATGTTAGTTGTTACTATGTTAACATTACAAGAATAGCAATAAGGGTTATAAAATACATATGCAACTTGAGATTTGGCTGAAAACCTTTTGATAGTCACTGGGAAAAGGGAAAATGAAGGCAATCGGCAACCATTATCTATTAACACTCCAAATAACTTTTCTGGTGTAACAACATCCAGTGCATGTGAAACCAAAATATCACTCACACATTCACATTTCAACATTTCTTAACCCAAAATTTATTTCAATGAAGACATAAAAAAAAAAAAAAAAAAAGAACTTTTTAAAAAGAATAATGACCAAAAAGTTAAGCTTTTTAAAAGTATACTATCAAAATATCCAAATTCCCATCTCTGAACATTACATCTGGTCAACGAAAGCAATAAAGATGTAACTTTTAATAAGTGAGCAGAAGAGGTGTCATATACAAAGATGTTATTAAAAAGAAAAGGTCCATACTTAAAAATGGTCACGAATACTTAAATATGCAACATATATCTGCATTTCCCCCTCCTTTGTACCATTTCTTTTAACATATATAAATGACATATATAAATGTAATTAACTAAAAATAAATAAATAAAAATTAAAATAAATAAAAAGTTGTGTGATGTTTCTCAGCTGGAATAATCGTTTCCTTAAACAAATAGTTATTTGTTTATATTTTACATTAGAAGTATTATTCCACATTCTCAGCGAAAACACACATCCAGAAAGCAAATCTGGACCGGAAGATAAGTGCCTTTTTTGTTTTCAGTATTTTTCTCTTTTAATCTTTTTTGTTTGTGTTTACTTTTTTTTTCTTTTTTGCTAGCTTCAGAACAAATGACATTTTGTGAACCTCCTCTCCTAAAACTGCTCTCCAGGTTTACTGTAGAATACTAAGGATCTCCTTGGCATTCTCTGTGTTCCAGCCCTGACCCTGAAGTGGCCCCTCGCATGCCAGCACGTACTTATGGAGGATTTGTGTGCCAATATCTCGGAAATGAAGCCTGTCCTCTTTGCGCTCTGTGGTGTCCATGCTGCAGTCCTCATATTTCACTGCCCAGAAACACATCTCACCAATGTACATCATTGTAAGCAAGTGAGTATCAGAAAAGATACCTAATGGGGGGAAAGGGTAAAAAACTTAATTAGTCAAGAATATAAATACACACACACTTATAACAAGCATTTTATTTTGATTAGTAAAAAATTATATTCTCTACAAAATGACACTCTCATTAGATCTTGCCCATTAACTTCTGTGATTATGACTTCACAGAACTGTGTAGGAGTTCATTTTAGGGCTGTAATCTCCCAGTCGATTATTAGTCGATACATTCTGGCTCGACCGAAATTCTGATTGGTCGATTTTCTGCCGCGTTCATTTCATGAGAGTACAAATCCACTTTTGCGGCACAACTGAAGCATGGTGTTGTTGTGACGCTTCCCCTCATGTGTATGTTGATGGGCGTTCCTCAAGTTTACCACTTTGGCCGTGCGCAAGTCTCTCGCTGGTCCTTTGTTTTTCTTTCCCCGCTGGCTCAAACGCACGCCCATAGCGGTAAACTTGAGGAACGCCCATCAACATACACGAGGGGAAGCGCCACAACACTACGCTTCAGTCGTGCCGCAAAAGTGGATCTGTACTGTCAGTTTTGCCGTGTTCATTTCATCAGGTGGAAAGCACTAATTGCTAATGGGGGTGTTTTCAGAGCACCCGTTTCACAGGTAACAGTCGGTCTTCAGAACACCCCCTTGTTTTCACTTCTTTTGGATTAGCCCAACCCACTGGATAAGAGACAGATTGAAGTACCGGTAGGCTAGTTTGCTGTATATTATTTATTTAATTGTGAGAGCGTTTTTTCTGCTCTTGATCTGGCTTGTTTAATAAATATTCCTTTTTTATTAAAGTGGACGGGCCTTTTGTGTTTAAGAGTAAAAGCTTTAAGTTAATAGTCCATTCGTGTCTCAGCCGCGAAGCTGAGCTGAGCTCCTGTTCGAGCTGCACAGAGTGGCTAAAATTATAGTGTCTGTCAGTTATTATAATATGACAAAAACAAATGTCTAAATTATGTTGCATATTCCTCAAAAGTTCTTGTGATGATATCACTAGTTGACAACATAGTACTATATTTTCGGAAATCATAGGCTATGAAATTGCGCAGGTGCACGTGTTGCAACGCTATCAGAGCCGACAGACTCATATGCAGTGGCGCAAAAAGTGGGTATGCGCTATATGCGGCGCATAGGGGCGCAGCACCTTGGGGGCGCCAAAGCGATGGTATGATTTTTTTTTTCCTTTTTCTATATATAGCTGCTGTTGTGCGTTTCTAAATAATTTCTGTATTTCCTCAATATTATATAACATTTTAGAGGACTAACAGGCTAGAGTAGGCGCCCTCATAAGAGTCCATAATAGAATTTTGGATAATAATGGAATATCGCGAGTGGACGCGCCTGGCGCCGGTGGCAAGCCAAAGTGTTCACCCTTGGACGGGCGTCTGATTGCGCATTGACACATCAAAAGCGTGCGATTTGACAGCAAAACGCGTGTCCATGGCGCGTGATTTACCACAAAAACGTGCGTTCTGAAACGTGCATTTCCGATGCGTGTTTTTATATCAAAGCGCACGTCCTCGACGCGTGAATTGCTATTAGTTCCGTTGCGCGTTTTCCGTGACCCAGAGCGCACATTAAGAACGCACGCTTATATGGTAAATCACGCGTCGAGGACGCGCGCTATGAGTCGGACAAAACGCATGTTAATGTGTAGGCTAAACAGGTAAACCAAACAGGCAGTGCAAACTTGTGTTTGAAGTATCCAAACAGAGGAAAAGAACGTGCGCTTTCCTTGGTGTTCTCAAAATTGCATGCTTACTTTTTAGGGCACACCTCTTATAAAGTAAAGTTACATATTGCTGACCATCTTTTTAAGTAATTACACTATTTACCACGATACACTATGGCTGTTATAAGAATTAAATGAAATTAGTATCAACAAAATCCATCTTACCATTTATCAAAATCCACTTACACTGTAATTACAATTGCCTAAATAATGTAATGAGATTTTTAGATTTATGTTCTAAATATAATATTTTAATTATAGAAAAATGAAATTATTCCAGGCCTATGAAACTATAAACTGCCACTATAGTTGGCGGCGGGAGTGGATTCTAGAATCATTCAACTAATTAGTTCTAACCGACTGTTCGAAAACGGTGAATTATTCGAGAACGAAACCTATACTTTGTTGGAAAAATAGAGCAAAACTGTAAAAAGTGACAACTTGTTGTTTATTGAACTGTTGTATAAAATTAATATTGCATTTTGCAATCGTGCTGATATAGGCTACCCTGGAAAATAGCACTTTTGCTCGTATGATATTGCTTACCTCATAATCTCCTCTTTAATTACTTTCAAACTAATGTTTATTTTTATGTTTGTTATTAGCCTATTTTTAATGAAAATACAACAACAATAAAATATTACAGTGAAAAAAAAAAACCTTGCGTATTTTAAACGTTTGTTAAAAAACGAATAAGATGGATGACATAAAATAGCTATACCCGAATTGGGGGCGCCAAAATTGTTGCTGCACTGGGTAGTTTTGCCCCTGCTCATATGTCAGACTCATTTCAGTGCAAAATAATCAGGTCAAAAACGATTTAATATACTGCAAATAGCCTACTAGTTTTTTATGTTTATTTATAATTCATTTAGGCAGACAACAAGGCTACCAAGTACTACGCACAGTGCACAGCCAATTAATTTAACGTTTTTTTTCCCCCTAACGTCATTTTTAGTTGAAAATTTCAGGACTTCAGTCGACCAAGATTTTCTTTGGTTGATTACAGCCCTAGTTAATTTATTCATATATAGCAAATTACTTGGATACAAACCACTGCATTGTAAAACCCACTGAAATATTGCTTGCTATACATTAATACAAGCACTACGAGTAAAGTTTACCAGCTACACATCTCTCCGATGGAAAACCTCTTCGTAAATAAACAAATGTTTGAAGATACTGATAACACAGCTGTTGCACTATTTAGAGATGTTACAAATGCTTTGAAAATCCACCCCTGCAGAGACACAATGCTTGATGTGTCACGCACAGAGACACATTTTGAAGTCAGAGCACACACAATAACGGGCATGTCTGAAGTTTTCAGTTCCCAAATTCCAAACAAAACGCCACAGAAAACAATCAATCGACTTTCAGTTTTTAGAACAGAAAGTACATTTGCGAAGATGTACCTTCTGCCAGAAAATTGGCGGTTGCAGAGTCATGAAAAACCACACCATCGTTCAGCTTGACTGAGTTCCTCACTTGCAACATTCTCATAAGGTAACGCACACCTTCTTGAAGACACTGTGAAGACACGGAGCATTGCAACACTTACTCAATTCATGGCCACTAAAACTGGCACTGTGGAGTGAGAGGTTGGAGAAAGAACCTTAAGGAATGTGGCTTTGTTCTTCTTGATCCATTGCTTGCGCTGGTGTAGTGTGTGGCAGTACATATATAATAATGCCCCACGCCTCCAGTATAGGCACTCCAGCAGCTCCAGTCCAAGCACAGACTGCACCTGAGACCAATCAGAGCATCACACTACAGTTACTCACAGAAGAGTTTGCTCTTCTTCTTCAGTCCATGCCAATTAAGCTCTAAAAATAGAAGCCTGTGGGTGTTCAATTACGTATGCTGTGTGTGTGTTTAAAGTAAAGAATATTTATTCTGAACGCCCACTAGTAAATGCATAAAAATGTGCTTATTCAGAACATCATCAGCAAATAATAAAACCAATAGTCTCAATAAAAGATCTTTTACAGATAGAGAAATACAACACCTCTTGAGCTGGTACCAGTCGCCCTGCTAACACCTCTGGCTCTGTCAAGTCCTGTAGTAACTGCTGGATTTTGAAAGGAGAAGTGTCCTCGGGAAACTCCTGATCTACAAGCTTGTTTTCCTCATAGAATGTAATGTCCAAGACAACCTGCAGAAATGTGGGTAAAACAATGGGCCATGTGAGCCATTACATGTAAATTAGGGAATCTGCAGTGTTTTTAAAATGAAATGTGACTATTTAAAGACCTTAATTATGATGACATACACAAATTAAACTATTACTGTATGCCCATGCAGCTCAAATCTATTTTTTTTTTACTCAATTAAACAGCCTGGGGCGAACATTCACCAACAAAACATGGTACCTGCATATGTAAAATACTTAAGGTGCCGTTCACATAGAATGCGTTTTTCCATTCCACTGCACAACTTTTCCATAATTTTCTATGTAAACACACGCTACAGACGTGTTTGACCGTTGCGCTCACGTCTTGTGTCTTTTGCATCATCTCGTGCATGACATGGTTCTAAAAACGCTGTGCTCAAGTTAAAATAAGTTAAGAGACTGCATGCTTTTTCCCCATTCAACTGCCCACGTCTCATGTTTTCCAAAGCAAAAATGTGTTCTGTGTGAATCAGCCCTAAGACATGTTTTATTCAATATAAACTTATGCATCGAAGTTAGTTTATGCACTAATATATGATTACATATAAACTAAATGTTGATCAATATTGGATTTTTCTGATATAACAATGTTTTTATTTTATTTAAGAACAACTGAAGGACACAATACATGATACAAACAGGCAGTTCTGCAAATTGATCTGTATACATATGACACACCTATTGTACATGCACATAACATACATTACTGCACATAGATAGAGGTATACAAGACACATGAGAGAAACAAATCTACATGTAGATCTGTACATGATTAACAACTACACATGACTGTATCGTACATTATTTAGCACCTTAAGCACAAGTCACTGAACATCTATTTTACCCGTACATTTGATTGCACGTGGTGTTACATGTTAGACCAGATTCATTTGTCAATGAACTTTAGACCATATGTTTAAAGAAAGACAATAAACAATACAATCTCTATATTGAATGTTAAACTGTTCCTAGTTTTTCCTTCTTGTGACACCCTGAAATTAAATGCCAGATGCAGTTTATTGCATAACCAAAATACAAATATCCAGGGAAAAAATTATGCATAATGCAGGACTTTTTCATTATAAACAAGCCCAAAAACACTAGGACTTTTATTTTGAAATGTATATGCTTTACTTCTTCCAGCTGCTCATTTAAAAAGATGGAAAAATATGCACTCTTACAATAATATACAACATGTTTCAATATAAACACCATAACGTAAACACTGGCATAATTCAACAGTAATGCGTGATTACTTGGCATAAATGTGCGGCATTCAATGATTGTGAACTGCTTTGAAACCGTGAGCCTGTAGAATGTGCCATGTTTTGACATTTAATTCAATCAAAGCCTTTTGTGGTTCAATAATCACACTAGGTCATCAAAAATCCCCCTGAAATGTTATTTAAGAATTTTAAATCAAACTGATTTAAGGACCTGCAAAGACCCTGTCCAATTTGGGAAGAAAATGCTAACATTAGGGTTTAACTTAAAGTTTATCTATGAAATTGTTTTATTTAAAATAAACTGTTAAATATGCTAAAATAATAATCGACTACTTTGTTACACCGAAACCAAAAAATAGCTATTAATAATCATAGTGGTCAACAAGAACTGTGCATTTTTGATTGGGGCAGACTGACAATATACAAGTTACAGTTTAAATGTGCCATACAATATAGCAAAGACCAAATGAAATGATATTCAAATACAACTTAAAACAATATGTTCATGACTGCATTATTCCTAGATCCAACATGGTAATATATGATTAGGCTATGCTTGTGGAAATGCTACAGGGTGAGATGTGTGTTGTGAAGTACCTGTGTGTAATCCTGCAGCAGTTTAGGTAGGCTGCTGCTCTCTCCTCCATGTCTATAATATGTTTTCAACTTGTCTAGTATGGAAGATGCATTCTGTAAGTAGTCATCATCTAGGAAAAAAGAAAATATGTTATTAGTATATAATGTATAATAGAGGACATAAAACATCAGAGTTTACAGTTGGTGGTATAAGACAAACAGCTGAGGTTATTGTTCTAGCAAAGCTTTGATTCTAAATGACTGTGGAATCAGGCTTCAAAACACTGTCCCTAAAAAGAAAATATTATACTTATTTAGCCATTTTAATGAACATTAATCTGTAATAAATCAAATACCTGCAGAACAGCTTTGGTACAAAACAACAAATCGCAACATTTCATGTCACAATGAGAGAGGAAACTAGGACTCTGACTGAACTGAAGAGAGCTTGTTTTAAAACTCCTGGTTAAAGGAGGATTGTCATAATTTACTCAGTCTTGTGAGTTCCAAACCTGTACGAGTTTCTTTCCTCTGTTGAAAACTAAATATATTTTGAAAAATGTTGGTAAACAGACAGTTGACAATAGGAAGTCAATGGCTACATTCAACTGTCTGGTGGTATCATTTAAATTCATATCCAAGTGAAAAGGCTTCTTGAACCAAAAAATAAAGGGCGTTACTTGATTTTCTCCATCAGGAGTTTATTGAATGGCTCTGCTATTGCAGTGATCTCATGTGAGTGACAGGTTGTCCTGACCTCATGCTAGTAAACACATCATATATATGTGTGTGTGTGTGTGTGTGTGTGTGTGTGTGTGTGTGTGTGTGTGTGTGTGTGTTGTGCACGGATAAATAATTTATAATAAATAAATGATAAATAAAATCTAATACATCAAATTGATTCCATGGTGCCTTAAAAGACAAGAACGCATTAGTATGTGTGTAAACTACAGAGCTGCCAACTCTCACGCATTGGCCGTGAGACACACGCATTTGATTGGTTTCACACGCTCACACGCCACACCCCCGATTTCTCACGCTGAAGTGTCACCTGGTCGGTCAAATGCCTGAAAGATGAGTTTATCTATAGATCTACATGTTGAGCCGATCATGTTGATCGATTAGTTATGCTTTCGGTGAGGGCGTTCAAGATTCATGTGCAAAAAAATACGGTGTTGCGCGACCTAAAACTACATACTGTTTTGGGTTCTGACGAGAACGAGCCTGTAATGAGCGAAGTGGAGTGGAGTGAGGCTCAGAGGTGCGTTTCCCGAAAGTGTCGTTCGCTATATGGTCACAAGTTCCGTCATTATAAGCATAGTTAAACGAGTCGTTTTTCCCGAACCCATAGTTCCAACGAACGTTCGCAAACAGCATCGCAAGTTGATTTGCATACATTTTGTTCTTGCACTGATGTTAAATTTGTAGCCATTTTGCACTTTAACAGCCAGTTTGAGATAGGCTATATTTGAGTGTGTAATGATTCTGACAGTTTTTTTCCATTGAAATGTCTGGGGAAAAGTGTCCCAATAACCCTGAATTCACCCTATACTCTTTGAAATCATAATTACATTGCATTATGAAGCTTGAAACCCCAAATAGTATAACATTCTTCATTAACACTTATTCAGTTATTTGTAACAATCTCATTGTAAAAAAAAAAGAAAAAGAAAAAAGTGGTTTCAATAGCCAGCTACTTTTTGATAGTAACTTGTAGTGTAGCTACTTTTTCAAAAGGGTATAACTTGAATGTAACTTAACTACTTAAAGTAGTTTTTACTACAATGTTTTTTTAGATCAGCCGCAGCAAAAAATAACCACACAACAGACAGAAGAGCAACAGACAGGACTGACAGTTTTTTCCTTTTTCTTCCCTGTAAATGTATACTGTAGGTTGATGTATAATCAATTTGCTCTATTAGACAAAACCATTCCTCTATAGTGCTTTAAAATTGTGTGTGTGTGTGTCTATAGGATATACTGTATACAAAGCGTCATAAAGATGCATTTTGTCTTAATAGACAGAATTAATTTTCAACCTTATCAAAGGCAAAAAAGACATAAAAAAAACAAAAAAACAATACTACTCAAATGCTAATGCAGAGAGAGTGTTTTCTGTGATGTGTGTGTGTATATAGCTATTATATATATATATATATATATATATATATATATATATATATATATATATATATATATATATATATAATGATTATTATTTATTTAATTTTTTGTTGTTGTAATTTTTGCTTTGTACGCGGCAAAATTTTGGTTGGCCCCACCAAATCTCACTCTAAGTTTTTTTGAAAAGTTGGCAGCTCTGAAACTACGTATGACTGACAGGATCTAAAACGCCAAGGTGCCTTTACAGGAATAGTGCAACAATCTGCAACATTTCAGATTTTCAGACTATAAATATGACTATTGCGTGACTATTTTTATATTAACATGACCTTTTGTCTGGCTGAAGTAGGCGAAGTACTGCTAAAAAGAGATTGATAGTCCGTTAAATTCCTATTGCAACACCTCTACTATCACATTACAAAGTAACTATAGCTACGTATAAAATGTGTAATATAATTTATGCATTGTGTTCTGAAACACTGCACGGCCACATGCGAATTCACTTCATGCAAACTGCACCTAACTAGCTAGTCAAACATATGAAAAAACACAGCACACAACAAACGTGGTTTGCCTTTTAAAGTCGTGCACGGTTTAGCATTACTACTACGATGTTCTTGTAAACTAGTAGGTCAAACATTTCCCGTATAAACAGCGTAATAGAAGGGCAGGGAAATATTTGTTGTGGTTCGCAGGAATGCTAATGCAGAGCGGCTAAGCTAACTAGCTAACGATGACAACACCGGGCTGATTCGGCCAATTAACCTCACTTTATGTAATAACGAGCGTCTGATTTTACGCAATTGACGCCACGATTCCCGGTTACCTGGTTTCTCGGTCCGAAGGGTGGCACACTTGTTATCTAACTCAAAAATCCTCCTCTCCAGCTCGACGCTTCGTCTGTAGTCGTCGGCCATGACTGCAAACGACAGTCACGTGACGAGCGCGCGATTGCTCACGTGCGGAGGATTACTGGGATGTTTTCTTCTTTCGTTTCATTCATAAATGGCACCCTTGGCACTTGCATCCGAACAGAAGCTTACTTTGTCCACCCTTACCCAAATGACCCACAATACTCGGTGTTTAATAACAGTGAATTGAAATCAATGTTGGCAGTAGTGATGATGGGAGGTCCGACTCATTTCTGCGAGTCGGTTCTTTCGAACAGTTCGTTTCAAAGAACCAGTTCAAAGAAAGATTCAAACATTATTTTAGGTTATGACTTAATTATGCACCACGTTGTTTCAATGATGACGTGCATTCTTGTGCTTATTCTAAGATTCTATTCTATTTATTTTAATTTCACGGTTACATTTTATGTTATTTACTTTTATCATTTTATTTATGTAGGCTGGCTGTGTATTTTGTATTATTTTATTTATTTTTATTCAATTTTTTTTGTAAGTCTTCTTTTGCCTTGGTTTTTGTTTTTGTTGATATTTTCTTTTTTCTCTCTATTGTTGATTGTGATTCTGTTATTTTGGAACTATATCTGTTTGAATAAAAAATATTCCTTGAAATAAAAGCATGAGTATGTTATAAACATTTAGAACATAAACAAACTTTTAATTTACATTAACAATACTACAGTTCATTTATTTTTATTTGTTTTGCTCTGTGTCGTATGTGTTTTTCCAAAAGTTGCAGCCTATGTGTAACATTTATGCTGTATGGCTAATAAAGCAAATACTTTTTGTTCTGTTTAATGACTCGTTTTATTTGGATCATTGAAAGTCGGACATGTACTAAAAACAATTCTCGGTGATTAAAAAATGCGTTGTTGAATCTGGAACCACTCCAAAAGATTCAGTCTGAATCGTAAATGAATCATCCAGACACTTTAACAAAAAAGATCCGACTCAGTTGAATGAATCGGAAATCGCTAGATGGTAGTGAGAGAGTTAAATGCAAATAAGCAAATCGAGCCCCCGACACTCCTTCGCTTACCTCACCCCCTCCTTTCTGAGATCAGCGAGGGCATACTGTCTGTCACCATCATTCACCATACACAAAATTAGGCCTGTATTTTTCAGACATGGCGACTATTAAAGCGTTATCTCGAGCGGAGAATGTGATCATCAGGAACGTGACAGCGACGATCAAGACGAACCTCTTGCGATTCTCCGTTGGCAAGGTCAGTGTTTATAAGCAAAAGACGGTGCATCCGAAATTTTGCATGATGTTGAACGTGTCGGTGCTTCTATTTTTTGTCGGTTTTGAACCCCACATCCTATTGCAGGGCGAAGATAGACGTTCATAGCTAGTATAAGGAAGCTATACATGAATGAGGTGTTTGCATGTGTTTAAATGATGCTTTGCAAAACTTAAATATTTTTGAAGTCAAAATCATTTAATATACCTATAAGACTTTTAAAAGTAGTAATCTGGTGCTGCATTGCGTTTTTAATTCAGCAAGCCATAAAATATATAACCAGCATACACATGATCTTGAGTCACAACCAATCATTCCTGTTTCTTTTTATATTTTTGTTTTATTGTTGGACTGAAAACACAAGGTCATTAAGCAATTCTGTCTTGAGGCATACTCTACCACGTATTTTTTATCAATGAAAAACTTTTTTTAATTTTTTTTATTTGGACAACTACCTTGACAACACAACTGACACTATTCATTGGTTAACACAGTAACCCAACTCTACTCACATTCACACCTCCCTTTTTGTCCTACCAACCATTTGGCTCATTATATCACGTAACATATGAACTAGATCGCTATTATAACTAGTTCTCAGAACAATGATAGGAATTCTCCAGGCACTGGCTACTAAGATAGCCTTGGTTTTAAAGTCATTTATTTATGACAGTCTCATGCTAGTGTCATGTGCCTTTGAGGTTCACGGAGTTGTTCTGTTTACAGACAGTAACAGAGTAGAAACCACTGTTTTAAGGAATAACACAGGGAATGGTCATACTGGTTTTACCTACAAATCTGTATTTATCGATTGTTGTTTAGTAATACTGGTCAAGTGTATTATTTATTGAGACAGAGTGATAAGTGGTCGGCTGTTTCCTCTCCTCGTCCTTTGGAGCATTTGTGAGGTCAAACGCACTGTTGTATAAACAAATAAAGGTAGAAATGAAATAGATTGCTTGGCTGGACTCCCAGGGTTTATTTATCACGTGAATGTCAGCATGGGAAATTCTAACTGCTGTAGTTGACAGTGGAAACACTCTTATTTGACATTTATCTTAATTCACTTTTCTATCCATTGTAAATGGTTAACATGAAGTGTGGAATTCTGTTTCATTCATGCTATAAAGTGCTTCCTGGAGTGTTTGTTTCTGTATGTCCAGCCCGTTTCATTCATTCTACTCAATGTTTGTGGTTGGCAGACGTGCGGCTGTTACTTTTCCACTTCAAGTCAACGGTCTGGACGATTTTATTCTGACCCCCTAGACGCCATCAAAGATATTCCTAATGGAGCAACTATTCTTGTGGGAGGTAACGTAAGGGTTATGATTTATCATAAACTCACCCTTAATCAGTAACTGTGTGCTTAGTCATTACTAAGAAGTTTAAAAGAAGTGTCTTATGCTCACCAGGGCTGTATTTATTTGATCAAAAATACAGTAAAAACTGTCATATTTTGAAAATATTATTACTATTCAAAAGAACAGTTTTCTATGTTAATATATTTTAAAATGGAATTTATTTCTGGGATGGCAAAGTTGAATCTTCAGCATCATTACTCCAGTCTTCAGTCCCATTATCCATCAGAAACCACTCTAACTTGCTGATTTTGTGCTCAAGAAACAGTTCTTATTGTTGTCAATGTTAAAACAGTTATGCTGCTTAATATTTTTTAAGCATTAGACTCTTTGATGAAAAGAGAGTTCAAAAGAAAAACTTTTATTTGAAATGTAAATCTTTTGTAACATAAACGTATTTACTTTCACTTTTGATCAATTTAATGTATCCTTGCTGAATAAAAGCTTTAATTTCCTTACTTCAAAAATGTACTGACCCCCAAACCTTTGAATATTACTTTTAATACGATTTTTAATTACTAATTATCCTTTAGTCTGTATAACATTTATTGGCATCTCCCTGATAAATGGCTGAGGAGGTCATGCCAGCAAGTATTTTCTTTATTCTTTACTATCCTTTTCACTCATTCACAGGTTTTGGCCTATGTGGTATTCCAGAGAACCTGATAAACAGTTTGTTGAAGACAGGAGTGAAGAGCCTGACTGCAGTCAGCAATAATGCAGGGTAAGTCTTTGTAGAAGTTAACAACAGCTTAAACCCAGCGACTAGATTGAACTCGACCATCTTGATTATTGTACCCCACCAATAGGCCTAACATTGAACTTCTGTACTTCCTGACAAGTGCAAACAACAGAAACAGTGTATATTAAAGTATTAAAACCAAGAAATGTCAAGAACAAACAGTAAAAGATTAATGTCAAGTCAAGTCAGCTTTATTTATATAGCGCTTTTTACAAAGCAGATTGTTTCAAAGCAGCTTCAGAGTGTTAAATAGGAAAATAATGCAACAGAATATGATTCGGCTGTACAGCCGCTCTGAAGAAAACGGTGATGTCATCTAGCTCATTTCAATTATGTGGGCAGATCAGTAATTTAGTTGATATAGTTAATTTAGTTTTGTAATTACATTTATTTGGATATTTAGTTGAAAGTTTAGTGTCCCCAACTGAGCAAGCCAAGCCAAAGGCGACAGTGGCAAGGAACCAAAACTCCATCAGGTGGCATAATGGTGAAAAATGAACTTTGGGAGAAACCAGGCTCAGTCGGGGTGCCAGTTCTCCTCTGGCCAATTAACAAACAGTGTATGATTATTATTCTGGCAACCTTACAGGGCAGAAGTCATATTAGATCGGAATTTTCGAAAGATTGGAGGCATCACGCCGGAGATGGGTTTATTGAGGATGACGTGTCGATTAAACAATTATTAAAATAGGAATATTCAAAGGATCGGAGTCATCACGCCGGAGACAGGTTTATTTGGGATGACATTTCGATTAAAGGTGCACTATGTAAATTTTTTTCAGTAAAATATCCAGAAACCACTAGGCCAGTGTTATATATTTTGTTCAGTTGAGTACTTACAATATCCCAAATGTTTCCAGCTATTTGTAAATCCTGAGAAAATTGCTATTTTAACCAAGGAACCGGGACGTGTGAGGGAGTCGCCTGTCAATTGCGTCATATCTGCGTTCCCCTTGGTTTCCGGTTTTATTCAGCAAAAATGCTTTACTCTCACTGCAGTGTGAACAAGTGTCATAGCTGCTGCCGAGCGAACGCACATAGTAATGTCATAACATAATTTTCAACACACTCAGATGTATCTAATATGATAAACAGAGCTGCATAACCTCATACTCATGACCGGAAAAGCGGAAATGGCGCCGGCGACTGTGGCATACTAAACATCCTGCCGGCGACTATGCCATAATAAAGGTCCCGCTGTTCGCAAGGCTTGTGTCGTGCTCTTCTTATTAACCATCGCTCCTGCTTCTTCTTCATACTACAGTAACGTTAATAATCACATCCATGAACATGATTTCTGCCCGAGTCCTATCCCGATTCTTTTCCACCGGCTGTGAGGTGAAGACCACTTGTCCCAAGAGTCTGCGCTCAAACTTGGCGTCATCAAACTACGCCTTTGTTTTGAATAGGCGACCTCTAGTGGATGGAAAATTTACATAGTGTAGCTTTAAACAATTATTAAATAGGAATATTCGAAAGATCAGAGTCATCACGCCAGAGACGGGTTTATTGTGGATGCCGTGTCGGTGAGGCAATTTCAGGGGGGAGTCTAATTGACACGGTCTCTGCGTTGGTCATGTCTGGGCGCAGGTCCACCATCTGATCTGGATACGGCCCGGATCCGGCTGACTGCAGTAAAACTCGGGATAAACAGATTGAATAACATCAGCGTAGATGCCATTCTTTTTATGATGTAACGAGTACATCAGGTGTTATGGGAAGTGTTCCCGGTTCCGGCTGACCTAGTTAATGCAGCCTAACAATCATTTAATTGATTTGAATAATATAAATTAAAAATGTTTTATGTGTATGCCATAGTAAAGAGATGTTTCAATGTGACACATAGCTCATGATTGTGTTAAAGTCTGAGCATAATCAGAAAGGATATTTCTGTGACTTAAGATTTAAAATTCATTTGGAAAAATTTGAGAGAGAGCACAATAACAAAAACAATTGTAGTCTCTCTAGAGATGAACATGGTCTGAGGTCACTGAGGATAACTCCATAACATCAATTGTCCTCTAGATGTCACTACAAGAATTTGTCACTTAAACGACAATGAGAATGTGTGTGTAATTTACCACAAATAGAAAGATATTACCAAAATGACCAAGTTTAATCTGCAAGTTGGTCCAGACCTACTAGTAAATACATAACACAGTGTGCACAGGGAGATCAATGATAAAGATTCCTTCTTAGAAAGAGTAAATGTTTTCTAAATGTCTATTTACTGTCTTATTGGACATTGACGTTTGGTTTATTGCTGCTAATGTTGCAGCTGCTCTCAACATGTGACATGACGCTGATCTATGTATAGGCCTTTCTATGCTGGCTCTGTCCCAGGTTGGTTCTCTTTGACTGTATCATTGCGTAATTGCTGAAAGTGGGCCTATTTTGTTATTTTGAGTTTTTTGTATTTCCATCGTGACCAGTGTGGGTTTCTGCTGAAGATGGTTGAAGAAAGCGATAAAGTCGATTCTAATCGTTCTAGTTAGGCTTAAATAGGATACTGTGTATGTTTAATATGCCAACAAAAGAAATTTGTTTTTTTACACCATTTATTTTAGTTTGCCTTCCCTTCAGAGGAAGTTTTGACCTGTTTTAGATAGAAAATTCCCTACCGATTCCCTTGAAGTTTGTTTCCCTTCCATCTGACTGTTTGAAGCCTGCTGTTCTTGAATGCATTGTTTGTTGTAACTTGTTCTGTGAGTTCTGAATCTTTGTGGTAAAAATGATTCGGTCTACCACAGAGAGACTGAACTCAGTGAGACTGTAATGTGAAACCAGCGTCACAGCAATGTTTGGCATTAGCATGCGTTGCTCACACAGGAGGGTCTAAGTATGCGTACGCACACATTTGTGCGTGAAATTTGTATAGCAAGTGATGATTCACCAAAAACTTTTGTACTTAAATGTATATTATTATATTATATTATATTAATACAATTTAATTTACAATTTAAATACATTTCATCATACATTGATCATCAGGCATAACATTATGACATTGTGTTGGTCCCCCTTTTGCTGCCAAAACAGCCCTGACCCGTTGAGGCATGGACTCCACTAGACCCCTAAAGGTGTGCTGTGGTATCTGGCACCAAGATGTTAGCAGCAGATCCTTTAAGTCCTGTAAGTTGCGAGGTGGGGCCTCCATGGATTGGACTTGTTTGTTCAGCACATCCCACGATTGGATCGAGATCTGGGGAATTTGGAGGCCAAGTAAACACCTCAAACTCGTTGTTGTGCTCCTCAAACCATTTATTGCTCTGTGGCAGGGCACATTATCCTGCTGAAAGAGGCCACATCCACCAAGGAATACCATTTCCATGAAAGGGTGTAAGGTCTGCAACAATGCTTGTGTAGGTGGTACATGTCAAAGTAACATCCACATGGACGGTTGAACCCAAGGTTTCCCAGTAGAACATCGGCCAAAGCATCACACTGCCTCCGCCAACTTGCCTTCTTCCCATAGTGCATTCTGGTGCCATGTGTTCCCCAGGTAAGCGACGCACACGCACCCGGCCATCCACGTGATGTAAAAGAAAATGTGATTCATCAAACCAGACCACCTTCTTCCATTGCTCCGCGGTCCAGTTCTGATGCTCACATGCCCACTGTTGGTGCTTTCGGCGGTGGACAGGGGTCAGCATGGGCACCCTGACTGTTCTGCGGCTATGTAGCCACGTACGCAAAAAACTGTGATGCACTGTGTATTCTGACACCTTTCTATCAGAACCAGCATTAACTTCTTGAGCAATTTGAACTACAGTAGCTCGTCTGTTTGATTGGACCACACGGGCCAGCCTTGGCTCCCCACGTGCATCAATGAGCCTTGGCCGCCCCTGACTCTGTTGTCGGTTCACCACTGTTCCTTCCTTGGACCACTTTTGATAGATACTGACCACTACAGACCAGGAAGGGCGGCAGTTTTGGAAATGCTCTGACCCAGTCAATGGGCGGGAGTGCATTTGCTATTTAAACAACATGATGCTGGATGTGAAAATGATAGCTGCGTCGACTGAAACTAAAAAAAAAAACACTTGCGTCGCCTGGCGTTGCATTGCGCCTGGTGTATGATATGGCCCTCTGTCTGAAATCACATGCTCTCTGATGTCTTTTGAATAAGTAATTATTACTTTACGACTGTTAAAAATGTATATTCTATAGTATGAATGTTTATAGTAGGAATATAATCCGGACACACTACATTCATCATGCTGTCATGGTCACAGGTAGTTCTGTCACTTCACGGCCATTCACAAATCCTCTCCTGTGGCCTCATGGGATAGTAAAGTGTCCAAAGAATGCGCACTTTCCGAATCTCGTCAGAAGTACTAGGTAATTTGGGTACTTTCTGCCAACTGTTTTATGAATGCTGTGAATTCAGACATACTACTAATTGTTCTTTGCCTGTTATTAGAGAAGTATGCTTATTTGTATGCAGCCTGTTAATCGTTCATTTAAACATTTTTCTCAAATAAATTAATTTAAGAACAAAACTGCTGTATGTTGCTCAGAAATACAACAGTTTATTTTGCTTCGATTTGATTCAAACTTTTTCATTGGCAGAGCAAAAATAGACCAAGTAACTGGCAACATTGTCTAAAATGTGACTCACTATTAACTTCAAATATCGTATCAGATTCAAGGCACTGGTGCTCGCCTTCAAAGCAACCACTGGCTCTGCACCAATATACCTAAACTCGCTTGTTCAGACTTACACACCCTCCAGGAACTTATGTTCTGCCAGTGAACGACGCCTTGTGGTGCCATACCAGAGAGGCATGAAATCGCTCTCACGGACCTTTTCTTGGACCGCCCCCACTTGGTGGAATGACCTGCCTATCTCAATTTGTGCGGCCGAGTCTGTAGCCATTTTCAATGGACATCTAAAGACACATCTCTTCCAGCAGCACCTGACCAATCAAGAATAGCACTTATCATTCTATTCATTTTCTGTCTGATGTATTTATAAAAAAAATATATATATATATATTCTGTCCTGTGTGTTCTGTGCTAGATTAACTGAGACTTGTTACAGCACTTGCCAACTGTTGCCCTTGACTGTTCTAGTTGCTTCTATTGCTCTCATTTGTAAGTCGCTTTGGATAAAAGCGTCTGCTAAATGACTAAATGTAATGTAAATGTAAACTTGTGTTGAGTAATACCGCTTATGTTATTGTGCTATTTATGAAATTCTGGGATCAGTTTGTTTTACCTCAGTAAATTCTAAGCACATGTGGCCTAGATAACTTCTTTTATCCTCTATTTTAAAGCTGGTCTCTAAGCACTTAAAAAAAGCCTTTGTCATTTATCTGGCAGGAGAAAAAGTGGAAAAGACACATTAGAAGAGAGTTAATGAGAACATGGCATGACACAGTATGCGTCTAATTGCAACCTTTCTCGGTCCAGTGAATCATGAGTCGTGACGTGAAGAGTCTGTGCTCCCTGTTGATCGAATGAACCTAGAAAATATACACAAGCTTATAAAATATTTCACTCTCATGTTTCACCAGAACGTCTTTGGTTTTAACAGTGTAAAAAATGTCCAGATCTGCACTACTGCACCAACTGCCTTTAAAAATGGGATAGCTTGCCAACATTTTCATACCTCGTGTGTGTTTCAAGTCTTAATAAGTCATGCCATTTGTTAATGAATGACAAAATCAGTTTTGAGTCACTGCTTCTGTAACTGTGCCAAGCCACCACACACACCGTATTGAGGGGTCTGAGAGAGAGCTTTAAAACATTTCATAAGTTTCTTATGGCCTTTGTCTCTGTATTCTTGCGTGTTCTGAATTTTAATAACCTGTTTGCTACAGAATGCTCATTGGACACTGGATTTAGACCAATTTAGGGAATAAGTGCTACTTTTCCAACAATAGTTCAACCTAAATTGGACATTGGCTTTCTGGAAATGTATATTTGTTTGTTTGCAGTTAGGCAGTATCTGAGGGTGGTTAACAATCAAGATTTGCAATGGAAAGTTTGTAGATTAAAACCAACTGCTGTTCAAAAGATTGGTGTCCGTTGAAAGGTTCAAGTTGAAATGAAAGGATGCATTAAATTGTTCAGTAAAAGTGACAGTAAAGATAGTTTATAATAAATAAATGGTTTTTTATAACTTTCTAATTATCAAAGGATCCTGAAAAAATGCTTTACAGTATCCACAAAAATATTAAGCAGCACAACTGTATTCACATTAATAATAATGGGGAATGTTTCTTGAACACCAAATTAGCATTATTAGCATATTATATTGATTTCTGGATCATGCGACACTGAAGACTTCAGCCTTGCCATCACCGGAATAAACTGCATTTTAAAGTATAATGGAAAAGAAAAAAGGTTATTTTAAATTGTAATACTATTTCAAAATATGACTTTTTACTGTATTTTTAACAAAATAAATGCAGCCTTGGCGAACATAAGAGGCTTCTTTCAAAAACATAAAAAAAAAAATCTTACAGACCCCAAACTTTTGAACTGTGCAGGACCCTAGGAATACAATTTGAAATCTAGCATCTTTTTTCATGGGCAGTCTGTTTCCCAGCCAGGTTATATTGAGCCAATCTCCTTGAGCTGTAAATGCCATATGATCTGTAGGACAATGACATGTGATGTTTCCGATGTCACCATTACACACACGGTCTCATCTCTAGTGACTGTCCTGATCTGTGACGTCAATGGTAGCAACTAGGGAAAAGTATGTTTCACTATTTATTTGACATGGATAACTTTGAATGGTTGTCAATGGAGAATGATAATTTTTTACAGTCATGTTCGGTAGTTATGACATCTACAAAAAGGTGTTTTTGAATAAAGTGATAATAAAAGAAAGCAGTTGTGTACACACAGAATTTTTATAAAATATATCACAGAAAGACATTTATTTAGCTATAGTTTTGGATTTTCTGTATGTTTTTAACAGAGTGGATGACTTTGGTCTGGGCCTGCTCCTTCGGACCAAACAGATCAAGCGAATGATCTCTTCATATGTGGGGGAGAATGTGGAGTTTGAGCGGCAGTATCTCAGTGGCGAGCTGGAGGTGGAGTTGACCCCACAGGTGAGACCATTCTTTACCCGGACCTTCAGAATAAACACTTTACCTTTGTTCTCAATGGCAAGTTTATTGCCCAGTATATGTATGCTAAAGATTTTATAGTACCATTCTTCCAAAACAAATCAAATCAGGGGGGTTTTGTTTACCCGCATTGTGCTCCGTTGACGGCAGGGCACGCTAGCGGAGAGGATCAGGGCCGGTGGCGCAGGTGTGCCTGCCTTCTTCACTGCCACAGGCTATGGCACACTCATCCAAGAGGGAGGCTCTCCTATCAAATACAACAAGGACGGCACCATTGCCATCGCCAGTGAACCCAGAGAGGTCAGTTGTCGCTCATCTTCCAGTTTTTCCAGTGATGCAATCATACAGCTCATGTCTCTGCAGATGAGGTTTGATTGCTATTAATATCTGAAGTGTGATCAGTAAAAATAGATATCGGATCTATTATGTTCTGTCGCTGTCATGTTTCAGGTGCGTGAATTTAATGGCCGGCACTTCATCATGGAAAAAGCCATCACGGGTGACTTTGCACTGGTCAAAGCCTGGAAAGCAGACAAAGCTGGAAATGTCATCTTCAGGTACAAATGTTTTCTCTTCTCCTAGACAGATTAGAAGCTGTTTTCCTTAACCCAACAGTATCACATGTTCACTGGTGTGGTTGGTGTTTTGCCCAAACCTGAAAATAGCTCCTTTCTCTCACCTTACTGTTTCCATTTAGCACATACCCACACTGAAGGCAAGGCCGCATGAGACACTTTTTTGAAAAGAAGACATAAACAGTACCTTATTTTAGATAAAATTCTAAACACAGTAGACAAGGCAAACTATTAAAATGGCTGCAATTTCAAACCCAGTCATTTCCAATCATTATACAACCCACAGAGAATACAATACTTAAAGGGATAGTTCACCCCAAAATTTAAATTATCTCATAATTTACTCACCCTCAAGCCATCCTAGGTGTATGTGACATTCTTCTTTCAGATGAATACAATCGGAGTTATATAAAAAAAAAATGTCCTGGCTAATCCAAGCATTATACTGGCAGCCCAAAATTTGAAGCTCAAAAAAGTGCATCCATCCATTTATAAAAGTAATCCATATGGCTCCAGGAAGTTAATAAAGGCCCATCGATTCACTTCAGAAGATCTTTATTAATCCTGCGGAGCTGTATGGATTACTTTTATAATAGATGGATGCACTTTTTTAGGCTTCAAATTTTGGGCTCCCATTCACTGCCATTATAAAACATGGATTAGCCAGGACATTTTTTAATATAACTCCGATTGCATTCGTCTGAAAGAAGAATGTCATATACACCTAGGATGGCTGAGGGTGAGTAAATCAAAGGGTAATTTTCATTTTTTGGGTGAACAATCTAGCCTGGATGCCAGCCGAATTTAGCCCCGCCCACAACATGTTTTGCTCGGGCAATTCGGTCTGGACTCGCTCCATAGAGGAGTAATTATGCCCGAACAGAAACTGTTCGGACCAATGAAATTGTCAGGGAGGGCTTTAGACGATGATTGACAGATGATCAACAGTACGTAATCATCCACGTCATCGAAGGCTCTTGGGTTGAATTTGCTCTTATCCTAAACTGGAGAACTTGTTCGTATATGCATTCACCTTCACTATTTCTCTCAGAAACGATGATCGTGTTGGTAAGTACTCTGCGTATCCTTAAATTATTTTATTACTGGCAAAGATCGTTTACACTCATCTTTTTCTTGTAACGTTACTTAATCCAGCGTGCGTGCAGACAGGGTTTCCAAGTGTTTTTGCAATGTCGCGCACAATTGCTACTCAAAACTATAGCCCAAAACAATAACTTTCCGGGGGGTTCTCTGGAAAAAAAATGGCGTTTGGTTGGCAAAATATGTTATTTTGGCAAGGTTGCCTGCTAAAATTCGCATTCCTGGGTTTATATAATCACATAATTGGGGTCGCTTCAACCCGCGGACATGGAGAAAAACACGGACTTGGTAACACAGTGCAGTTGAGTTCTGTTGACATTTGACAACTAACGTTACGCGTCGCTCCGTTGCTCTGATTGGTTGTGGGTCTATCCAATTGAGGTCTTTCCTGGCTCGGTTGAAACACGCCCCATAATCAAAGCTCAATGGAGCGGTACCAGACTCATATTCTGACTAGAATTGAGTATGGCCACGCCAGGCTATGAACAATCCCTTTAAAGAAGAAAAAAAAGAAAAGAAAATAGTACAATATCTTTTTTAATATTCTTTTTAAATGCACTACCGTTCAGAGATTTGGGGTCAGTAAGATTTAAAAATGTTTGTGAAAGAAGTGTCTTAAATATATTAAAATATATTTATTGTAGTATTATAAATATTATTACTAATAATATATTTACGAATAATATTTTTACTGTAATATCAGTATTATTACTATTTTAAATATCTCTTTTCTATTTTAATGTAATTTATTCTTAAATGTAATAATTTTCACCAGCCATTATGCCAGTCTTCAGTGTCACATGCTCCTTCAGACATAATTCTTATTATGCTTGATTTATATGATTTGATGCTCAAGAAACATTTCTTATTATTATCAATGTTCATTGTAATGCTTAATATTTTTGTGGAAATCGTCATGCCTTTTTTCATGATTCTTTGGTGAATAGAAATTAAAAAATAAAGGTATGTTGACATATAAAGGTTATTATAAATAATATTATAAAATAGCTGTGTGTGGTAAAAATTGTATTATGTTTGATTTGAGGAAATTATTATAGCTCATTTACATTTCCAGTATTACATAAATTAATATGTAGTATTTTGTTTTACCACAAGGGTGCACTGTTTCCTTTCGCAGAAAAATGTGCTGTTCTGCTTTGGTAAAACATTTTAGGAAGATGGCACCAATATGGATGATGACTTCAATAGTTGTTATGGTTACACTTTATTTCAATAGTCCACTTTAGACTTTCCATTAACTATAATTAACTTTGCAACCACATGTCAACTAACTCTCATTAAAGTATTAGTAGACTTTAGGGTTAGTAGAATTAGTTGACATGTACTTGCAAAGTTACCTATAGTCAGTAGAATGTCTGTTGGGGACCATCAATATAAAAAGTTAGCAGATATTAAGCAGACAGTCTTTAATGACTGGTAGTTGACATGTAGTTATGAAGTTACTTAGTTTATTGTTAGTAGAATGTTTAAAATGGACTGTCAAAATAAAGTGTTACCATTGACAATTGTTCAATGGCTTATTTCACCATATTTAATCATTAGTGCCTCTTAAATAGAGGAAATAACATGCCACCCTTTCATACATAACATTCCACCTCAGCTCTACATGTTTGATGTTGGTTTTACAGATATTTTTGCTGAGCATGTACTTTTTTTTATCAGGAAAACAGCACGAAACTTCAACCAGCCCATGTGCAAGGCAGCCAAGATCACAATCGTGGAGGTAGGTGACTATCACATGACTTCTGCCCACGTGCGTCTGTCAGATCCTGATTGGATGCATTATTACGGGTTTAAAAGCTTTTGCATATATCATGTTATACGCACCTATAAATTAAATTCAACATACATCTCTCCTCCTGCATTTCATTTCATCATTGTTTTTCACATAAACAAAAATAAATTGTTGGTTTCATCTAGATCTTTGAAGTTTTTTCCCCCTATTCACTCCTTTTTCATTTCCTTTCTACCGAGAGCGCTTTTCAAACACTTGTCTGCATATCAAATATGCTTTTATCTAAGGCTTTGTTCAAAACACGCAGCTACGAACAAAAGACTTATCAAAAGGCATTTTCAGTCGCCATGAACGAACTCCATTAATTAATCTGGCCTCCCATCATCCACGTTCTTTCTCTTGCAGCCTTGGTTTGAAATGGTCTACAATGTGAACGAATAACTACTGAATTTAAACCCTTTGAGCAGATATTTCTGCGACTAGTCTTCACCTACTGTTTACCAATCGATCCATTACTAGTAGTATCATCAGGAAGGAAGACTTTTAGCTCACTCTGATTCTTTAATTGTCTTCCGCTACAATTGTGCCGGATGCTATCAGCGCATTAGAGCTTTTATTTGTCTGGTTTTCAATCTTTATTGTGGCTATACAGCAATATGAGCAGTTATTAGTGGCCAGTATCATCTTACAATACGGTTATTGCGGTCCCACTAAAGATAAGCTTATCAGTTCTCTGAACACACAGTAATGGTTAAAGGCCTTTTTCAGTGTTTGTGCATCTGCCGATGAAAGCCATCCTGCTAGGAGAATGAATCAGTTGGCTGAGTGCTGAGCAACAGTGTATCTTGCATTCTGCCTCTGTTTGACTGGTTAAGATGTTGTTCGTGGTGCCAACCCTTCAGCTTTTGCAGCAGGGGCTCAGAATAATGATTGACTCACTGCCATCCCTTTTGTCTGGGGATGAGACAAGAAAACAGTCATCTGGTTTACTACAGGTGTCGGGTCTGTCTAAAAGGTTTACTGGATATATTTATATGCTAGTCTATTTATATGCACTACTGTTCAAAAGTTTTAAAAAGAAAATAATATGCTTTTATTCAGCAAGGACACATTAAATTGATCCAAAGTGACAGTAAACACGTTTATAATGTTACAAAAGATTTTTATTTCAAATAAATGCTGTTATTTTGATCTTTCTACTCTCTCTTTCTATTCAACACAAAATCCTGGAGAAAGAAATATTAGGCAGCACAACTGTTTTCTGTTGTATTATTTTCTTTAATAGTACTGGTTTTACTGTATTTTTGATCAAACAAATACAGCACAAGAGACTTTCAAATCGATGAATAATCTTACTGACTCCAAATATTAGTTTTAGAATGGTTGTATTTCCTATTTCGGGATGAAACCTACTACTGGTATTTTGATACAGTAATCAGAACATATAGCAAACGGATGACATACATAATCATTTATCTGACTCAATTCATCACAAATCACAAAATCCATAAATTCCCACCAGAAGGGGGAAGAGGCATAGACTTGAACTCCAAATAATTCTTGAATTGTACTTCAGGATGCGCAGTCACATCTGTCGATTGCATTACTTTGCATTTTGCTTGCATCATAAGCTGCAAATTCAGATCAAACTATTATTTGTTAACACTAGGGCTGTCAATTTAACATGTTCACAATAATTGATAACACTTAATTTTAGAGTTTAATTATCACTATTAACTAATTGCTTAGCATGCATATTACTTGGATATTGTCTGTTTTTTAGTACGTATTAATGCCTTATTTTGCATGACCTTATTCTACATCTCTTAATCCTACCTAAACTTAAACAACACCCCTATTTTGATAGCTCCGCCCCACACATATGTAACCGGCCGAGCAACCTCGGCGTCCGATTGCAGGCCTTAGCACTCCTTGAGTTCTTTCCAGCGCTGGAGAGCTGATACTTCTTTCCTGATCGTAAGCCTTCTTTTGTTCCATAGACATTTTCCACATGTGTTTTTTATCTGCCATCTCTCTCTTTCTGTCGTCGCTCGGCTAATGTCCGTCCTGTGTCATGTATTTTGAATAATGACGTGCACTGAGCGCTCTCTTCTCCCCATCATTAGTAGACACGCCCCTTACTGCTGATTTGCTACAAGTTTGTTTTGGTCCATGGCCTGAGACCATTTTTTAAGCATTTTTGAAATAACACCAATTACCCCACCTTTAATAAGGAGTTTGAGGCAAAAGGCATAGTTAATAGTGAGAATTGGACCCTAATCTAAAGTGTGACCCAATAATTATTGAAACAACAGTTATAATATATTATAATCCTGTTATGATTGTAATATATTTTCATTGTATATATTAACAATAACAGTATTACTAATACTAATATGCAATTTGAATATTCTTTAATATTAATAAAATACAGTTGGATCAAGCTGCTATTACAGTAAGCTTTTATGGAGTCCGATTGATGGAATTGTCACAACTGACGGTGTAGTTCACAGAATGATGACAACGAAGATCAAAGATTAACTTGTTCAATGAACACGAAGAGAATACATAGATGACGGCATATAGCAACATAACATAAACTACTCGCATGTGAGATGGGCTGAATCCGAAATCACCCCCTATTCCCTCAAATAGGGCATTATTTGAAGGGACAGCCATTTGTAGTTATCGAGTGCACTCATTCTATCCCACATTGCACCGCAATAGAGGGTATGCAATGAAATCACTTTCCTGCCAGAACACGCCCCCCTCAGCCGGACTGAGTGGCAAAAGAGCTGCTGCATGACTGGATTTAATAGGGAAAACTGTGAAAACGTGAGTAAAACAAATTATTATCAGTTTAAACTGAAGGTTGTACTCGATATGGAGTTTCTTACAACTTACCAGATATTGACATGCAGCCAGGAATCGTGTTTTCTGACATTAATATGTGCCTGACATTTATTTAAACGCCGGGGAAATACATATAGCAAATTTGCCTGTGAACGCTTTATATAAATACAATATACCGATTGGTAGGTCTAAATCCGGGTGATCACTTATATCAATGTTTTATATATATATATATATATATATATATATATATATATATATATATATATATATATATATATTTTTTTTTTTTTTTTGTCATTTCGTCCAGCCCTAAAACTTGTATAGTCAGTGTTTATGTAAAAACCGTAATCACTTTGGCCGACAATGATGTCACGTGCATGCCCTCTATAACAAGTGTACAGCCATTGTACACTCAACGGCTGTCCGAATTCACTCACTCGTTTTCATTCACTCCTTCAAGTGAACTGTATTAGTGGACTAGCGTAGGGAATAGTGATTGAGGGTTTAGGGGCCGATTTCGGATTCAGCCAGGGAGTATAAATACACAGGGAAACTAAATGATAGACAGCTGATCGTAATCAGTAACCAAGGACACTAACAAGAATGCAATTAAGACTGAAGCCCAGGAATGAAACTTACACAAAACACAACATACACAACTCCCGACAGGAATCAGCTATTAATATAACTATTATATTAATATCTTGTTATTATTCACATATTTAATTTTGTGAATTGTTTTTATTAAAAATAAATTTAGAATTATATTAATTAACATTAATAAAATAAAGTTGGTGCAAGCTGCTATTACTGGCAGCATTAACATGCTGAAGCGAAGGCTGGACCATGTGGTTTGATCAAACAGACGAGCTACTGTAGCTTAAAGGGGTACTTCAGCGCTGGGAAGATGAATGTGTATTTAAACTGGGTCATTTATGTAGTAGAAATGTGAAATTATTTTTGAATTTGGTGCCTTCTAGACTGAGAAAAGACAGAAAATGCATTTTTTTTCTCATGTCGATGAAAGACGACAACTCCCAGAATGCACTTGCTTCGCTGCCCAATGAGGCCACTTCCGAGGCCACTTCCAAAGCCACGGCCACTGGTTATCACTTTCCCACCATGACACCGCCCCACCGTCGTTTTGATTTTCATAGTAATACAATAATTTAGTTCAGTTAGAGAATAGACACTACAATTAAAAACTAAACATGTCTTTTCAATAAAGTGTGAGTGAGCCGAACGAAAGTCACGGCAAAGACGCAGCAGGAGTCCGATTTCATTCATCACGAGAGCGAAGAGCTGAGCAGAGCTGAGGTAAGCGCGGCAGTCATTCACGACGCGTGTCCAGTCTGGCGCGTTTTCAGATCATGCCTATGGAAGGGCATAGGAATTTCATAGGAATACATTGAAAAGTTGAAACACTCACTTTGCTCCGCACCGCTCCGTTATGAATGCCCGAGCCAAGTGGCCATGCGCATTTACATTCTGTGAGTGAGATCCCACCCCTATGGGCGGGTTGAAAACATGCGGAACTAGCTCCTACTACTGACTGTAGTCTAGCCTCTGGCCAAAAGATCCTCTGATGACTCAAAATCATCAGTCATCTGAGGATTTTTTCAGGAAATAAAATGCTTAATTCTCTCGTCTCAAGGGGATATGAGGGGAGAAAGTACCATAATTCGAATATATACTGATACAAAGCTTACTGCTAATCACTGCTTACTGCTAGTTACTTAAAGTAACCCTTTAAATTGCTCAAGAAGTTAATGCTGGTTCTGATAGAAAGGTGTCAGAATACACAGTGCATCGCAGACCATTCAGGATGCCCGTGCTAACCCCTTTCCACTGCCGAAAGCGGCAACAGTGGGCACGTGAGCATCATAACTGGACCACACAGCAATAAAAGAAGGTAGCCTGGTCTGATGAATCACGTGGATGTCCGGGTGCGTGTACGTCGCTTACCTGGGGAACACATGGCACCAGGATGCACTTTGGGAAGAAGGCAAGCCAGTTAAATTGATTTGATTTAAAAACAATTTAATAATCAATTGAAGACATAAAAGTTATACCAAATTCACATAGTGGAAATCTTGTGCAAGTGCATTTTGTGACCCAGTTTTTGCAAGTACATCTCTATTCCCAGACAGGACCATCCTGTTACCTGCATATGAAAATCGCCCTTACAGTCCTTGATAAGCTTATTATGGAGTGCTTGATTGGAGCCAGCTTAAACTATGGCCCATTTTTTACTTAAAAGAGGCTGTTATTTTGTTCGGCCCCTCACTTGTATCCCCCTGACAGTTTCATATGTTATTTGTCTGTGGAGTGCACAATATTTTATAGTTTCAGCATTTCCTTTCTGTCATCAGATTTTCACTCTAAAGTAGCTGAGGCCATATTTAGCTGCGTGGAAGGAAGACAGTGTTTTATGATCATCCAGTTATAATCTGCCAAAAGCTGGAGCCATGTTGAATTATTTCCTCTCAATTGGCTGGCTGATGAGTCTTGCCAATGGCTCAGCGTTTCGAGAGAAGCGTTTCTGTTGCCTGTCAGAGCCAGGCGCTGGAAATGCTGATGCCACTGGAGGAAACAGCCTCCTTATTTCCTCTCGTTATAAAACAGACAGCGTCCTCATTAACAGGATATCTGATAGCTGTGTGTCTATAAAGCTGCTATATTCCTAATGAATTAAAAAGAACTGATCATTAGCGTTAACCAAAGGAAATGCAGATTGCTTAAAAAAATAATAATAATAAACCAGGCAAAATCAATTCGGCCAGCCGGTTGCCAGGCGACAGAAGCCTGCGCAGCAGATCCGTGGCATATTCCAGTTATCCTGTTATCGCAGGTACAATGCATTGTGGGATGCAAGGGCAGTTGGTTCAAACAAGGCCATATTTGCTAGTCACATTGGCTGTAAAGGTGCCGATCTGGTTTTTTTCAAATTTTGTTGAAACGACAGGTTGCATGAAATGGGTTTTCCAGGATGGGGCTAATTGGTTATTGATGAAATTCGTCCTCAAAGGTATTATCTCTCCTCCTACCTCTGTCCAATTTCAAAACGCTGATTATCCTTTTGGTTTGTTGCACATAAATTACCAGTTCAACAGCTGGGCCGTTGTGAGTGAGATCAGGGATATATGCAAAATGTGAAGCCAGTAGGTTGTTGTGTTGATTTCCCTATCCTATTTTAATCAAATAACCCTCTTAGTGGAATATTTAAGTGTTTCTTTATGTAAAGATTATCTGTTATTATTAGAGATGCACTGATTACAATTTTCTTGGTCGATTCCAATTTCCGATTTATTTATATTTTGTAAGTGTGACCTACCGATACTGATTTTTGCAGATTCTGGTTTTCTTTTAAAGAACTATAATTGACAGCATATGCAAACAAAAATCTAGTTTTATTCAATGCAACATTTTTATTTTCATAAAAAAAAAGATGGTAATAAAATAAGAACAAATAAACACATATCAAACAACAACACAAATATATGCTATAGAATAAAGAGAGATGTGGGGGAAAAAAACAGCTTTTTTAGGAGGGTATACAGTATATTCAGGTAAGAAATACTACAGAAATTAAAGTAATCAAATGTAAAATAACACTGGATAGTCTTCATTGTATAAATTAAATACAGTTTAATGCTTACAATTAGTTACAAAAGTTATTCAGTCAAGAGCAGAGAGTGATTTTCTTTGTCTTTTGTTCTTTTATTAACGTGACAGACAGCAGAAGGAATATTAGACTGCTGTCACTTTAAGAGTTTATATAGCTAGCTACTATTGTTGTAATGAATGCAACTTTCATGTGCAATTGATTGACACATAAACTGCACTCATTAAAGAGGGCAAATATAATCATTCAACTGAATTGTGAATATGCATTTTAAACACATAGCATGATATGTTCCGTCCATGCAATAATGTGCATCCCTGAATGAGCGCAGTTTTATAGTGAATCTTATTCAACTGTTATTGGTATGACCCATTTCAAGGGTGGCCAACATAACGATTTAAAATCAGTCAGAGCTAGAAATGTATCTTCATATTTACAGGTAAAGCTTCATATTACAGGTAGACTACTTTCTTTGACCCCATCCCCTCATCCCCCTTCATGGGGGAACAAGCCATCTTTAGGCGGTCTAGTCTTGATCCGTTGTGGTGCAACTATGCCCGAACAGGAGCTGTTCGGACCAATGAAATTGGCAGGGCGGGCTTTATACGATGATGGACAGATGATAAACAGTAACGTAAGCATTCATGTTACCAAAGAGCGCTTGAGTTGAATTATATTATATATTTATATGCATTCATCTTTACTATTTCTCTCAAAAATGATGATCGTGTTGGTGAGTACTCTGTGTATCCTAAAATTCTATTTAAAACACCGGCAAAGATCGTTTGCACTCATCTTCTTCTACTTCTTCCAGCGTGCATGCAGTTGAGTTCTGCGTCGCTCCGTTGCTCTGATTGGTTGTAGGTCTATCCAATTGAGGTCTTTCCTGGTTCGGTTGAAACACGCCCCATAATCACAGCCCAATGGAGCAGTATCAGACTCATATTCTGACTAGAATTGAGTATGACGACGTCAGGCTAATGAAAAAGTATAATAGAATCGGTTTCAGACTTGTGAGTAAATTGTTGGAATAGAACGAATAAGTACACAATTTCACAAATATGCATATAAGTGCAGATACTTTATGATAATCAACTGTGTTTATATTGTAGATTGCCAAGTTTATTAAAAGACTGAACATTTTATCAAGGCTCTTGGCATAGATTCATTTTATGAAAATGTGCTACATGTAGATAAATACCTTTTTAAAACTTTAAAAGAGGTCCCCTTCTCTTCAGTTGATGCCTATCCCCCTCAAGGGCCACTTGAGTGAAGTGGTAATTGTATTTAGCCACAGGTTGGCGGCCCCTCAAGGTGCTCGCTGCTGATAGGCTGGCTTTAACATACTCCTACTGAGCTGAAACTTGCTTCAAAAACAGCTGGAGAGGAGGAAGAAGAGAAGATGTTTTTTAGGAGATATAGTGGAACTTTAACTACTACAGAAAATGTATCCTCAGTATATTCAAACATACCTTGTTTTGTGTTTATCAGAACATTTCACGTTGTTAGCCTAGTGCTGTCCATGTCTTCATTGGCTTTTTGGATTTGTCTCATCATGCTTACTGACACAAAGCCTAACTATTTTTGAAGATTACCATTTATTCATATATGCCGTCTGTTGCTAATGCTTGGCACCGGATATGAAGCGAGACATGTAAAAATAAACACGTAATCATTTTTAGCTACCTGCATGATTCAAAGCGATATGTAGCATACACTCATGTTTCTGATCGAGACAGTTTCATAACAACATGTGCCCATCAGCTTCTGCAGATTTAACCGGCTTTGACAAGGCTCACAGTCCAAAAAAAGAACAAACCCTTGAAAAAAAAGGCTTCTCTGTATCCCTCAAGGATTTTGTATCCCTGTTTTCCTTCTTTCTAGGTGACATCAAGCTTATTTTCATTCTCATTGAAAACCAAATGCTGTTTCAGAGGAAGACACGTCTATCTGAGTTTATCCCTGGGGGCTGCTTGTGTGTATATAATGTGTGGTGTATAGTATCATGTGATATCTGTATATGAAATGTAATCATATAGTTATAGTTAAAAAAAAAACCTGGCTAAAGCATATTCCTCATTTATAGTACTATATAATATTCATATGATTAATGTTAATTTGCTAATATTATAACACTATTTATAATAATGCATGAAGTATTACATTTGTATAGTATAATATACTAGATGTCGCAATATAAAGTAGTATAAATGCTACCTTTTCACAGTATGGATGATATAAAATATATGTAAATGCAACAATATAAAGCGGTATATTTATACAATTTTTAAATAACATAATATTATAACAACAATGCAAAGCACTATTCACCTCTCTTATTGTCACTTTAATGGATCAGTTCACCCCAACATTTTTATTTTAATTTCTTTAAACTGAATTTTTTTTTTTTTTTTGTAATAACAACATTGGACTGATATGAGGTTATGTATGAGTAAATAATGGCAGATTTTATTTTTTTTGCATGTACTGTTCCTTTAACTAATATGCTCTCTGTTTGTATCCTACTGTATATGGTAACTGTGAATATAAAGGGTTAATGAGGCACCGAATTCTCCAGAGAGAGTGTTGCTAACTCCTACAGATTTCATTTTGTGCTCCACATTAAACCCTTAGGCCGTCTGGAAGCCTGAGCCCTTTCAATCAGTCTCTGCCCTGCACAGCCCGGGCTAGTGATAAAAAGCCGAATGCCACCAGCGGTAACCATGACAACAACAACACTGCTCAATCTAGGCTCATCTTTTTGCCCTTTCTAATGGTGCCGCTTGTAGAGGACACAGTTGTAATACGCACCAATTTCAGGAAATGTACCTTAATGCACGAGGCACAAGCGTATTGGATCTGACAACTAAAGTCACGCTGGTATGCTTGTGTGGTCTGTAGGATACTTGGGATGCCTGGCTTGTCTGTTTGTGCACATCTGCAAGGCTTAAACGTGCTTTGGGCGCATCGATTTGGTTCTTGGCAAAGTGTGTTTTCTCCCCTGAGCCTTTATCTGAGCCTTAGATTTTTGTTCAGTATTTTAAGAGCTTATTTTTGGTCCTGAAAGGAGTGCTAAGCCGCTCTCTGAGCTCTCAGCAGCACTGTCTGAAACTGCGTGTGGGGTTTTGTGCTGTTATCACACACACCACCAGAGCAGGTACAACAGCGAAATTGAACATGGGAGGATGCCGATGTAAACATGTTTTTGCTATATACATACTTGACAATTACTAATCACAAAGTTTATCCAAAAATCGTAATTGTATCGGCAGGATTTTCTCTCTTCTATGAAACAAGTTTAACTAAAAAAGTGCTCTTGAAAGGTGATTCCATACCAGTTTTGTTATTAATAATGGTAAAGGTTATTGGTTCAAGTGACAAAATCTGAATATGCAAATATTAAATGCACAAATTAACATTTAATCAATAGTATGGAGTATTAGAAATGAATCACTAAGGGCCAGATTTACTAACAGCTTGCTCCAACGCAAATCCTCTTTTGGCATTAAAAAACTGTCAGGATTTAATAAAGACACGCAGTGAAAAAATTACAGCTGAAAAGGCGTGGACACAGTTATTTTTGCGGGTAACCTTATTGCAAATGCATTTGTAGGAGTTTTCCTTTCAGATGCTAAATTTATTGGAAGAAAGTATTTAAAGGGATAGTTGGCGATTCTGCCGGCGATTTGATTTAGCCCTGCAACTCAGTCTGGAAACCTGTACATTAATTTCTACTGCTTCTGTTACACTTTTGCGGGAACCAATCATAGACTGGCTTATCCACCAGGCGCTATTGGCGGGTTTAACACGATGACGGATAGAGAAGCGATGGATCGATGCCCGTTGATCACGCCTCTTGTGGTCTGATTGGTTGAAGGACTATCCAATTGCATACAGAGTTATTTGAATTATGCTCATTTATCACGGCTCTTTTGCAGTAGAAAATACATAGCAGACTCTTAAATTGAGCTTGGTCTGGTGACAGCCAAATAACCATTAGCCTACACTTTGCTAGCTAGTTATGCCTTCGCCACATAAAATTACCTGGTTGCGATAACTTATAAAACAATGATGATATCAAGAAGAGGTGGATTAATTTTGTGAAGAGCTACCTTGATGGAGAGCTAATGATCACCACCAACACCTGCCTTTGCAGTGGTCATTTCACATCGGATAGTTTTACAAACTTTCCTCAGAGACAACTGAGATTCACTGATAATCCGCTGCAGAATGAGGCCGAACCGACTAACTCCCGCCCCGCTCAAATTTGGCTGGGTGGTTAATAACACATTTTTCTGTGGTGTGACAAACTCAGAACACCTATTTAATTTGAACTTTACAGGGACTTTAATCACTCACCCTCATGTCATTCCAAACCCGTAAGACCTTCGTTCATCTTTGGAACACAAATTAAGATATTTTTGATGAAATCAAACATCCCCACATAGACTGGAACGTTATTACCACTTTCAAGGCCTAAAAAGGTAGTAAAGACATTGAACCACTGTAGTCACATGGACTATTTTAACAACCTTAATGTTATGAAGCGACAAGAATACTTTTTGGATAAACTAACCCTTTAAATTATTCATGCAAGGTGATTTATTAAGGTTTGTTCTAGTCAATTTACTGGTGTTTGTGCCAGAATTTAATGCCCAAAAATGTCTTAAACTAGATGCTAATTTGCACTGCACTTGGTAGATTTTGTTGATCGTTATGGAAATGATTTGGCTGCGTCTGTGTTCTTTAATTTGCACATTTCCTCTCCCATCTGTGCTTTTATGGAATTATGTCTTGCGCTAATTTGCCCTGTTTAGTAAATCTTGGCCCATGTTTGTTATTAATGGTAAATGCTATTGTTTCTTGTGTATCTTGTTACAAGTGCCAAATTTGAATGTGCAAATATTAAAATTGTGCAAATTAAATATTGATTAATAGTACACAGAATATTAGTAATTAATCACTAGGTTTGGTATTAATAATGGTAAACGCTATTGGTTCTTGTCCATCTTGTAATCAGTTACAAATGCAAAATTTGAAAACTAAATAGTAATATTTCATTTGTGCATATTACAATATTTGTATAAGGACTATCTTTTGTATTTTTTGGAATTTTTGGTGATTAATGATGATTGTGTGGAAAAGAGCAGCGTGAACATTCTGCCAGACATCTCCTTTTGAGGATGAATAAATCCTGACTTAAATGCAAACTGTCCCTTCAGGCAGTTTTATAAACTTCTTGACTTCAAGATTAGTGGTTATGGAAAGTTTGTGAAAGTTTGTTAAGTCTTGAGTAGCTAGCTGTCAGCACTTCATTCCCTGCTGCTTATATCCTCTAGTCTCCGAAGAGAGATAGGTAAACATTTTCCCATTTGCAGGGCAAACCCTCCTCAATCAGGCTGCTTATGTGTGTCAGGTTTATTGTTCCCTGTAGGGTCCTCAAAGCTGCCCATATCAATGCTGTGTGAAGCCTCTGGAAAGGCAATATCTATATCTCTGAATTCAGAATAAAAGCTTTATCTTACATCTGACACAATGGAAGGCATTTCCAACATTTTCAGGGGCAGTTTGACCTACAGTGTATGGTATGTTTTTCAGCTGTAAGGGATCGCAGACAGAGGGCTGATGATAGATGATGATACAGAGCAGTCAAGAGATGTCTGACACTGTCCTATCATCTGGCCCCCCCGGTGTCCATTACCAGGCTTTTTTCATCATATTTCTTGATGTGTAGTTTGAGTGTAGTGTTCTTTGACTACTGTTCAAAAGTTTTGGGTCTGTAAGATTTTTTAAAATGTTTTTGAAAGTCTCCACTCTTATGCTGATCAATGCTGCATTTATTTATTCCTGTGATGGCAAAATTTTCACCATCATTACTCCAGTCTTTAGTGTCACATGATCCTTCAGATCAGCTGTTTGGTGTTAAAGAAACATTTCTTATTGTTATAATTTTTTTTCAGTATTCTTTAATAAAAACAGTTTTTTTTTTTTTAATAAAATTTTATTCGGTTACCCTTTATTTTAAGGTGTCAGTGTTGCAGTGAAATTATACATTATTTAATTATTGAGTAATAATAAATAATTAACTACATGTACTTACTATAGGGTTAGGGTAGGATTAGGGTTTGGTTGAGGGTTAGTTCCATGTAATTATGCATAATTTACTGTTATTACTATGGTACGTACATGTAACATATGTAACAAGGACACTGTAAAATAAAGTGTTACCAGTCTTTACTGTCACTTGATCAGTTTAAAAGGTTGGTTCACCCAAAAATGAAATTTCTGTCATTAATCACTCACCCTCATGTTGTTCCAAACCCGTAAGACCCTTGTTCATCTTCGGAACACAAATTAAGATATTTTTGATTAAATCTCAGAGCTTTCTGGCCCCACGTAGACTGCAAATATGCAACTAACGTTGTTCACATTAACAGTGCAGCACTTCCAGGTTCTATGTCAGAATGGCGGTTCTGTATTGGCCAACGCTGTTCACCTGAGCACCAAGTGTGCGATGCTGAAGCAGGAGAAGGCCAATAATGAGCCGGCGTTCTGAAGTAGAAACCGGAAGCGCTGCACTGTGTTTACAACATGAACAGCGTAGGCAACTGACAGAAGAGAAATTGTTGAATGAAGTCGTTATTTTCACTTTGTTTTTTTTGCGCACATAAAGTATTCTCGTCGCTTTTATGTTTATATTCAAACATTTATGGTTGAACCACTGGAGTCACATGGACTATTCTAATGATGTCTTTACTACCTTTCTGGACCTTGAAAGTGGTAATGGTGTTGCTGTCTATGGGGGTCAGAAAACTGTCAGATTTCATCAAAAGTATCTTAATTTGTGTTCCGAAGATGAACGAAGGTCTTACAGGTTTGGAACGACATAAGGTTGAGTAATTAATGACAGAATTTATATTTTTGGAAGAACTAATGCTTTAATGCAAAAAAAAATTCCGGCAAAAAAGCAAATAAATAGGTTAAATATCAACATTCTTTTATTGAACAAAATTATAGTCCTCACAAAAAAGGAGCCCTACGGATTATGCAAAATAACAGAAGCATTATTCATGGCAGGCGATTTGAAGTCCAACAGTGCAAGGGGAAGAATTCAGTGAAGCAACTTCTCTGACAGTTTGCCATGCTGACAGTACTGCTAGAATCTTAGTGTGCTAAATGCTGAACATGCTAAAACTGAGAGGTTGAAGCCCCCCCCCCCCCCCCCCCTAGCCATTGCACAAAAGATTCAAAGGTACTTATATATCGATAAACTGATCTAACGCACTAAACAACTTGTCGGTTATTGGATGGCTAGTCAACAGTTCTCAATAATCTCATTGTCACCTTCTGCTGGTCTATGTTCAGGTGGAGGAGATTGTAGACGTGGGCACGTTTGCAGCAGAGGACATCCACATCCCCAGTGTCTACATCCACAGGATCGTCAAGGGAGATAGCTACGAGAAACGGATCGAGGTGAGGTGGCATAACTTGTCTGACTCGCTTCTATCAGTTTTCCTTTGTCCATTTATCTGTCATCTTTTTTTTAACTTATTGCTTCACCTCTGACATTTTGCAGAGGCGTACAGTACAGAAAGGCCAGGCTGAAAATCCCAAACCCTCAAAAGACTCTGATATTGTGAGAGAGAGGATTATTCGCAGAGCTGCCCTGGAGTTTGAGGACGGGATGTACGGTATGTACAGTACAGTGTTTCAGACCATGCCGCCTACATTTATCATTTTAATCACACTGGACCATTGTTTTATCCTTTTTAAAGAGTTAGTTTACCCAAAAATGAAATCTTTGTCTTCATTTACTCACCGACTCATGTCGTTCAAAACCTGTATGGCTTTTTTGAATGACAAAAAGGGAATTTTGAGGAATTTTACTGGCCGTGTAATTACAATGAATGACTGAAGCTACCAAAAAACTGATTCAGACATCTTGTGTGCTATATTTCAAGTCTTCTGAAGCCATATAGCTTTGCGTGAAAAACATATTGCGATTGGGTGAGCTTTTCCATTAGTTTGAACAGATTATTGGAAGCAACAATGGTTTTAATGTTCACTAAAAATGACATTTCCTATGTGTCTCATGATAATCCGTTAATGCAGTTTGATAACCTTTTTCAGCTAACCTGGGCATTGGAATCCCCATGCTGGCAAGTAATTTCATTAAACCAGATATTACCGTCCACCTTCAGAGTGAAAATGGGATTCTGGGGCTGGTAAGCTCTTCTTTAACAGATTTGTATTGAATTTGCTAAATGCAGTTAGAAACGTTATTGAAAATTCATCCATCTGTTATGGTTTTTATGATTATGTTAATGAGAGAAAAATACTCTAAGAAAGTTGTTTGTATCTATTTGTTTTAATTTTGACAAGCACACGTTTCAATTATTAGGGAGATACACTATGATTCATAAATTTGGGCTCAGTAAGATTTTTATTTTGAAAGAAATTCATACTTTTATTCAGCAAGGCGGCATTCAATTGATCAAAAGTGACAGTGAAGTCCTTTTAGAATGTTACAAACGATCTCTTTTTTTATTTTTAAAAAGCTGTTTTATTGAACTTTCTATTCAACAAAGGATACTGAAAAATATGTGTCATGCTTTCCACAAAAATATTAAGCAGCACAACTGTTTTCAAAATTCATAATAAGTAAGGGAAAATCCATGGCTAGCTGTGCATTAAACAATTTTAATGCATGACGTGAAGGCTAAGAACCGCCAACGCAAAGTGCATTAAAATCGTTTAGTGCACAGCTAGGCATGGATTATCCCGCTTATGCCATGGTCTTTTGCCAGCATTGACAACTTAAAGCTGTTATTGATGTTTTCAGCTCAATATTTGACCAGAAGGGTAAAATTGACGGTTATTTTCGTCAGTAAGGGCTCATTAGATCTAGCATTCTGCCCACTTTGAAACAGACACTGAGATAAAGTAGTGCATAAGATTACATTTATTTGAATTAATTAATTATAGCATTTATTTGACTTAATTATGGAGAGAGAGAGAGAGAGAGAGAGTGAGAGTGTGTTCAGCGTCTCTTTCTCTCTAGTAACAATGAAGCTGCATTAGTTTAATAATGCTTCAAAATAGCGATGGAAGCCCCTTGTTGCTGAGAAATATAATGTAGTGATTCAGTAGTAAAGCTATTTTATTACTAAAAGTGGCAAGGTAGCGTTGATAAGTGATACTGAATTTTTGTGTGTGTTGTGAGTGACGTATGAGTGTGCACTTCAATAAATTTGCGCATTAATATAGAACAGTGATTTAAACTGACTTGGAACAACCTGTGCATTAAATGATTTTATTGCACACCTTCCAGCAAATCAGAATCGAGTATTAAGGCAGACCATGGTATAATAAGAAATGCCCTAAGAATTATACAAATGAAAAGAAACGTTGTTCACAGCTGGGGATTTGAAGTCTGACTGTGCTTTAAAGGGTATGAATTAAGATTTCTCTGACAGTTTGCCATGCTGACAGTACTGATAGACTCTTAGTGCGCTACATGCTGTCAACATGCTAAAACTGTCTCTGAGAGCGTGCAGCCCCCCCGTTAGCCATTGCACAAAAGAATCTTGAAAGAAATCTTGATAAACTAATCTACCACACTAAACAACTAGTTGGTTTTTGGAAAGCTAGTCAACAGTTTTGCCCATCTGTAGTCCATTTCACTGTATTACAAAGAAACTTGTATAAGATGAATAACACAAATAAGAAATGTTTCTTGAGCACCAAAACAGCATATTACAATAATTTCTGGAGGATCTTGTGACATGGAAGACTGAAAAATGTAATTGCATCTGTAGTTTGTATGAGATAAATATTCATGGCCAATATTACCGCTATCGGATATAGCTATCAAATATGATTATCAAAATAATAAGTGTGGACATAAAAGCATTAGATCTGTATAAATGTCTTTTGTCTACATGAAGCAAGAACAATTCTTGTCTCCATTTAAACTTTAAACGCTGTTGTTGTTGTTTGTCATTTATGAGCCGAGTGATTTTTGCACTCACCATAAAAGCACTATTAAGTACAATTTTTTTGTGCTTTTTGAATAATTCAGGGCCCCTACCCAACAGTGGAAGAGGTTGATGCAGATCTCATCAATGCTGGTAATAATTATCCCTCACTTTCATTCTTGTAGACAGTTATACAGCATTAGTGTTGCATAAATTGCCTTTTAATAACCTAATTTGTCCATTCAGAGCACTTAATGAAAGCTCTTTCCGTTTTACCCTTACCCTTTCAGGTAAAGAAACTGTCACAGTTCTTCCTGGAGCAGCCTATTTCTCTAGCGATGATTCCTTTGCCATGATCAGAGGGTAAGGACGAATCACACTTTAGTTTTAATCATATATAAGGACTTTTTTTCTGTCTGAACAGTGTTTTGTAACCTTTTTTCCCCACAAAACATTTATCACAAGTTGACTTTATTTTCAGTAGGTTGGTTCTCAGACAGGCTGAGTACTTTGACTCAGATGCTGACACTAGCTGTGGGTGGAAGAGCTCACTTAGACACACATAATAAATGTGACTTTTTGTGTTGAATGAAGCACCGTGACTGTTTTGGGGCGTAAGGGCTTGATTTGCTGCGTTGTTTGCCGAGTGTTAATGGCGAAAGTGACGGTTGGAGCAGAGGCAGAATATGCAATAAGGTCGGCCGTGATGCTGACTGCGCCTCTGGCCACGTTGGCTGACATTTTCAGCTCTGTCAAAACAGGTGGCTACTTTAATTGGATGCTTCTTGTACTGCTCAGTAGGGTGAGACGGCTGGAATGAAGGTGCTTTGTCTCTCCCGGAGCCTTTCTGGCCTTCGTGGAGAGACCTGCGGTGCTGTCAATAAAGCAATTGACTCTTGCTGGTCTTAAGTGTGGGAGTGTGTAATTCTGCCTCCTGTGTGTGTGAATATCAATTTCCTCACGACACCATTTTAATGTGTTGTTTTTCCCAGTGTACAATATTAAAAGAAAAGCGTCCAAAAAGCTACTGGAGTCTGAGACCAATTCCATTAAAAATATTATAAAAGTTTATTTATGTATTATTAAAATGAATAATATGTATAATAATAATAATATTTTTTATTTATCCATTCCAGCTATCTGTTTTAGTGAAGTTTAAATTTATCTTTAATATTGCTGCTATTTGCATAGCTGTATGTTAGGCATTAGTCCCATGTCATTTAGAAAACTCCCTGTTGATGTTTTATGAGCCTTATCGATTTTTCCACAGGCAGCTGCTGCCTTCTTCCCACAAGCCTCAGAATTATTTCTGTGTTCACCGTCTGCGAATCCAGCAGCGGTCGTATATTTAGGCCTTAATTGTCTGGTGCAATAGGGAGCACAGTGAATGGTCATGGGGTCTTTGCTGTACCCTGCACAAGGGGAGTCATCACGGCACATACATTAAGAATAGAGCACCTCCACCCACTTACAGCCTGTCTGTAGATTTATGAATTGGGCCATCTGACAATCCAGTGGTTTAGTGGTGCACTATTTCAAGCCAATAGGCTAGACTATCGGCACATAGGACCTTAGTACTCAAATTATTTAGTCTAGTCTTTTAGGAAGTGTTGAGGTTTTTTTTGGATGGCCGTTTAGAATTGACAGTTTTGCCTAAAGTGTTTATTGAGCATGAATTACTAGTTATAAAGGAAGTACTGAAGACAAGTTCACTCTAACATAAGCTGGTGAACTATTTCTTTAAATTGTTTGTCAGCATTGACCTAAATAATAATCTTGTATTTGTTAAATCCACGACCAAACGACATGAACTCATAACAAAAATAGTTGGTTATTGTTCTTATTCTTATATTGAGGATGTCCCATTACGGCTTTGAAACCAAATTCTGCTGTTCCAAATTCAGAAATGACCAAACGTAACAGAGTGGTGCAGGTATGACGACACTTTGTAGGCCAACCGGCAGTCACATGGTTCCTTCGAGAAAAACCCAATAGGATTTTCCCATAGGCTTTTGGATTATCGCTAAAAACAAGCTCTGTGATCAACAGTTTTGATACTTGCACGTTTTGTCCATCAAGATAATCTTCACAGATGAACACAAATTTTATGAATTTTGATGCCTAAATGCAGTCGCCATCAGTAAGCTTACTATTTCAGTTTTTATCCAAAGAACATTTTCCCAGAACGTTTGAGTTGAGTAAGACTAGTTTATAAGAGCACAATTATAAGCATAATGAGGCTGTAAAAGTGGACTGAGGTTCCTTGATTGGCGTGATGACGTTTAATGTTCCCGACTGCCTCTGTAGTCCCATTTAGCCACTTGTTAGCAACCGCCTTTTCAAGACACCTAACAGCTTAGATTTTATTTCAGCCATTTAACCATTCAAAAAGCCATTGACTTCGGGACGATGGAACGGGAAGTGCTAAAATGCTAACTCGCTTCCGCGTTTTGGCCTACAAAGTGATGTCAGACCTGCACCACTCTATAGTATTAGATTAAGTGTATAACTCTGCATCTGTCTACATATTTAGCCATGATGAAAGGTGCTGTCACATTTACTGTTGTTTGTGAGTTTTCGTGGGAGAAATCTGGAATTTTGTGTCTCATGCGATGATCATGCGAATTTGCTGCATTGACCAATAGAAAGCTGCTTCGTTTGACATTCTGTGCTTCATACATTGCTACGCTATAGACAATAGGCCCTTTTGCCAGTGAATTTTTTTTAAATGTGACCACACCTTAATTTTGTCATTACCTGGCATATTTAATTTGTGACATTACTTGGCATATTTAATTTTTGGCATATTTATTTTCGTTGTTTCCTCTAGGGGGCATATCAACTTGACCATGTTAGGAGCCATGCAGGTATCCAAACATGGAGATTTGGCCAACTGGATGATTCCGGCAAGTTCATAATTTCATTCACTTATTGGTACAATATGGTCAGAATTTGATTTTACTGGAGATTTTACTGAAATTTGACTTGCGTCAGTCCAGCCATTTGTGTCACACACAAAACATTTAGGCTACTTCATGATGTTTTGTAGGTACAATATGTTTGTAATTACATTTACTTGTGTCCTTCTCAAGTATTTTATAATAGAGACGTGTGTAAAAGGTAAAGGCTCATTCATAGTTTCATCACACATACATTCATTGCTGAATCAAACCAAACTTCAAGACTATCATAGCACAGCTCCAATTCTTCCCCTTCTTTCCATCTGCATCTATTTTCCAGCCTCCTGCTGAAATTATCTTGAAAGCTTTCCTTTTGTTTTATGGAAATCACTGAGCAGCTAATGACAGAACTCACAGTGTGAAATCAGAAGTGATTTAGAAGATGGTGTTCTCTGAGGAACACAAATACAGATGTATGGTCTCATTTTACAGCTGTTACCATCTCCTTTCAAGCAGAAAAAAAGAAGTTGTCACTGAGGTAGCACTTGTACAAACCCATGAAGATTTTAATTCATAATGCAACATTTTTGTATAAAAATTACATAACAATTTTGGTCAGGATATTAGCTAGAACAAGATGCTGTATTCCAGTGGTTCTTAACTTTTTTTTTACTTCAGGATACAAATTTTACATTTAGATTGCACTAGTGATGACCGAACAAGCTACTGTTTTTTATGAAGTGACAATATTTGTTTAAAATAGAAATGTATTATTATTATTATACTTAAATATAATATGTGATTTCTTATAATGTGTATATATATATTATATACAAATCAACACGCACACACACATACACATATACAGTAGTGGCCAATTATTAGAACACCAGACAGATCTGAAAATATTGACATTTTTTGCCTCCAAAACATTTTAACTTTAATATTTGGTATGTCCACCTTTTGCAGCAATTACAGCAGCGCATCTCTCTGGCATAGTGTCAATATATTTCCTCTAAGAACTTCAACACTAATGTTATCCCATGCCTTCTGCAACTGAAGCCAAAGGCTTTCCTTTGAATGTACAATAGATTTGTCCAGTTTATTTTCCAACTTGCCCCAAATGTGCTCAATGGGGTTGAGGTCCGGACTTTGAGGGGGCCAGTCCATCATTTTCAATGTTCCAGCAGATTCCTTCCATCGCAATAGTTAGAGGAATGTTTCGGGTCATTGTGCTCTTAGAAAATAAATCCAGGCCCAATAAGACGACTCCCAGAGGCCAAGTGTTCTAATAATTTTGGCGACCACTCTATGTGTGTGTATTCATTTAGGCTCTTTTTGGGACATGATCCACCAGTTGAGAACTACTACCTTTACCACTAGAAGAACCACAATCAATAAAACTAGTAAAGCTCAACAATTAAAGTGTACAGTTGCCAATGTCCGCTGGCAGTTTCCTTTCCATTGTTAGTTTACTTGCGTTCACATTATTCAGTACTACTCCTTGCAGTCATCCAAGTATTATCTGCATGTATGCTAGCTTGCTATATTGTCCTAAATCCAAAGTCATTGCTTCCCTCTAGGTTCAAAAAAGGGTTTCCAAGGCTTAATGAGAGTCAATGTTGGCTGTGGTTTTTTGGAGCCGTTCTTCTGCTGGCTGTCGCCTGTGGCGCCTGGTCCTGCTGTCAGTTGAGGGGCTGTCGATACACAGCTGCCCTGCATACAGACACCTCTGCAGGGTTATTTATAGTTCTCCAGGGCCCTCGCCCTGTCACTGACTGATGCCTCCCAGCCTTCTGGCCCTCTGCGCGTCTCGCTTATCGAGTTTGGTTGAAGGTTATTTCTCGCAAACTGGCACACATGGACCATGAGCTGCACTCTGCTTTCAGTGTTGTTTTCCCCCTCCCTGTCTCTTTTTTCTTTTTGTGTGTCCCTTGCTTTTTTCCAAGTCTCCTCACTTGCACTTCGGTAAGGCCAAAATGTGAAGCACACCCTGAAATCCAGAGATTACACTCATGAAAGATGTGCTACTTAATTTGTCTGAGATGGTGAAGATATGGATTTGTGAGCTGATAACATTTAAATTAACACATTTGTCAGAGGCTTTTATCCAAAGTGGCAGCGACAGAGCATTCAGAGTATACACTTTATCACTTTGTGTGTTCTCTGAGAGTCAAACGCATGACCTTGCTGTACCAATCGAGCTACCGGGCAGAAAAGGCTTTGGTATGTGTATTCCTTTATTTGATAAAATGATATTATAACAATTAAAGGGATAGTTCACCCAAAAATGAAATTTGTTGTTCATTTAATCACCCTGAGGCCATCCAAGATGTAGGTGACTTTTTTTCTTCAGTAGAACAGTAAAGAAGGTTTTTAGCTGAAACCATGGTCCTCTGTGATTCATATAATGGAAGTCAAACGGGTGCCGGCACTTTGAGATTCAAAAAAACATATGCAAACAAAACAAAATGAATACCCGTGGCTCCCGGTGATGCATTGAGGTGTTAAGAAACTAAACGATTGGTCTATGCAAGAAACTGAACACTATTTACAACATTTTTACCTCTAATCCACAGCCTTTGCAAATGGTCCTGAGTGTGTTAATGGCAGTTTGGTGCACAAGCTTCCTGACGCATAATGATGTATGCGCGGGAGCGACCTCACACTTGAGCTGACGCTGTGTTTGTGTACAAAGAGAGGGAAGACACAAATGTTGTATTGTTCAGCAAAGTGGTACGTACCTCTGCTCATCCTGAATGCCGCAACCTATATCAAAATTAAGATTACATTAACTTGCATAATCTCAATCAGGAAGATTGACTTTTCGCAGATTTCCAACGTTTGAGCTTCTGCGCATGGTTCATTATGCGACAGGAAGCTCGCGGTCTAGACTGCCATGAAGGCACTCAGGACCGTTTGCGGAGGCTGTGGATTAAACGTAATAATGTTGGAAATAATGCTTGCACAGAACGATCGCTTCATAAGACCTCAATGTGTAGAAGCCATAGGTATTAATTTTGTTTTGCCTGTAAAGGTTTTTTTTTTTATCTCAAAGTGCCGGCACCCATTGACTTCCATTATATGAATTACAGAGGACCCTGAATTCACCTAAACATATTCTTTGCTGTTCTACTTAAGAAAAAAGTCAGCCTGAGGGTGACCATCCAAGACTAGTAAAGGCCATATCCTCCCGTGAACACATGTTTAGGTCAGTAGCTGTCTGTGGGGACATCAGGATATATTATCAAACATAAATTGCTTTGCATGCAGCACTACAGAGTGTGCTGTTCTAAGCTGTCTTTAGCCTTTAAACTCTTAATGAATCAGACAAGCCTGGCAGACTAATTACAATAATCCCTCCAATTACTGTTGGCTCCCCGGCCACCTCTCAAGACTAAAGGGACAACAGACTGTAATGTAGCCAGAGGGCCTGGAGCCGGAAGACTCATATTATCAAGAGAGGAACGGGGACATTACACAACCCCCCCTCTTCCATCTGCTCATCGACTGATAGCAGCTCTCCCTCTCCTCAGCATCCCAAAAATGATAATAAAGACATGCTACATCAGATTGTCATAGCATTTTCAACAGTACCATTAACAGCAGAAGAGTTGTGGCAGGGTGTGGCAGATTAGAGTATGAGCAATTATTTTGGGGAAATTTTAGTGGGAAACTGTTGTTCAGCTGTTGTTATTAATTGTCACTTTTCGGACCATTAGTCAACAAATGCTCAATGCTCGCCACAGGTGTTATGATGGCGACAGGTATGAAGGTTAATATTTAATTCAACCAAGCTGACATGTTGCTAAAACCCAGCTCACTCACAGATCATCATTTCAAGTTATTTTGAAAAATCAAGTTAAAAGTTGGACCAATGCATTATTCACCACCAGAATACCTGTGGCAATATTCTGAACATTCTAAACAGTCTAAACATAATGGAAAGACATTTAACTGTCATGCATGCATTCATTTGAACATTAACAGCAAAATTCATGTTGCGTCTTTTGCAGCATCTTGCGCTTGAGTTCTAAAGACGGAACGCTCAAGTCAAATTTAAAATATGCGCTTTGTTTTTCCTCATTCCACTGCCAGCGTCTCACGTTTTTCAATGAAAAAACGCATGCGGTGTGAATGGCCACTTTGACCTTTCAAATTTCATTTTTATTTTTGTACTGTTGATTGTGGAGGACGCACTGCCTCTATTGAGTCCTCAAAAAATGCCCCTGAAGCATTGGTAATGGGGATTATGAATTAGCATTCATAATGTTCCAGGACAGCTTAATCCAAAAACCAATGTACATCAGCCTTGAGCTCTCAGAAGAGCTGGTTGGCATTCATTGGTAAAAGAAAGCTTTTGGTTGTTTTTTTTATGGTGAAGCTGTGTTATTAATTTTTTTATGGACAAGAAGAGAGAGAAACTTCATCACTTTATAGTCACACTGTGTCTTTAACACTCGAATGGACAGGGGTTGAAAGTTCAAATTTACCCATGCACGTGATTGCTGTTTTGATATGGCTAAAAAACGTATTATGTCACTGTATTATGCCACTGTCTTCACAAAGTATGAAATTATATTTTTGAGTCATTAACTATGTTAAGTAGGCAACAATAATCACTTTTTGGTGAAAATAGGCTAAACCAGCCTGCAATGACAATGAGAATTAGAAGGAAATAAATACAGATTTGGGCGGTGTAATATTAAAATCAAATGTCATTAATCACATATTAAGATAACCCATGTTATTTAGATTACTAAAATACCCTAAACAGACAATAAAGAGCAATAATAATTCACCGCAATGCATAGGATGTATGATGCAGCGATAAATTCAAGCGCACAGTTTCACTATAATTTGTTTATTTGTTTCATTTATAATTTAAATAAGAGAACAACACCAATAAACTTGAGGTAATCATAAACATTTTTTATTCATTAATTCATTGTTTTTATTACATCATAGGTCAGAATTTTTTTTTTTCAGGAAACGGACAGACTTGAATAAATAGCAACACAGTAGCAAACAATACACAATAAAATTGCAAAAAATAAATAAATAAATCCAAAGTTTGAACATTTATGAGTAGGCACATCTTCACTTGATCGTGCGTTGTGTGACTGTTTACAGTAAGCCTACACGTTGCTCAAACACAGCACAAAAATAAAGGAATTATATAGAGGTACATTTGACAGGTTGGCGGTTTTAGGTATAAATGCCCTGTTTTTTAATCTAAATAATTTTTAATTTTATCTTAACAATTTTTAACAACACAGGATTGCAAATAGCACAATTTAAGTAAAATTGACTGGGAGACTTAGATATTTTATTGAAAATGTATGTACATTTGAAAAACAGCCATGGGTAAATTTTAGTGTTAATTATAATGTACAACACTGATGCAAAAAATGGGGGTCGAACACATTCTGAACTAGATGAAATAGTCCCGCTTGCTTCCACATCCCAACGCCCACACACTCTCTTGTTTAAAAGATGTGATTCATTTGAACAAACCTGAGTTGGGACTCTCTAACTCTTGACCTTCATTCAGAAATGGCTCTCATACAGCCTTTCAGCAAACCCAGACGCAAAATTATAGTCCACTTCAAATTACCCATTACCTGACAGAACTTAAGGCCACAGAAGCTGCTCAGTCTCTGCATCTTGTTCTCTTTTATGTTTTATGGCTTTCAATTTAATACATTATTTAGTACAGTTAATTTAATAAAAAATATCTTGCTAAAAAAATTTATGCATTTACGTAATCATGCCCCCTTGACCCATATGTACATTTTGTACTAAGGAATTTTCTTACCATAAAGGTTGAAGTACCCTGCATCACTTAGCTCTGCTAAAAAACATATGTAATTATTATTATTTTCAACTGTTTTTATGGATATTTTTTATATTAAATTAATGAAATTATATTCATGCTATATGAATTTACAAATATACTATATTTACACTATATTGCCAAAAGTTTTGGGACGCCTGCCTTTACATGCCCATGAAATTTAATGACATCCCATTCTTAATCCGTAGGGTTTAATATGGAGTTGGCCCACCCTTTGCAGCTATAACAGCTTTGATTCTTCTGGGAAGGCTTACCACAAGGTTTAGGTGTTCGTATGGTGTATTTATGGGAATTTTTCACCATTCTTCTAGAAGCGCATTTGTGATGTCAGGCACTAATGTTGACAAACTGTTCCCACAAAGTTGGAAGCATGAGATTGTCCAAAATGTATTGGTATGCTGAAGCATTAAGAGTTCCTTTCACAGGAATTAAGGGGCCAAGCCCAACCCCTGAAAAATGCACACACACACACACACACACACCCTTTCACCAAATTGTACACTTGGCACAATGCAGTCAGGCAAGTACCATTCCCCTGGCAACCATCAAACCCAGACTCCTCCATTGGATTGCCAGACAGAGAAGTGTGATCCGACACTCCAGATAAAACGTCTCCACTGCTCTTGAGTCCAGTGGTGGCGTGCTTTACATCACTGCATCCGACACTTTGCATTGCACTTTGTGATGTAAGGCTTGGATGCCGCTGCTCGGCCATGGAAACCCATTCCATGAAGCTCTCTACCCACTGTTCTTGAGCTAATCTGAAGGTCCCACAAAGTTTGGAGGTTTCTGTATGCACTGACCCCGCTCTGTGATTTTACTTCGTGGCTGAGGTGCTGTTGTTCCCAATTGCTTCCACTTTGTTATATTACCACTAACAGTTTACCGTGGAATATTTAGAAGTGAGGAAATTTCACAAATGGACTTGTGGCAGCCTATCACGGTACCACGCTTGAGTTCACTGAGCTCCTGAGAGCGACCCATTCTTTCACAAATGTTTGTTGACGCAGTATGCATGCATAGGTGCTTGATTTTATACACCTGTGGCCATGGAAGTGATTGGAACACCTGAATTCAATTATTTGGAGGGGTGTCCCAATACTTTTGGCAATATATATATATATATAGTGCGTGTGTGTGTGTGCGTGCGTGCGTGCGTGCGTGCGATATTTTGATAAATGTCTTTTTTTTTTCTTTTTTTTTCTTTTTTCATACAATTGAAGTTAATGGTAACCAAACCTTTGGTTATCAGCATCCTTCAATAAACACTGATAAGGCACAACATTAAAACCACTGAAAGGTGAAGTAATTAACATTGATTATATCTTTACAATGGTACCTGAAATAGATCATGCAGCAAGCGAACAGTTAGTTCTTCAATTTCATGTGTTCTCAAGCAAGAAAAACGGCCAAGCGAAAAGATCTGTCAAAAGTTACTTTGACAAAGGGCAAATAGTGGTGGCTAGACAAATGGGTCAGAGCATTTCCAAAATGGCAAGTTTTAGGGTATGCAGTGGTTAGTACCTACTAAAAGTGGTGCAAGGAAGGATAACCAGGGAACTAGCGCCAGGGTCATGGGCTTACAAGGCTTATTGATGCATGCGAGGAGCGAAGGCTAGCCGTCTGGACTGATCACACAGAAGAACCACTGTAGCTGATATTGCTGAATGATTAAATGCGGTCCATGATAGAAAGGGCTCTGCTGCCTACATAGCCGCAGACTGGTCAGAGTGCCCATGATGACCCCGTTTACTGCCGAAAGCGCCGACAATGGGCACATGAACATCAGAATTAAATCATGGAGCAATGGAAGAAGAAGGTTACCTGGTCTGATGAATCATGTTTTCTTTTCATTCACGTGAATGAAAGCTGGGTTTGTGTCATGTGAATGTTACTTTGACATGTACCACTTAAGCTCTCTTGATCCCAGAAAATTGCCATAGAATTGCTAGAATGCCTTTTGGGTGAACGCAAACACATCCCAGGATGGGGACCTAGTAACATTTCTGGGATCAGTCCTGTAACACGCCCTGTGTGAACAAAAGACAGGACCAATGCCATAAGGGGTGATGCTTAAGGAGTGACGCTAAACTTAAAGCTACACTGTGTGATATTTTCCCCCATCTAGCGTTTAAAAGGTATATGACCATCCAGTGAATATTAGTTTCTCTTCCTCTCAATTCCGATTTCGTTTTAACTCCTACGGTGGCCGATTTAGTCCAAGATTAATATGGCTTCCAGTTCGACCTCGTCCACATTCGACACGGTGCCATCGAGTGTTAAAACGCGAAAGGCAAAGCTTTAATTTATGGGTATGTCCCTCTTTGGCTAATGTACTTTCAAGATGGAGGGGCAACATGGCGACCCGCATTCGAACCCCTTACCCGTATGTATTTTCAATGGCATATTATAAATTTACGAGAATACTTTATTACTTGAAAGAAGTAAATACACATTAATGAGCACATATATTTTTGAAAGAACTAAGTGTTTTTAGCTAAGAATAAACTAAAAAAGTTACACAGTGTTGCTTTAAGACGCTGCGGACACATTACACATCACATCCTGATGTCACTTGTCTTTACGGAATGTATGTGAACGCACGCACAGATTCCAGAAAATCACTGGCATTGTGAATGATCCAAAATCAATCGATCCTGAGACAAATCCCAGGACACATTATCTGTGTATTTTATGGAATATCTGTGTGAAAGGGGCTTTACAGTACCTAAAGATTGTTGCAGACCTTTGTACACCCCTTGATGGTCTCTTAATGTCTTGTTGCAGATACCACACGTTCAGAGGTCTTGTGGAATCCAGAAACTTCTTGATATATAATTAGGAAGTGACAGCAGGTAATACGCTGCACAGAGGAAAGCCACCTTGCCAAAAGGTTATGTTTCTGGTTAATAGTAAAAAAAAAAAAAAGAACATGAAATGTTATACCATAAAGTTCACAGACGTCCTTCAAGATGTGAAGACTTATTCAATTGTCTGCAGATGTTCAGCTCTGTTAAACTACACAGCCTTTTGTCACACTGTCACTGGCGCTTCAATTGTTGTCTAGGAAACGGCATTAACGCCAGCCGCCGTTGAATTACCACGCATGTAAATGTCCAGCCAGTTTGTGTAGGAGAGAATGAGTTTGAAGGAGCGGATAAGGATGCAAGCCGACAAAAGGAAATTGCCTGAAGTGAAGGGCATAATTTCTCGTCTTCATCAGTAGGCATGAAATGTAAGGATAGTGTGATTTACAGGGGAAATATTTGATAAGTTGTCATGGAAACTCTCAGTCTGCAGTCCACTAAAGTTGTGGGGGTTTTTTCCATGTGAAAAATCCCCTCAACACGGATATATACACACACACCCACGCAGCACTTCCATGTGCCACTTTCCCAACGTGTAAACAGCTCTCCTTCCAGAATGTGCCTCCTTCAAAGCCTGCTTAAATGAAGAAGAAAAAAGCCTATGCAGGTGTCTGCACTTGGCCCTTTCCTTTCCACTTTGCCCCCAGTTATTTATTTGCGTGCTTGTCAAGCTCTCTGTGTTAACAGCCCTTTGCAGTGATGATGAGGTTGGTTGGTTGGTTGGTTGATTGATTGATTTGCTCTTTGGTTTCTGTGGTTTTGAGACTCTTGGACCATTTTCAACTGGTTAATGCATTATGATTCATCATCTGACAAATGACAGTTCAAGTTTCATATCCATCCATATACGTCATTTGATGTAATTTGTGAACTGTTTTCAAGGATGGAATCTCAATGAAAGCTTATATCGCCATCTGGTACCACTTATTTTCTATTGTTATTAAGTTGTAGGAAAGCCATATGTATGGCGGGGTATCAGCAAAAATTTCAATGAATACTGCACAAGATCACATTTGAATTGCAATTATTGCTGCTTAAAACTAATTTGGAAGTAATATTAGTCTTTAAATACTTTAATAAAAAGTCAAATATAACAAAATGATGCCAATTAAAGAAACATTGAACTTTAAAAACCACACTGAGCTTTTGATGTAAACCTTGTGCGTGCAAAAGACATTGAAGAACTACACTGAAGATCTGCAACTAATCTGTCAATCAACAATTAAACTGTCAATCAACAATTAAAAAAAATGGGTTTAAATGTGCTGTAAAACATTTTTTTTATCATGCTGTAATGTAGTAAGTGATGCATTTTGTCATGAAATGGCTGAATTGTTATTTAAGCATTAAATTATTCAATATTTAAGAACAAAGATGGCTGTGAAAATAAATCTGCATTGTTTATCCTTTTGATCTTCCATTAAAAGAAATTCGCAAAAATCTAACCTTTCATTGAAGTAAAAGAATTGGTAAAAGTGCTGGGGAAATCACGTTATGTTTTTCTCTAAAACACGTTGGCCACAATTATTTCCACCCCTAGAATTTTTTTGGGAAAATATCTCTGAAGTATATTCTCATTAATATGAAAAAAGTAGCACACCAGGGTGACTAGGAACATGAAATGGTCTAGCTATGACGTCTATGTGAGGAAACACAAAGGCCAAATTCCCTTAATCATTCATCATAATGAGTAAAACCAAAGAATATAGCTCTGATGTGCAGCAAAAGATTGTTGATATTCAAAAAATAGAAAGGCTGTAAGAAAATAGCTAAAGCATTGAAATTACCCATTTCCACCATCAGGGCAATAATTAAGAAGTTCCAATTGACTAAATATGTTACGAATCTGTCTGGAAGAGGACATGTGTCTATATCGTTGCGGTTAGGAGGAGAGTTTGAGTGGCCAAATACTCTCCAAGGATCACAGATGGAGAATTGCAGAGATTAGTTGAGTCTTGAGGTCAAAAAGCCTAAAAGAAAAAATCAAACAACCACTATACCACCACATGTTGTTTGCACGGGTTTCAAGAAAAATCCTTTTTGCTCATCCAGAAACAAACTCCAGCATATTCATTTTTCAGACATGACTAAAACCTCAAATGGGTCCAGCTTCTATGGTCAGATGAAACTAAAAAAAGAGCTTTTTGGCAGCAAACCCACCAGATGGTTTTGGTGTAAACAGGGATAAAAAGTACCCCATGACCACAGTTAAATACTGCTGGATCTTTAATGTTGTGGGCCTAGTGCTGGAGGTTCTGGACATCTTGTCTGGACATTCTGGACATCCAAATACTGAAGCGGCAGTGGATGTGCGGATTCTGAAATTCCACTGCCGCTTCAATACCAACAGATACAAATTCAAAACCTGACGGCCACTGCTTGAAATCTTATAATAGGCCGTGGTTGGATCATCCATCAGGACAACGATCCAAAAACAAACATCGACATCAACACAAAAATGGTCACTGAGCACTAAATTAAGCTTCTGCCATGACCAGCCCAGTTCCCTTGACCTGAACCCTATAGAAAATAAGTTGGGTGAACTAAAAAGAAGCACCAACATGGACCTGGGAATCTGAAGGATCTGGAGAGATTCGTATTGAGAAATGGTAAATAATAAAAGGGTACAAATAATTATGGCCCACGTGTTTTGGAAAGAATCATTTATTTCATAATGTGAGTTTACATCCACTTGCAATTATTTTACTTCAATGAAAGGTTAGTTGTTGTTTTTATTTATTTATTTATTTTTTATGAAAGATCAAAAGGATAAACAATGCAGATTTATTTTTACAGCCATCTTTGATCATATTTACCAGGGGTGCCAATAATTCTGAAAGATCATGTTTCATGAATATATTTTGTAAACGTCCTTCCGTAAATATGTCATACAGTTATTATTATTAGTAATATGCATTGCTAAGGACTTCATTTGGACAACTTTAAAGGCGATTTTCTCAACGTTTAGATTTTTTGCACCCTCAGATTCCAGATTTTCCAAATAGATGTATCTCGACCAAATATTAAACAAACCATACATCAATGGAAAGTTTATTTATTCAGCTTTCATATGATGTATGAATCTCGATTTCAAAAATGTACCCTTATGATGGTCCATGGTCACATATTAGGATACTGTGATATCTTGCCATTAAGAAAAGGAGACTTTTATGAAAAATAATTGTATAATATTGTTCATAATATTTATTTTAATGAGGCATTCCACCGTATCCGAGCATGCCCAAAATGCAAACACCTGTAGTATGAAAATCCCATCAAGACTTTAGGTATTACATTCATATTCAGCTATCTTTATTGAGATTCTACTCAAGCATTTCAAGTACGTCTGCCTCTGTTGGAGACTGAAGGAGATCATGCTGGTTGAGCTCGAGCCGAATACTTTGAGAAACAGCAGAAGACATTTTCTTAAATGAATTCCCACAGCATATAAAATAGAGTTTGGAAATTGCTGTAAAATGACACTACAGGGGATCAGGAAGCATGAATGGTCAAGGCGCTGGAAAAGATTCATTTTTCTTTGAGGAATGGCAGAATATTTAGGCATTGACTTAATGTGTTGCCTCAGGGACGGCAGGAAATGTTGTGTTGATGCATTCAAAATCGAAACAAAATCTATATGGCACAAAACAAGTGTCATTATCAGACGTTGTGTTAACACATATACTCCTTGTGGATTTCTTAGCGTCCATGTGCCCAGTTTATGTTTGTGCATGTTTCTGCATTCATGCATGTTTGCGAAAAAACAATAAAATCAGCGTCACTGAAAAGGCCCTTTTGTTAAGTGACTCCAGCCACAGGTAATCAGGTTTATGGTTTCCTAGCAACAATGCCCTTTCAGATCCCCTCCAGAACAAACCGGACCGAGCTTTTGTATCCACTTTGAATTGAACTAAAACACATAGACCACTGTAGGATTTCATTTTAATGGCTTGTCTCATTTGTTTCATAGAGCCTGAAATATTGTGCGTTTGTAATGTAACAATGTATTTTGAAGAACATGTGTGTGTGTTGCTCATTTCTTGCAACATCTTTTTTTGTATGTTCCCTCCAGGGTAAGATGGTGAAAGGCATGGGAGGGGCTATGGATCTAGTGGCCAGTGCTGGAACTAAAGTGGTTGTTACAATGGAGCACTCTGCTAAGGTAGGTGTAATCACATGATAGTGCGTTATGCTTTCTATATTACGGTATGCATATGAATTTGATAGCAGTTTGTAAATAAACAAGAATTTGATATAGCGTAACTTGCATTTTAGACATAACGTAGATGCCTGTGTGTGCTCTGCTAATGAAATTAGTTCCAAAAGAAGCCAAATGATCAAGCTTTGCATGTCACAGAGCAACTGAAGGCCGTTCTGGAATGTCACTTATGAAGACAAGCGGAACGACAAACACTAAGTGTTCCGGTGCTGTTATAAGCCAGGGGTTCAATTTGGCCGGAATGATCCAGAATGACATTCCAGGACCTTGAAATGGAATTTAATTCCTTTTTTTATTCAATGTTGATGCAGTACACAGATTCCATCTCCACTTAGTGACTGTTCTTCTTCAAAAAAAAATAAACTTAATTACAGAAATTCATTACATATTTATGCTTTCCTCTGCTTTGTGCTGTTTCCAATATATGCACTTTCCTTCAAATGTTTTTTTGTTCTTTTTGAAAGAAATTAATACTTTTTTAATTACTTGACAGTAAAAACATGTTACAAATGATCTCTATTAAAAAAAATATTCAGGTTGTTAAAGTAGATTTCTATTTCAAATAAATGCTGTTCTTTTGAACTTTCTCATCAAAGTATCCTAAAAAAAAGTGGATCAAAATTGATAATAAATGTTTGTGAGCAGCAAATATTTTAAAATATATTAAAATAGGAAATTGTAATACTTTTAATTGTAACAATATTGTAATAATATTTCACAATATTAGTGTGTTTACTCTATTTTGATCAAATAAATGCAGCTTTAATGAGCATAAGCGATTTCTTTCAAAAAAACATAAAATCTTTCTGATCCCAAGCTGTTGAACAGCAGTGTATGTTAGCAATTTTGCTTGGTGTATTAAATGTTATATACACGGTCAAGTTTAGAACCCGGGATCCTTCGTGTCGAAGCAAGAATCATACCACTGGGCCGACATATCATATAGGTATTAGTCATATTTGTATATTTATCCTTGTCATACCTTTCCTAGGTCACCAGAATCACCACTAAATTGGAACTCTTTCCCCACCCCTGAAATCCCAATTCAAACCCTAGTTTTTAAAAATGTCAGCACTTTTGGAAGACTGATTATAAAAATAAAGTGATGTCTCTTTCCCTTGAGAGGATGGCAAATCAGCTCTTGAAGATTAAAGGTATAAGACCAAAATATTTTGCGTTGAACATCGTGTTACGAGGATACGATGTGATATTTGTTGTAATTCCTCTAAGTAGTTTTGTTTTAAATGTAGAGGGAAGTCAGTTTTAATGAACAGATTCTTATTGAGTCACATTGCATGGCACGTATTGCCTGTGAGAAGGGCATCATTATTTCCCGTGAGTGACAGAATCTCTTTTCCCTAAGCAGACAGTTGGAGAGGCGTCAGTATTCTGAGAAGCTTTCAGCTGTGCAGACAGTGGTATGCATACACACAGCGTCAATGGTATTTGCTGCGTGTGTTTGTAACCTTAAATGATAGTTACCCAAAAAATGAAAATTGTCATTATTTACTCACAAAATAGAACATTTTTGCCATACCTTTTATAGTTACTAGGGGCTCTAAACAGCACTAAAAAAACAGTCAAAACTAGGGATGCACAACACCCGATGTGGTGTGCATCCCTAGTTTTGTCAGTTTTTTTGTATGATATTGGATATTTGCTTTCTCATTTTCCTCTGTTTTTACATTTAGACTATCATCTAAGTCTCACTTAAAGTTCATCTTTAACTAAAAATAACTGTATAACAATGTTAAATACATTCCTTAGCACAAAAATGTATATCCATTTTTCATACTGCATATCATATACTATTGTAATGCCTAAATTCACCTTTGGCATTTAAAATGATGCAGCGAGTATAAACCAAGCTTAAGGTGGTTTGCTCTAGCTTTTGATGCCACAGACCTTTTGCCTTTTTCTGAACTCATTCTTCTCCCTTTTCCCATCGCATATCAGTTTGGAGATGCATTCATTTAGAATAAAAACAAAGAAAATATTCGAAAAGTCAAAATAATGTGTCTAACAAGTAATTATTAGTGGGAATAAAGTGTTTAACGGATAGGGTTAGACCATTTATGATTTTATAAATATTGGCCCGGTTTCACAGACAGGGCTTAGACTAAGCCAGGATTAGGCCTTAGTTCAATTAGGACATTTAAGTAACTTTTATAAACGTGCCCAAGAAAAAAACATTGCTGGTGTGCATCTTGAGACAAAACAATGCCACTGACATATTTTAAGATTTGTCAGTGCAAGATTCTTTCAGTTAAAATAGCTCAAACATGCATTTTAGTCTAGGATTAGCTTAAGCATTGTCTGTGAAACCGGGGGATTATCATTTACACTGAAGATGCTGTTATTATTGCATTCTACATATTATGCTAGAATACACTGAGGCACAAATAGTACCTGACACTATTTTCACTATAAATAACATCTAAAAAACTTTTTTTTTTTTTTTTTTTTTTTTTTTTTATGTATTTAGTATTGGTCATTTATCAATTTTTGGCCATATCATGAAAATAATTATATGCCAGGGTCCCTTTCAAGGAAAGACTGTTCACTCGGCGGCCATATTTGCAACGCCTACAGGCAGCTATTTCGGGTATTTCAAATCAGCAACAAAATCTGACATGAACTGTCCCATAAATTTTGTTTCTTATGCTCAAATAGCAAAAAAGCTTATTTTTCAGGCTGACCAGCCAATGTGCAATTGCAGTCCTTGGCACAAGTCTCAGGTTTCAATGGGAACCCGAGCTTCTAACAGCAGCTGCAGTGACGCAATTACTTTACCAATCAGTGTTTGGCTCTTTTACTAATGGCTCGTTTCCACCGAGCAGTGCGGTTCAGTACGGTATGATTCGGGACAGTAAACCTTGATCCAGCTTGCGTTTCCACCACCAACAGTACCCTTATGATAGGCGTGGTGTAGCGATCTATGTCATTCTCGCGCAAAGAATAAAGCAAAACGGTAAACAACAATGGACAACATACAGCAGATCTTGTTCTTGCTTCTCTGCATGTGGCTGTTTGTCACAAGTAGAAGACATGCTTTGTTTGAGCCAAGGCTGCAAGGAAAAACACAGCCGAAAAAGCACGCGCAAGTGGCGATTCTCTGTCAACCAATCAACGTTCTGCAGTGAGTCTAGCTCCACCCTTGAGTACCAGACTACTGTGCTAAGTACGATTCGGAATTAGGGTACCATTCACAACTTCTGACGATGGAAACGTAAAAAATTGCATACTGTACTGATCTGTACTGCTCTGTGGAAATGAGCCATTAGAAGGCGGGAAGTATACCACCCTATTGCGCCTTGCAGTTTCTCCCATTCATAAGTGATAGGAATGAACCGTCTTTCTATATCTATAGTCTTTGTTATCGGCTTGAAGGGGTTGTTCACCCAAAAATGAAATATTGTCGTCATTTAATCACCCTCATCTTGTTCCAAACCCGTACAAATGTCTTTCTTTTATGGAACACAAAAGAAGATATTTTAAACTATGTTGGTAACCAGACAGTTGACGGTGGCCATTGAATATTTTTTCCTGCTATTAAAGTCAATGGTTACCGTCAACTGTCTGGTTACCAACATTGTTTAAAGTATCTTCTTTTGTGTTCTGCGGAAGAAAGAAACTCATGCAGGTTTGGAAAACCTTGAGGGTGAGTAAGTGATGACAAATTTTTCCTTTTTGGGTGAACTATCCCTTTAAAGGTATTGACCACAGTTTTAATATCGGTGCATCCCTACAAGAAGGCATGAAGCAATGAAAGCATCGTAAAAAAAAAGACATGAGCGGCGTGATGCGACAAAAGCAAATAGAACCCATTATAATCAGAGATCCTGTCTACAACTGATACCCTGTTATATTTCAGACATACTTTAAGCGCTCGTGCTACTTGTGACACGAAGAACAAATGGATTTTCGCTTTGTCGTGTCTCGTTTAGACAGCCTCTAGATCAACTGTTGTGTCCGATATAGACACAGTCTTATGATTTACATTCAATGTGTTTTAAAGCCGCACTATAGGTTTGTATGGCTTCAGAAGATTTGTAATATACTGCATGAGTCACACAGACTACTTTTCAGCTGCTTTTATGGTGTCTTTTTATAACTTGATAGCCACTATGAACTGTGATTGAATGGAAAGAGCTCTGTAAAGATTCTTCAAAAACCTTTGACAGCATAAGGTTTGGAGGGTGCTCTTTACTATTCCTTTAAACAGTTCTTTAGGCACAGCTTTAGTGGTATATGCAGTGCATTTGCAGTTTGTCAGTCCAACTCACTACATGCTGTAAAACAGATGCCTTCGAATTAAATCTTCATGCAGACATAGATTTGGACGCCTTGCTGTGTCCATCATCATAACACCCTATTGAACATAAATGACACAATTGCTCAGTAATCTGTCAGAGTTCAGTGTTCCCATCTGTGAAATGTGCTTAAATTTGTTCCAGGGTCGCGAATAGTCTCGATTATGACGTTGGGGACATAACTCCCTTCACACCACTCAGATCACATTGGTCCAGGCAGAGATGGGGTGAAAGACAAGAGAGATGGGCATAGAAAGATATGGCTGCTGTTCACATGCTGCCCTTGCTTTGTTCATGCTGGCAGTGGCTGCCCTGAGGGAAGGCTAACAGGGCCAGCTGCCTGCCCCTGCTGGGATGAGATCTCTGGACATGAGTAGAATTAACCACCAGCAGCTATATAATTATTATCCCCTGATACAACAGAACATGGAGTCAGCAGTGTCAGTGTATCCATTACGGTTGATGATGAACATAGCTAGTTTAGAGTGTTTTCTGTACCCATGGGCTGAGTGGGGGATGAATTTAATTGATAATTCCTTTTTTTACTAAATTCTAAATTGACCATGCCGAATTTTAAAATAAAATTCATGTAGTGTAAATAATTTTTTTTTTTTTCAGTATAAATTAGTCACAAGCATATTCATATTATAGTCGGTTTCTACGATTATATCACTAAATTGTGTGTGTGTGTGTGTGTGTGTGTGTGTATTTTTTTTTTGGGGGGGGGGGGCAGTTTGTGGAATTATCTAATGGAATGATTATTCACTTGATGAATATATTTCATATTCATTTATACATTTAGAGAAATGTTTAATCAAAATAATATTCTACAGATAAGAGGATTGATATACACAATTAGCCACAATTAATGATGAACTTGCTTTGCTTTTTTGTTACAAAACTTGTGTTAGACTTATGCAGTTGCTCTGTTTTGTGACATATTATGGATCTTGACAATTCTATTTAATGACCTGAAAGGCAGTGAATTCTTAAATCTTGAATTTTAGCATAATAGCAGTATAAACATGCATATCTATCAGTTTAGTATGCGTCACATGGCTAAACATGCGTCATCGTTTTCACATACCTCTGTTTTCACAGTCCACGCTACAATGCGAAACCGGCATTTTCAAATTTATCCACTTGGGAAAGCGTTTTCCCAAAGCTCCGTTTTCACAGAACAAAAATGCTGTCACAGTATGGTAGGAAGGCCAAAAAAGGAGAGAAAAAATGCGTTTTTAAACTAAAACTTATTAGTGTGGACTAGCATCTACAATGGAACAGGCACCTGTAACCCTGGGTAGGCGGACATTTCTAATCGAACCCTTTAACCCGAGCCCAGCGCCTTGCTTGTAAAGTTTTGAAGGATTAGAATCAAGGTAAAGATGATTGCGGTGATGTACAGAAGTCTTACAGCAAGTAAGCGCGAGTTTGTTGATGCGCAAAAAAACCTTGTATCTGCACTCTCTTTTATGTATGCACACATTTCAGTACATTTAAGTTGTTTCAACACACATTCAGGATAATGTTTTGATTTGTCATGTGTATGTTGCAGTGTTTAGTAATTATGAATGGATCTGTGTACTGTAGTAGGTATATGCATCATTTAGTTATTTGCTGTCCTTTTGGAGTCTCTAAGTGTCCCTTTTTGGAAAGACAACAAAATTTACCTTGAAAAAAGATTGCAGAAAATACAGTTTTGTGAGAATCACCTTGTTTACTTTGCTGGATATAGAAAATGATGACAAAATGAACGTGTTAAACGAGATAAATGGTGTAAGATTAATGGCACAATAAATGTGTGATTAAACACAATTAATCAATAAATGTGTGATTAATCACGATTAATCGCACAAAAGGGTGCAATTAATCGCAATTACAAAAATATAATCTATTGACAGCCCTAATTAATATATATATATATATATATTGATATGGAATATATATATATATATATATATATATATAGAGAGAGAGAGAGAGAGAGAGAGAGAGAGAGAGAGAGAGAGAGAGAGAGAGAGAGAGAGAGAGAGAGAGAGAGAGAGAGAGAGAGAGAGAGAGAGAGAGAGAGAGAGAGAGAGAGAGAGAGAGAGAGAGAGAGAGAGAGAGAGAGAGAGAGAGAGAGAGAGAGAGAGATAGAGATAGAGATAGAGATAGAGATAGAGATAGAGATAGAGATAGAGATAGAGATAGAGATAGAGATAGAGATAGAGATAGAGATAGAGATAGAGATAGAGATAGAGAGAGAGAGAGAGAGAGAGAGAGATTATAAAAATAAATAAAAATATTTTATTGTTTCCATTGTTTTCATTTTATTGTGTGCTAATGAAACTTCTACAGTATATTTTATATACTTTGTTTTGTTATTTGATGTATTTCATAGGGTGGTAAACACAAGATTATGGAGAAATGCAATCTGCCTCTGACTGGAAAGCAGTGTGTGGACCGTATAATCACAGAAAAGGTGGGTTTTGATTTAAAAGAGTCATTGATTTTACCCTTTTAACATTAGGAGGCCGTTTTAATCAACAGCCCACACCAGTCTCCTCTGGTAAAGAATAAATGTCATCTATTCAGCAGCTTATCACTTCATCAATATACCGAATCAGCCTCGGACAAAACTTCAGTCACCACAGTGAAAAGCTGTGAAAATGGCTTTGCTCTTTTCTCTTAACGCATGTGCGAAGACAAAAGGGGACATGACGAATTGTTATGACACGGCACATAGGCAGTAGAAAATGGAAATCCAATTATTGGACCAACCCTAATCAAATCTCCTGATCGGAGTGACATTACATATCGGCTGATTTTTCAAACGCAGAGCTTTTTAATGTGAATGTTACTTAATAATATTATCAGCCCTGCCACATGGCCAGGGTTCGAAGAGCTGGGAATCCCAGCTGGACTGTGGGGGCTAAGGATATGTTGTCCACTCATCAAAAAAGCCTTAGGAGATGGTTCAGGGGCTCTTGAATGATGCAGCTGTTCATAGGCTATCTCAGCTGGTTTTTATGGACTGCTGCTAGCGCTTGTTGAGCCGGCCTCTCTTCTCACTAGCGGTATCACTAAACAGTCTTACCTGCCTTCCTCCCCTCCTTACCTTTTAGTCTCCATGTTTTGCCAGCATTTCCTTTGTAACAATCACACAACATGGTTTCCAATGAAAGGATTCTGTCAACATTGAGAAAGGTTAGACCTCTCCAGCTACAGTGCCACCACCTTCTATTCAGCCTGTGTTTGCCATGCCACCCCGCTGTTCAACACAACCCCTGTCTGTCAGCCTAACAAGCTGAGCTTTAGCTCTGGTTATAAGAAGAACCGCTCGGCTGCTTAACCTTCATGTTCTGCGAGATCCCAAGGCCATTTTAATAACTCATGAAACATGCTTAACCTTGAAGTACGGTATCTGCTTAAGACTTGGTGGCTTTTTCTAAACTTATGATAATCTGTTATGATAAACTGATATTACAGTTTAATTTGCTATGTTAATATGCAAATTGAAAACTTTTGTGCTGCGATTTTTACAGGGTTCTTTGACTAATAGAAATTTCAAGATACATTTATTTGAAATATAAAAAAAAATAGAATTTTGATTTACTTCATACTTGCTGAAAAAAAAACTATTAATTTTTACTGACCTTAAGATTTTGAAAGGTTGTGTATATTTGTTTTTGCTAAAATTGACCCCGAATAGAAACAACATTATTATTATGAATAATAGTAATAATAAATAAAAAGAAATCATGTTTTTTTTATGCAATGACCTAACAAGGAAATACAGCTGTAAATTAATTTGAAGGGAAAATAAGAAGTACATTTTGAAATTACTGTTGACCCCAAACATCTGGGGCTCTATCATACACCCGGCGCCATTTTGCTAGTTTCAGCCTGACGCAGTTATCATTTTCACGTCCTGCGCCACATTTGTGCGCCCATGGGCGTGCTCATATGAAAACGAGGTGTTTTCAGGCGTATTGTTGGCACGTTGCTATTTTGAGTCATTGCGCCATTGACCAACTGAAACCTGGTCTAAAGTCAATGGCGCAATATTTTTTTGTGTTATTCAAAGGGCGCGTTAGTAATGTGTGCCTATATGCGGGTGCACAATATGCGTACACTCTGCTTTTTACATACAAGCGCAGCAGCACACAAATATTTTTATAAATATTCCTCTGGAGAAGTGTTCAGTCTTTCTGCTCGCAAATTCCGCCATGGTGCAAGCGCAACTGGCTTTTAAAGGGAATGGGAGATATGACTCTGATTAGGTTATTTCATGTTATTCCAAAAACACACCCATTACTCATTAAGAGACTAGGTGCAACCCTTTTAGGCCATGTACCAGGCGCGCCAAACATTTTTCTGTCATTAAACTAGCAAAAGTAGATTTGGACACGCCCTAAGTGCACTTACACCGTGCGCTTCAGACCATGCGCGCAGATCATTAAAATAGGGCCCAAGGACTGTAAAGTTACTCTCAAAAGAACATGAGGGTTATGCAGTCTTTTTGAACCTCCCACAGAAATATCCCAAAGAAAGAGCAACTGTTAAAGCCAATGAATGAAACTTAACATATATGGTTCATATCTTAGTTAATAGACTTATTTTTATCATACGATGCTTTTCAAGTGTTGTCATAGAAATGTAACTAATACTGGGCAAACATTGTTTCCTAGATATGAATCTAAAAGTGGTTTTCTGAGCCTATTTGCCACTTGTCATCTCAGCAGCACGCGTATTTCCAGCGATGGAAGTTTTTATTTAAACATTGCTGGCAAGTTGTGATGTGATTACACCATCCATCTTGCCATATTTGACTGTTCAATTCGCCTTCCCCTGATTGTTGAAAAAAAAATAAGCATGCAGCACAAAATCTCTGAGGAGAGGAACATTTTTTGGACTGTCAGAGTTTACGGCTGGGACTCTGGCAAGTAGATTAATGTTATCGCCTGCATTGTTACACACCCAAGCAAATCCTCCTGCAATTAGAGCTTCTCATCGAGATGGAAGAGAGGATACAGAGACAGCAGGCTCAAGGCGAAGCGACAGCAAGCATGCTGCCCATGGCAGGTTGTGCTCCACAGGTATTGGGGGAAATGAGACTACATGAACGTTAGATCTGGGTCACATTGAACAGTAAAAATAGACTGCTGGTTTAATGCAAACATACATGATTTGGTTCAGTAGTAGCCTTTAGCATGCACAATGCATGCGCTTGACCTTTTGCAAGTTGTGACGCAGACAAATGTGCTTTTGTTTTACCATTGCATTTGTATAACAATAATAGTATTAAATGTTGTTATATCAATGATGTCCTCACCTGTTTTGAGCCCATTAACATTGTTTTAGTACCCATTACTAAGGTGGTGTACTTATCACTACAAGGCAAGCAGAATTAAACAGAGAACACAATAAAAGCAATGCTAACAAAAAAACAGCCCTCGTAGTTTGCATGTAAAATATCCATTCTTTTTTCAGGAGCTAATTTTACAGTACATCATCCAAATTAGAGCAGAATTATTATGAAAAACGCCCTTTCATCTCAGTACAGATCTGCTGCGCATGTGATGTAATGTCAAAAATATTTTTAAATATATAGTAGGGTATAAAAGCCTAAGACCACTAGTTCAGTCAGATCCACTTAAGTTAAAAACACCATAGACAAATTTTTAGTCAACTTTTTATTGGCATGTTTTGCAAAATTTTACATTTGGCGGTATGGCTCTGTTCTAAATTCCCCATCCTTTTCATGAGCTCCATGAAAAGCCAAGACAGGGAACAGCAGCAGATTCTGGGGACAACCTCCCGTTTTAAACTGGGAGGGCAGAGCAAATCCCCCATTTAGAACAGAGTATGCATCGATGACAACAGAATGACATTGATTAAGTTAAACACAGTTTAAGGAGGAGCTGGGGAGGAGGTGGGTTGCAAAAGCAGCATGCAGCAGAAGCATCCAAGCAGGCAGATTGAAGTGAAGCTATGCTTAAGTAAGGCGCCCTGTTTGAGAGTTGCCAATTGAGTGCATAGGAATCGGATCAGCTGATGGGGCGGAGTTAGAATTTTTCCAATCAGCTGATAGCAGAGCTTGACTACGTGACCTGCCTGAACTAACACAGTATGCTCGATTTAATACGTCTCTATTTAGCATTTTTGTAGCGGTTATTTTATTTATTTATTTTAAAAAATGATGTTAAATAATGAAAAAGTTAAATATAAAACATTCAAGTATTTGGTATGCCCCCTTTGCTTTAATAAGCAACTTGAGCTCCACTAGTTTTTATATAAAACCCAATGATGATTTTCTCCAGCATGATTTGAGATGATCCAAAGAGCATCTGAGTTTCAGTGGAATCATGAATATTTAACAAAGGAGTTAAAAAATGACTCATTTGAATAGTGACCAAGAAATGAAGTAACGTCTGAAATATTTCATATTCCTTTCTTTCTTCGTAACTATTTGCAGGTTTAAATTCCCAGGTTTTCAATGTGGTTTTATTTCATTACATCACAAAGTCCCTTTTCCTGTGCTTTTTTCACTACAATGCATTTCTCTACCCTGTCTGACCACATCCTCAAGGTCAGAGGAGTTCAATTGCACATGGCTGCACATTTGATGGCACTTCTGTCATGGTCACATTGTTCTCCTTTCTTCTCCAGGCGGTATTCGATGTGGACAAGAACAAAGGTTTAACCCTGATTGAGGTCTGGGAGGGGCTGACACCAGCTGACATTAAGGAATGCACAGGGACAGACTTTGAGGTGAATGACACTACTGATGAATTACACAAACAGTTAAAGGGTTATTTCACCCAAAAATGAAAATTCTGTCATTAATTACTCACCCTCATGTCGTTCCAAACCCGTAAGACCTTCGTTCATCTTCGGAACACGAATTAAGATAGTTTTGATGAAATATTAGAGCTTTCTGATCCCACATAGAAACGTTATTACCACTTTCAAGGCCCAGAAAGGTAATAGAACCCGAAAGCGCTGCACTATGTTTACAACGTGAATAACATCAGAGACCGACACAGAAGAGAAGAAATTGTTGAATAAAGGTTGAATCACTGTAGTCACATGGACTATTTTAACAATGTCTGTACTACCTTTCTGAGCCTTGAAAGTGGTAATAACGTTTCAGTCCATGTGGGGGGGGTCAGAAAGCTCTCGGATTTCATCAAAAATAACTTAATTCGTGTCCCGAAGATGAACAAAGGTCTTACGGGTTTGGAATTACATTTTCATTTCATTAAATTTTTTGGGTGAAGTAACCCTTTAATAAAATTGAACACTTTGCACCATACTGTATGCAGTTTAGCCCAAAAATGACATTAAATAACAAATACCCTTTAATGCTTGCTTGAATGAAAACTAACATCATTATTCGGAATACAAGGTCATAACTTTGACTACTTCCTTTTTTTTTTTTTTCAAACAGGTCTCTCCTAACTTAAAAACAATGCAGCAAATTTAATGCATTTAGGAAAAAACGCATTGTTCGGACAGCTGAAGGAAACCAAACACGTGCTAATGCAAATACTTTTAGGGCTTCAACTGAATATTTGCTAGGAAATTTCACTGAAGCATGCTCAAAACAAAAAATCAATAAGGCCATCAAGCCATCACAGTATCTGTTCAAACAATGTCCATGAATGTGCAATAGCCTGAATGGTTGTTTCAGCAACATCCATTTATTTAGTAAAAACAAAGGTTTTGTTACAATAGTCAATAGGTTGAACAACAAGTATCCATCTGTATTTCATAGATTTGCTATTAAATTCAACTTTACAGGTCGATGGCCTTAAATGTACTGTCTACAGTGTGTATATATTTGAACTAAGCAATAAATGTCTATTAATGATCTGAGCAAAAAAAATCTTGTGTTTTATCAATTTATATTCATTGCTAAACACTCATATTGTGTTCTAAGTGTATTACTTTCTTTAGTGGAACACAAAAGGAGATGTTAAGCAGAATAGGCCCTTTTTACAATGACGGTAGTTAAAGCAGCGCATCTCTTCTGTCTCAGCTTCGAACCGGAGACTTCTCGAGAAATTGTTGTAACAACTTAAAATATGAAAGTTATGAGTTAGGAATCTGATAATGTTCATGCATTTACACTTTGGGTAACGTTATTGATTATTTCCATTCTGTAACTTCCTTAGATGCTTTAGGGAAGGCTAGCTAGCAGTAACTTTAGTGTTCTCGTGTCGTTTAATTGCTGTGCAGTTGTGTGGCAATGATTACATTTCCACACAAAATCTTTTATTTGGAATAACAAGAATATTGTGTCTAAAAACAAATTTTTACATTTGTAAATTGGTTGGCTATGTTAATGCACTGGTGGAAGTTATTTAAGAGTAATCGAGAGGTATCACATCCACATATAATACTCAGAAGAATTAATTGTGCAGTAGGGGTAAAATCTAGATCATTTTACGTCATACTGAACTGATGCAATTTATTGGGATTATGAAATATGTAAGTAGTAAAAAAAAAGACTAAACGTAATTTATTTAATATTATTTCCTGGATAATATATTTGGATAATTTATTCTGTAACAGTGAGAATACTGTGTAAATCCTCTGTATATTTTGTGTATGTGACATTCTTGTCCTGCAATAAAAAGACTAACATTACGTAAGGGGTTTTTTTTACGATGGGAAAAATGGCATGGACGAGAGTCATATTTTATGTATTCATGTATTCTCTCTCATGTCAAATTTACACTGTAAAAAAGAATTTCCACTTGTTTCATCTTTGTTCATTTTCTTAACTTTATGAAAGTTATGTTGCTGCTTTGTATTAAGTATAAATTGGCTGAACAAGTCAAGTTGAATCTCATTTAACTTATAAAAGAAAGTTGAAATTGCTTAAATTATTTTAAAGTAATGTAAAAACATGCAACTTATTTATCATATTTTTTACAGTGCATGACAATAAAATGACTCTTCCTATTTTCTAACAAGGCAGTATAAACATTATGGCCCGATTTACACAGACAGGGCTTAGATTGAGCCATTATTAGGCCTTAGTTAAATAAGAGCATTTAAGTGACTTTTATAAACATGTCTTAGAAAAAAAAAAACATCACTGGGGTGCATATTGAGCCAAAACAATGGAACTGACATATTTTAAGATATATCAGTTAAGATATGTACATATTTTAAGATATGCCAGTGCAGGTCGAGTTAAAACAGCTCAAACATGCATTTTAGTCTGCATGGGACTAGCTTAAGCCTTGTCTGTGAAAATGTATGAATTAACCTTTAGGCTACATGTCCTCCAGCAATTTTAGACAACTGAACTCCTGGTTAAACACTGATGTGAATGGCGACCGAGACTCCTTTCAATTGGATATTTGAATATTGTTCATCGTTTTTGATAATTATTTAAAATTAAGCCTGTTGTTTTGTCATTTACATCTGTTTACACTTGTTGCACAAACGTTTGTTTCTAACGCGACTTGAACTGCTTCACAATTCAGACTTGCAAACATGTACAACGACTGTGTTAATGTTCAACCTGAAAGTGTGAATGTGTGTGATATACGAATAGAGGATTCGTCCGCCCTGTTCCTCGGCACAAACAGCAATTTTGTTCTACAACCTCAAATGAATTAATTAAGTCCTCGCGAGCCTTGCGCGCGCCACAGGCTATCTAATTGCGCCCACACACAGCCAGCAGACACACGGGAGAGAATAATTTAGACCTGTTACATGTAACGAGTTTATATGTGTTTGTAAAGACGCTCTTTATATCCAGAAATCATGGGAAACTGTGATGTATGTATGTGCGGCGCGCGCCGTCTCGGGGGTGTGGTGATGCTCGTGCTGTGAACTCACGCGAGCGCGGGCGCTGAATACTAGAGCACTCAGAGCGACGCACGGACACTGAGCACCGGAGAACCGACGGCATGGCTTCGTCTCAGGGGAAGAGCGAACTCCGTTATGCGGACTGGATGTCAAGTTTACCTGAAACCATGCACAGCATTCCTCTTACCAACCTCGCCATACCGGGTAAGCCTCGTTATTCCTTTTAATGCACGCAGTAGAAGAATAGTAACTGTGGACAGTAAGAAAATGCTGCAGATTAACCTATAAATAAAATAGGCTGCTTATGGTCAGGTTATTGAATGACTTAACTGACCCTTTCAAAAAAGTTTTTTTTTGTAGACTATTATTTTAGTCAACTCTTGCTCAAAACGCACATCGCAGTAAGAGGGTTCTGCTTATGACATACAATGGGTTCTGCTTATGACATAAGCTATCGTGTGACTAATAGGTTGTCGACATTAATATTGCTCCAATACAGCGAGGTTATAATAATGTTAAGACGTGCGCCATAAATTAAATATGACACTTGTTGCTCGGGGCTCGCAATCAGTCTCTGCGATGGATTAAGAGACACATTACACATGTGCCACAGCTTCCTTGACCTATATTACGAAATAACAGATATTATATACCCATACTGTAGTTTGATGATCAGTAAAATAATGCAATCAATAAATAAAATGATAAAAAATGGAAGTACAGAATTGCTTAGTCACTATTTTTTTTACATTACTAATGACAGGCAATACTCAAAAACAACCTAAAGACCTTATTCATAGGCATTAATTCTCATAATACCATGAAAAACACTCTAAAAAAAGGTTATTTATTGCCATTTGTGGTTCTGTGAAGAAATCGGAACCATTGGAAAATGTTCCTCATACTATAAAATAATGTGTTTTGTTAGTTAGTTTTTTAAGAACTGTTCACTGAAAGGTTCTTTTGGGGAACCAAAATCGTTGCTGTGACAACCCCCACCTTTATTAATAAGAATGTGTAACACTTTATTCAATGCTAGTACACTCTCTATCATACCCCAAAATGCCTTTCACACAGTCTAATACACTCCAATTGTGCGTAGCTTGCAATTGTGAGTAACTTGCCTAGATCGCATCTATCTAATCACTATAGGAGCTGTGATTGTTGACACTTTCCTGAAATGTAGAGCAATAAACACATGTTGGAAGGCATTTTACAAGCAGAGGATGCCAGATGTCTTTGCATAAAGGCGTTGCCCATGTTCATGATGTACAACCAATAATGATTCATCACTTGTTGAGTGCATGTCAATATTTTCTGTTGAGACCAATGTAATCGTGATTGAACTATACAATACTTGCAGAAATCTGTTTTTCACCTTCATGCAGGCTTTTCAAACTGGCATTTTAAACCATGGGTTAAGAAACAGGTTTTAAGCAGGGTTCAACCCCATTTGTAGTCCCAAATTGCAGTGCCAAATAATCACAGATCTATAACCCTGGACAAAGTATGAACAAAACATGTAACAAGATGCTGTTGTAAGTGACCGGTGTTACGGCCTATATAGTGGTAAATGGGTTGTTGAACAGCACCAAAGGCTGGAGCAATTAGTCAGGACAGCTCTGATTAAAACCCTGATTAACGTCTATGTCACTGATTTCAACCATGTGCCTCGGGGATCATACTGCTCTCTTCATCATACTGTACAGTGAGTGCTCTGACTTCAGCGTACTGTATGAATGCAAACTAAACTGCCACTGATACTGGTCTGGTCTGGATTCATCATTCCAGCAGTAGCACTGAAGCAGTATTTCCTACTTAAGGACAACTTGACCCAGTGTCATCATCACTCTTTTGTAAAACTTTTGTAAAACAGTGTTGCCGGCAAGGCTGTGGGTGGATGATGGAAAGTTGTGTAGTGTAGCAGTTGTTCATCAAAAGGCTCTAAACGAATTACGTCTTAAGTAAGAACTCTGGACACGTACCACTCCCACACAGATATCTTGCAAGTCTGTGAGCTTTTGAGTTGGTCTCACACGGTTAAGATTAACTCTTGAAGAAGTGAAAAAGAGATCCATTAAAATGTCTATCTCTATCTATCTATCTATCTATCCATCTATCTATCTATCTATCTATCTATCTATCTATCTATCTATCTATCTATCTATCTATCTATCTATCTATCTATCTATCTATCTATCTATCTATCTATCTATCTATCTATCTGTCTATCTATCTATCTATCTATCTATCTATCTATCTATCTATCTATCTATCTATCTATCTATCTATCTATCTATCTATCTATCTATCTATCTATCTATCTATCTATCTATCTATCTATCTATCTATCTATCTATCTATCTATCTATCTATCTATCTATCTATCTATCTATCTATCTATCTGATCTTATCTATCTATGCAATAATAAAAGCTTTTGTCCGTCCATTCATTCATCTATTGTGCTCTGACCCAATGTTAGTCAAACTTGATTTTGCTTAACCCACTGGCAATAGAGTATGTTTTTCAGTTTAGTACACAAGTATAATTAGAGAAGGCAATGGTCATTTTAGCTCCTCAAGATCGATTCCTAAAATATAATCATTGATCCTTCGCCTTTGTCTCATGCATATTTCAGTAGTGTTTTATTTCAGCCTGAGGCACTTTTGCTTTCATGCTGTCATATTGTCAGGCTGTTAGAGGTTCGCATGATTCTCCAGAAAAAAAAGAGTATTTTTGTTTTTTTGAAACATGCATAATGCCTGTATATTAAAGGCAACACAAATCTAAAATCGAAATGTTCCTGGTTCTGTTTTATTCTGGTGTAATTCAGAATATTTTTTCCCACTCTGATATCGCTTAGGCCATTCTGAGTCTGACTGTTTGAAAATATTAACCAACAGAGTGCAACAGTGCCCATCTACAGTATATTTTCAGCGGTCTTGGTTCCAGAAGAATTTTTCCCATAGGGATTGTAAAAAAAAAATGTCTTTATTAAAGCTATGACCCAAAATCAGAGTGGCCAGACTCTCTGTACAAATGAAATGTACGAGAGTCTAGTTGGACCAGGCTAAAAATGCTAAAAACAAATTGAATTCTATTATTACAAACCTTGATTTAAAGCATAAAAGTATTTGAAAATAAAGTAGGTACTTTGTCTGTGACTGTACTAACCAAGAAGCACTATGAATGACATAAAAACAATGAAGAAATATAACTCTATAACCATAGCTACTGATTTAAAGATCATATATATGTATACACAAATATCAATGTAATTTGAGAGCGTAGTCATTTGACTGTTACGTCATTCCCAGTGCTTTAGGGAATGGAAGGAGCAATTTTGGTGCGATTTGCTTGCAATTCTGCAGTTTAGTGATTGGTGGAGAGTTATTTGCAGAATCATGTAGTTTTTCACCTGAAATTTCACTGTTTAATTAAAATTGGCCTGTTTTTAAAGTCATTTTCAATAATTGTATCCCCAGTTAAAACTCATCTTTGATCACCAAAATTACATATTTAAATGTTTCTTTCTGTGAAAAATATTATTCATGCCTTAAAATAGTTTGAAGGTAACTCAACACACTTTCATTTAGTATACACCGATTTACTACAGTAAGCGGAACCATGAATATGCAAATTATCCCCGCCTCCACTCACGCACACCAGCTCAGAGATCCACCCGCTCAACTTTACTCAATTTACTGTAGTAAACTGAAGCCTCGCGCCTCAATCGTCCCCAGGTGGTTGGTCCCAGTATATGTCATAACCCCCGCCCCTCCGTGTTTTCTAATGGACGCGAGACAAACTAAACAATCAAATTACACTTCAAATAATTTTTCCCAAAGTTGGTTTCTGTCATTGTAGGCCGTTTTTATCACGATGATAAAATTTGTTTAGTTTTAGTTAGTTATTTGATGCTATAAAAACGGGGGGTGTGACGTCATGATTGACAGCTGAGATTGACAGCTTCTCTGAGTGAAGTTGTCACTGAGGCACTAACGGATTTTTTTCGGGATTTTTAGGAGGAGATTTGAGCTTTAGCTTTAATTTCTACATTTCCAGAACTGTTTATTTCACACCGACATAATTCATTGTTCTGTATCTGCGAGAGTGTGGGCGGGCTTTTGATATCGCACCTCTACTTCCTGCTCTCTACCGCGCAGATTCCGGTCCCGAGATCACTACTGCGCAGACCCAAATCTGCGCAAGATGTCAGTGCCATATTCGGACCTCCGGAGGCTTCAATTACTTCAGTGGAAGAGAATGAAGTCGCGTCGACCATATTTTTTTACGCTCTATGAGTAAACGCTGCACAATGGTATCACACATGGTTTGTCTTAAAGCATATTTAAAACACCACATAGGCATATAAACAACTTTAAAAACTTGATTTTCACCACAGGGGGTCTTTAACAGTTAGAAGCTACCGTTAAAATCGGTTTCCCTATGGAGAAAATGAATGGGATTTTTACTTCCGGAACCCGACTATTGCACTCTATAGCGTTCCATCTACCAAACTTGTGTTTGGTCTGGCTCCATTCTAGCTACCACTTTTCACAATCCAATCAATTCTCCATGGGTAAAATTCCTCGGAAATGATCACATTCATTTAAATAAGTAAAATTACAAATAGCCATTCATGTTGACTTCATGTTCACTCTCAGCCAAAATATATTTCTAATTACAATTCCTTCCCATACAATCTTGATTCTGCTTGAAATGTCATCAAATTCAGCCTGTGGACAAATTATAAGGACATCCATAAGCCTGATATTTTTAAGCACTGCCGCTCAAAAACGGTCTCTGCCACCTCCTGCGGTGTGAAGGTCAGTGCTTGGGCTAAGAGAATCTAGTGTCTTTTATTTCCTCTATCGGAACTCTTTTTATAGTCGTTCCAAATTAAGAGGCTCAAGAAATCATTGTAGCCTCTCAAACCTCTTCTCAGATTAAAGATTTAACTGATCCTCCTGTTGCAACTCAACATTGTTTACTTGTAGCGATATAGGTACTCGTTCTGCTTGCATATTGTACATGCCAATGGGGATTTTTGTCCATTTGTTGTAGACACTGAACAGAGTTTAGGTACAAAATAAACCTGCGTACCTGTTAGAAAAGTGCTGCTTTTGCAGAGACAAATTTTGTGTGGCTCTTACACTGCTCAGCTGGATGGCTGGTTTGATGAGGTCATCACCCTGTTACAGTTGCCATTGTCACCTGCACCGGCGGCAGGACCGGGGCAGAGGAATTGTGTCAGTGCTGCGAGTGGCTGTGCTAAAGCCCACAGAATAAGCTGGACACCGCTGCTTTACCGGCCACCTATATGCTTGGAAAGTACGCAGGGTGTTGCAATTCAGAGACAGGCATGGAACCTGGTCTCATTAGGTGTTATGGAGTGTTATAGAGAGCCATAATTGATATTCATGCTACGGCTCTCATATTTTCATGTATCTCTGCCACTTAATCATGTAATCAGCATTTGAGTGGCAGCCAATGGCACAGAAAATCTGTGTGTATTTTGCATTTGTTGATCTTTAATACGTATTTCTATGCCACGCAAAATCATTTGCTTTTCTATGCTATGTTTGAAACATTGTGTATTTCATTTGTTAACATATGGGTTAGGTATTAACACTATATGATCAATATATTTGTTACAGTATTTATGTTAAGGTGTCATGTTTGTTCACAGTGCATTAACTAATGTTAACAGAAACTTGATTTTTTTTTTAATAATGTATTAGTAAATGTTGAAATTAACAAAGATTAATAAATGCTGTAGAAGTACATATCATCATTAGTTCATATTAACTAATGTTAACTAATGAAACCTTATTGTAAAGTGTTACCAACATTGCAAATTTTGATGATTAAACCATGTCACCAAAGTAACATTACACTACTGTTCAAAAGCTATTAGATCTTTGAAAGTTTTTAAAAGAAATCTCTTATGCTCATTAAGGCTGCATTTATTTGATCAAAAATACAAACAGTAGCATTATGTGAAATATTATTACATATAATAACTGTTTTCTATTTAAATAGATTTAAAATATACGTATATATTTTTCAGGAATAGAAAGTTCAAAAGAACAATTCTGACAATTGAACAATTTTGTAACATTATACATTATTTTACTGTCACTTTTGATCAATTTAGTGCTTTATTCTTGTTGAATAAAAGTATTAATTTCTTTCAAATGAATACATACATACATACATTTTACTGCCTTAAGCTGGCCACAATAAAAGGCCACTCTAATGCCGCGTTCCAGGCAACCCGTAACCCGTGTTTTTCCAACCTTCTACCCATGAAAGTGGACTGGAACGGCAGCCAAACCCGTGACTTCCCACCCGTGAACTCGAACTAGATCGATGTACTCCCAGTTACGAGTTTTGACGTCACATAGCCCACGAAGCAACAATGGCAGCCCCCTACGGATGCAGTGTTTATAAAACGAATATACAAATAACGTAAAATAAAAGGTATAACAGCTTTTCTTGCCGTCTGCGCTGTTTTTCTCCTCCGTTTCCCTCAAATAGGCAAGGAGTAAGCACCTTTGTCGATAGAAATGATTGTAAATGAGCATACACCCCGTACAGTCCACCATGCTTTGTTTACATCTAACTACCACACAATTCCTTGCGCTCAGGTTTTGGCGTGACTTTGCCTGGAACACTACAAAGTCGTGAGTCGTGGTTTGAAGTTGTAATTTACGGGCTCAAAAACCTGCCTGGAACGCAGCATAAAATGTGCAGTTTTACTGTATTGGGGGGGGTCCGAAAACAAGTCAGTATCTAGGGGTGACTGTGGGCAGCCTAAGACACACCTGTGCAATAATCATGCTGTCTAATCAGCATCTTGATATACCACACCTGTGAGGTGCATGGATTATCTCGACAAAGGAGAAGTGCTCACTAACACTTTTTAGGCATTTTTTAGATTTAGACATAATTGTGAACAATATTTGAGAGAAATGGGCCTTCTACATAGAAAAAGTCTTAAGGAATAGTTCACCCAAAAATTAAAATTCTATCATTTACTCACCCTCAAGTTGTTCCAAACCTGTATGAGTTTCTTTGTTCTGCTGAATACAAAAGAAGATATTTAGAAGAATGTTTGTAACCAAGCAGATAGAGCAACTATTGACTACCATAGTAGGGAAAAAAATACTATGGTAGTCAATAGTTGCTCTATCTGCTTTGTTACAAACATTCTTCACTCTATCTTCTTTTGTGTTCAGCAGAAAAAAGAAACTCATAAAGGTTTGGAACAACTTGAGGGTGAGTAAATGATGACAGAATTTTCATTTTTGGGTGAACTATCCCTTTAGATCTTTAAGATCAGCTCATGGAAAATGGGGGCAAAAACAAAAGTGTTGCATTTATAATTTTGTTCATATATATATATATATATATATAGCTAAAAAACTGTTTTGTTGTTGTATGAACAGTAAAAATGTTTGAAGGGCTCTGGAGCACTGCTAGTTATCTTGCCCTATTTTTCATACATGGTAAGCGTATGTAATCCCACCTATTCACTAATGAAGAATGGAAGAAGGGATTACATCACTAAACGCAGCTTTTTGTTGATGAGCTTCACCGAGGCTTTGTAATCTAACTGCAGTCGTATGTTAGAAGTGCTCTTGACAGGTCTAGACATTTGACCTTGAGGCAGCAGGAGTGTGAGTAGAAACTCGTCTGCTATGTCCATGAACAGCATTCATAGGCTAAACTCTTTAAGTATATTCACTTTGACTGATTGACAAAAAAAATCTAATTCATGGCACATCTTTGTTGCAGATAAGTGTTCTCTGAAAATGGCTTTAATTGCCAGTTATTCTTTTGTCCTATCGCTCATTTTTCTTAGAAGAGCATTGCATTGCTTTGATGTCAAAAATGCCTACCCAAAATGTTTCCTGTGATGAGGTGTATAGGGATTATTTATTTATTACCTGACAGATAACACGCACATACAAAATGATTTAAATTACTTAAAGCTGCACTAGTGACATGAAAAACTGTAATGGTTTCAAATCTCGAAGGCACTGTTTGCTTGTGTCTGATTCATCTTTAAATCTGTCCATCCATCCAATTGTTCATCCATTAATCCTGCACTTTAGACCAAAAAGAGTGGGTTTTTAGCCTGCCATGTCTCAATAAACAAGATAAATGGAAAAGATTAAGTGACCAGACATGAAAGCACAGTCACCATTGGAAAAAAGATTCACTTTTTCCTGTAATAATGACTTCTTTTCCTGCTGAAAAGGCGGTTCCCTGTGGATGACCGTGACATGTCAATCTTTTGTGATAAGTAGTTACAGCACACAGCAGCCTAAGGGTTGACAGTAAACCCTTGAATAGAATCTGCTGTAAGTGTTGCTGCTGCTGGTTTCTTTTTTAGAATGACTAGCATGTCAACCCAGGGAAATTTTGAAAGATCATATTGGAAAATAATTCATGTCTCATGAAGAAAAACATTAAATCACAATATAACAAGGCTTAGGATATAAACATTGCAACACTTTCTTCATCTGGGTACCGTTGAGTAATATTGTGAACAGGTGTCTTGTGTCATATTGTGTAATCATTATCCAGGAATGAAATTATTTGTTTTATATTTTTAATAATATAGTATCATTTTATATTATACATATTTTTATTTTATTTGTATGATTATTTTTTTTATTTAAAATCTAAAATTCACTATATTCAAACAGTAACAACTGTAGTGTCCTCTCTACAACAAAATGTATTGTTTCAAAAATCATCTTTGGATTGGATGTTTCAAAACCAGAAAAGAGTCTTTAATCTGCTAATGTTCCTCGTCTCTGAGGTTCAGAGGTGAAACATGAGACCAATCAGTCACTTTCATTTAGTTAAATTGTCCATTTTCCCAGAAATAATTTTCCTCAAACCTTCCTAATATCAGCTCAGTGTCTCTCAAAGCAGGGATCTCATAACAAGGAGACACTCCTTTGCATTTAGCTAAAGAGCTATTAGAAAGCAAAATAAATGCACTTGAACCTTGTGAAACTGAAGTTGTTTAGGCCTGTTGAAATTTACCTCATTTTCAACCATACTGCGTTTTAGATGTGGTTTCCTTTAAATATGGATGTAAATCATAATACAGCCGATAATAATCTTGTCTCCTTTGTCATTAAAGGGGACCTATCATGCAAAATTTGTTGTTTGAACATAAATGTGCATGTGTCTGCAGTTTTTTACCCTATAATGGTAAAATCAGCCCTCTCTTCTTTTTTTAATCCCCATAAATCATAAGCAGTGTCTCAGAACAAGCCATTTGCAGATTCTAGCGTTTGTGATGTCACAGTTGCTTAGGCCCCACCCACGACTGCTGACAGACTCTGCCTTATTAGCATTGACCTCATCCTGAGTGAGCTGTACACAGTCCGCCAGGTTTATCTCCTTGCCACAGCATTTAACAGCAGCATTCAATTAAGAAATCTATTCTTATTAAAGCTACCAAAGTTATTCAATCAAGAGCAGTGAGTGATTTTCTGTTTTCTTTTGTTGTTTGATTCATATTAACAGCATGTATAGAAGTAGTACTGTTTTTTTTTCCGCTGCTTTCACTTATAATGCACAGATCTAACTTGCTGTTTGCGTTCACAGACATAACCGACTGTGTTTATGCGAACTTTGTGTGTATTTGACAGCTTTAAGCACAATAACACATGAAAGAGAATTTAGTTTAATACTCACGGGACGTGGCATCTGACAGCCATTTTTCTGTCACATGTTTCTTCGTGTGTGCGCTCAGAAAACCATACATCAGAAGTTTAGACTGATAGTCTCGCATATCCAGACCTCCAGAACTGACGGCAGAAGGTAAAGGCTTTCATTGGTAAAGAACCGCCCAAGAGGACGTTTGACTGACATGTAACGCAACCAATTACAGTTTTTTTTACACGTCATGTTTGGGGGCGTGTGGGCGTGAAAATGTAAAGTTGATGTCCCTGTGCATTAGGGCTGCAACGACGCGTCGACGTGCGTGAAATGCGTCGACGCGTCGGCGGCACATTATTTACGTTCTAGAATAGAACAGAAGATCTAGAATAATGGCAGCTTCTGCTCCCGGGCATAGTGAAAATGATCATTTATCATATAAAGCCAGACCGCGACATTCAAAAGTGTGGGACTACTTTAAACAGAAGCCGAATAAAACTGTGCTTTGTTCGCTCTGTAACGCCGGTTTCACACTGCGCGCGGTGGCAGAGCAGGAGCTGTGCGCGTGGAGAGCGGGAGCTTTCACACTGCAGTCAGTGTTGCCAAGTCCGCTTTTTTCCGCGGAATTGGGCTACTTCTACACTGTTGCCGCGGGCTGTGTCTCATGTCCGCGGGTTGAAGCAAAAAAACACACATATTTAACCCCCCGAACGCGATGTTTACCAGAGAACCTCCCCGAAACGCGATTGGGCTTGTTTTGGGCTAGTTTTGAGTAACGAATGGGTGGGTTTTGTTGTGTAAACCTGGCAACCCTGCTGCCAGTGTTCTCTCGCACAGCTGAACGCGCCACGAGTGTATTGCAACAGACGGTCACATTTTCCGGTGTTCTTCTCCGACCACAGTACGTCTCGTGCTTTTATTTATTATGGGCTGCATATATCTGCTATAAATGCGACCTGGTTCCGCTCTGTCCCAAACACATATGCATAATAACTTGTTGTATATAGGTAGTTTACATGATTAAAGTAACATTAAAGTTAAGATATGCCTCTAGCTTTAATCATTTAAATGTGTCTTTGAAGTTTGGGCAAAAACTTCTGGCAGCTTTAGTCGTTGTTTATGCACATGGATATATTCAAAATAGACGACTAGTTATACATTAACACTATGCTAAAAGCTCCTGTATGTGAACCTTTTGCAGATAAATACAAGTGCATTTTCGTTTACTATTGACACAAATCAATAAGTAAATCATACTCAACTACTATAGTAAACAACTTTTCCTAATTAGGCCTACTCTGTATACATTTTATGATGAATAGTATCATTATATATTATGTTTAAAAAGCTTCTTTTGTTCATATATTTCATTATAAAATGGCATACTATGTACACTACCCTTTCTGAAATACAATTAATATTGTCATCATTCATTGATTTCATGTTAAAATAATATACAAATTCACTACCCTCTTTGAAATACAATAATCAGTAAAAAAGAATAATAAGATTAATCTGGAATAATAATCGTTAGATTAGTCGACTAATCGGAAAAATAATCGTTAGATTAGTCGACAGAAAAAATAATCGTTAGTTGCAGCTCTACTGTGCATCTATAAATTATAAATGCAGGAACATTGTGCAAGTCTACTGCAACAATGGAGCCGCAAACTTCATATACTTTTGAAAATCTAGCATTTAGTTGATCCTGATAAACGCTCATTGTCACAGTTGTAAACACAACAGCTGTGGGAGTTTGGCATCACCGCATTTGGAGAAGAACTGAAGAACTGTAATGTCACATGAGCGTGACTGCGATAGAGATGATAATCAAAACCAAACAAATGTTTTAGTTTTTGGCAGAGTATCCGAGGCAAGAACTGTACAGGCTCCACCCTCTTCTGGAATTTAAAGATACATGCACGAAAACAGCATGCTTTTTCCTACCACACAAAAATGGGCATTTACAATTCTGGGGACATCTGAGATGTATATTACATCTTGTAAAAAAGGGGCATAATAGGTCCTTTAAGGTTTGCACAAGTTACACCTTAAGGAGAAAAGACAAGTTGCTATTCATAAATTTTTTTTAAATTATATTCCTCTTTAAAAAATTTAATAAAAGAGGATGTTTTATAGCATACATTATAGGTGTTGTGTTTGAAGAGAATGAATGAAAACCATGTATTATAGTAATGTATTGTGCTGCGTAAAAACTGATCTTACAATTACATTCACATCTTACCTTCCTTCACAGTCTCTGATTCAATGAGACATACATGAAAATTGTGTTAGTGGAGACTTCCCTCTGTTTCCACGAACCAGAAGGCATTACCTGTGTCAAGAAGGGAAATGAGATATACACTGTTACTCATTAATCTAAATTTGACACAGAAACAAAGTCTGTATTTCCAGGCTGATCTGTTTAATGAGCATTCAAATGACACACATTATTGTCATCATAGAGACAGATTGTCATTGAACTGAAATGTCAGCAAATCTTTCTTTCTTTCTTTCTTTCTTTCTTCTTTCTTCTTTCTTTCTCCTTCGCTAGTTAAGGCAGCATCTACTGCCTCGATCATTTCCATTGGTTTTGTTGTAGTGGTGATTGCTGAGATGTCTTTGCCGAGCAGACAGCTGTTTGCCTAATGGCCCTTTCCCAGGGTGAATGTTGATGGCTACAGTGCTGCCTTCGGATGCAGAGACACATTGTTTATTCATCAAAAATTATTTTCAGAGAGTCTCTCTCACACACACCGGTTATAGACTGCTTAATGCTTTCATTTAATTACATTAGCAATGCATCTATTTTAATAGTTGTTTTGATTTTTGAGATCAAACATAGCACCTGGCTTTGCTCTGTATTTACATTGAAGGCGTGCTTGTGAACTCCGTGTTATTATCCTGTAGGCCCTGGCAACGCTTTTCCTCTTGCTGCAGTCAGGATGCAAGTGTTGGCTATTGCATTATTCCTTTATTCCATTTAGCCATTACGGCAGCCATTATATGTATTCTTAGGTTCCTGCTGTACAAAAGTACCACAGATTGTCTGGCAGTATTAGATTTGAGTCTTTTTCATAGCAAGTCACCTTAAAATTATTGTTTTTATCATTTTTAGAGCAGATGGCCCCATCCCAAATGGCACATTTGATGTGTATTCCGAGTCTTGTGCATGTCTGTGAAGTCCCCCAGACCACAGAAGAGAGCTATTCCATTATTTACCAGCAAGGGGCCAAATTGAATATTTTTGGGGGGCATGCGAACCAGAATATTTTGTGAAAAGCTGATCCCTACAGTCTTATGCTATTGTATTTTTTTTTTACTAAATAAATTAAGCACCAGTGTTTATAGCTTTGATTTTTTTAATTTCAGGATATTCAATATCAAGCATAGCGTTAGTTCTGGCAGATCACGTCAGTCAAGCTCTCATCAGCTGACTGTCAGCTGATCTACGTCTACCTATACTATAGGAATACGATGTCTATCACAGCTTACATATAAGCTCCTTCAGTATTATCAGCAGCTTTCGTGTTTCTCCGGAGCTAATTACCCTCCTCCATCCCCAGTTCCTCCTCTCATCCAGTCAGGATTTGGCATTCTGATTCCCTTGAATTATACAAAATTCCCGAATTATGCTATACATTAAATATCGACATTAATGATATCTGCAAAACATTTATGTTGGATTTATGTTGTAGGCTGCATGGATGCGCAGGGAGTTCTTGCCCAGAACAGAACCACACCGCCAATACAAACTGTATGCAATTGTCAATCATCTTTGACGATAGTGGTATTGATAGAAATATGGTTCCTTCGAGAAAAAACTATTTGGATTTTCCCTTAGGCTTTTGGATTATCTCTAAAAACTAGCTCTGTGACCAACAAAAGTTTATGATACTTACATGTTTTGTCCATCAAGATAATTATCACAGATGAACACAGCTTTTATAAATTCTGAATCCTAAATGCAGTCAGCAAAAGTAAAAAGCTAAAGGTAGGCTATAAGAGGACTACACCGTGGTCCTACGATTTTAATGTCACCATCAGTAAGCTTCCGACAACTCTTTCAGTTTTTATCTAAAAACATTTTCCCAGAACGTTTGAGTTAGACTACTCTATAAGAACACAACTATGAGCATAATGAGGTTGTAAAAGCAAACTGAGCTTATGTTTTCGGCGTGATGACGTTTAATCTCCTCGACTGCCTCTGTAGTCCCATTTAGCCACTTGTTAGCAACCGCCTTTTTCAAGACACGTTACAGCTTCAGAAAACACTGACATATTTTATGTCGTAGAATAAAACGTGACAGCGTCTTGAGCAGGTGTTCACCACAGACCTTATTTCAGCCTTTTACCCAAAAACCCATTGAGTTCAGTACGAGGGAACCGGAAGTGCTAAAATGCTAACTTGCTTCTGCGTTTTGGCCACTCTATACACAGACATTTTTTTTTGCTTCCGCTCTGGAATGGCGTTCCTTCTCTGATGACTAAACAATGCTCAAATAAAACCCAGCCCTCTATTTAATATTGCATTTCACTTGGAAATACGTCACAACACTGTAGTAAAGTTGGTTGCAATTTACGGTTCAATCGGACTTTAAACTTGAATTTAAGCGAATTAACCTTCTTAACAGAATATCAAAACATCGAAAGTTTGGGGTCAACAAGATTATTTTTATGTTTTTGTCTTATGGCCACCAAGGCCTAATTGATCAAAAATACAGTACAAACAGTGATATTATGATACATATTTTTAAATGTAAAGCTGTTCTCTATTTTAAAATATTTAAAAATGTAATTTATTCCTGGGATGGCAAAGCTACATTTTCAGCATGCAGTCAAGTCAAGTCAACTTTATTTATATAGCGCTTTTAACAATGTAGATTGTTTCAAAGCAGCTTTACAGTGTTAATCAGGAAAATAATGCAGCATAATTTTATGCAGCTGTGTAGCCATTCTGGAAAAAACGCTGATGTCATCAGTTCATTTCAATTATCATACAGTGACAGTGTTGGCTTTAGATTCTTAATTCGATCAGTAATTCGGTGTCACATGATTTTTCAGAAATATTCAAATATTCTGAATTGACACTCACAAGATTTACAAAGCTATTCAAAAGAACAGCATCTATTTGAAATAGAAATCTTCTGAAACATTATAAATGGTTTTACTGTCACTTTTGATCAATTGAATTAATCCTTGCTGAATAAAAGTATTATTTACTTTTAAATTTTGAATGGTAGTGTAGGTGTTTTGGTTTCAAAACTTGGTGAACATTTTAAATCTATATTATTCAGCCACTGGAATATGACTCGATGATGTGTAATTGTTTTTAAGTGTTTTTAGTTTTGTTGATTTTCCGTTTTATAAACCTGTGATCGCAACTGATTGTATCGCTGTCTATCTTGAACAGGACACTCCTGTGAAAGAGATTTTTAATCTCAGAGAGGTTATCCTGGTTAAATAAAGGTTAAATAAAATGTAATAAGTAAAGTATTGTATTATATTATATTATGTTACATTACATTACATTAAGGCCTTTCCTTATAGCAAAGTGAATGTTGTCTTTATCATATCTGATTAAAAGTATAAAAAAACATTTTTTTAATTTTGAATGCTAGAGTAGGCATTATATTACATTACATTATATTATATTATAGGCCGGTGACTTTTGATATTACATGGGATACCCATTAATTTCCCTTTGGAATATTTTATATGAGCCAGAAAATTGTATCACTCAGTTGTCATCATCATATTGTGTTCTCTCTAGAGATGAATATCACTAACTCGGAAATCTTCTCATCCAGGTTCCCACGACTCTTTTAGTTTTTACATCGATGAAGCCTCACCAGTTGGGCCAGAGCAGCCTGAGACAGTGCAGAACTTTGTCTCTGTGTTTGGTACTGTGGCCAAGAAGCTGATGAGGAAGTGGTTGGCGACACAGACCATGAACTTCACCACCCAGCTGGAGGCAGGCATTCGCTTCTTTGACCTTCGCATATCCACCAAACCCAGAGACCCCGACAACGAGCTCTTCTTTGCACACGGCCTGTTCAGCGCCACTGTACGCGAAGGCCTGGAGCAGATCAGCACCTTCCTGGCCTCCCATGCTCGCGAGGTCGTGTTCCTGGACTTCAACCACTTCTACGGCGTGCAGAACCTCCATCACGAGAAACTGGTCCAGATGTTGCGCACCGTCTTTGGAGACAGACTCTGTCCGGTAGTGTTTGCTCAAGAGGTAAGCCTGAAGTACCTCTGGGAGAAAGAGTTTCAGGTGCTGGTCTTCTATCACAATCCCATGGCTCTGGAGGTTCCTTTCCTGTGGCCGGGTCAGATGATGCCCTCTCCTTGGGCCAATACCACAGATCCTGAGAAGCTCATTCAGTTCCTTCAAGCCTCAGTGAAGGATCGGAGACGTAAGGGCACCTTTTTTGTGTCCCAAGTGGTTCTCACTCCCAAAGCAAGCACCGTCATGAAGGGTGTCACCAGCGGTCTGAGGGAGACCATCACAGAGAGGTAGGATATTAAACACCATTACAAAATCCATTCTGTGAAATGTGTGGCATCAAAGAACTTGACTCGCTTTCTGTATATCTTCAAATCAGCACCAGGCAGATTTTTTACAGTCCCAATTTAATCTCATTACAGTTATTAGCCGTTGCTCAGAGTCTCTTGGGCTTCACTGATCAGGATTTGTCAGGCTTGGTTAGAAACATGAAACTCTTGGCTGAAAGCAGATTTCGAAATGGCTCTGGACGACAGAATGACATATTCAGTGCATTAATTCTAGAGTGAACCAATATTCTGCTCATTCAAATGACTGAGAGGGGGCCTTTCTGCTTCCCACATGGAATATATTGGCATCTGCGTCTGTCATCTTCTGTTATTCCTTTTCGCCTGTCACCAGGCATGATATTTAGAGTGCCATTGGGCATGCAGCTAAGCATAACCATAATATCTAGGCCTTGGAATCCTAAAGGAATTAATGGTTCTAAGAGGAGTTTCTTAAAAGGACGTTCTTTTAGTATATTTGAGAAAGAATAATTTCGAAATAATATTTTTCCAGATGATGAAATAATTTAGATAATAAATATGTTCAAACAATTCTTGCAAAAGGTGTTTTTACCCAGATCTTTAAGTGACTCTTCATAGTAATTTCTTCCAAAAATATGCCATATAACAATACTAAACAAACAGTCTTATGAACAACAGTCAGTTACCATACTGAAATCTAATAATGCATAAAGGGGTCCTATTTAAATTTTCAACTTTTTTTAGTGTGTAATGTTGTTGTCTACAAAGTTACAAAGCAAAAAGTCCACTCCAAAGGGAGTTATTCTCTATAAAAGTTAAACTCCCCGAAACACCTTGATTGTGTGCTTCTTCCGAGAACATATGTCACAATATTCCTCATATTAATAATAAAAATAAAAATAAATCAGAGGTCTGGTTAGTAGTGTGTTAAAACCTATGGTTATGGTAAGGGGCTAGACATTTCCAAAACATGCTAGAATCTGTTGACAAATCACAACACAATGGTCCAGCCGACCAATCAGAGCACATTGCACTTTTCAGAAGGAGGGTCCTCATATAGAGACCTGGGGCACGTTCAAGCTCAAACCGGTGTGCAACGTTTTGCTACGGTTTCTAGGTTGAACGTTGAATGTTTCCTGGAAACGGTATACAACGGTGTGTAATGGGGTTTGAGATAAAAAAAATTTGGTGGGTGTGTCAAAAATGTCAGCCCAATCAGCAGCAACATGAATATAAACCACACGGTATTAAAGAGACAGCTCGTACAATGGGTCCAAGTAAAGTCGTTTACAAATGTGTCCGCTGCAGCTCGGTATAAGCAACAATTGACGATATTAGAAGACATGTTTGTCGTAAGAGTTTTATAGCAAAAATATAGCATATCAACATGATGATGTAGTTGTTTACATTTTTAGCTTCATTGCAAGGCAAGTTTATTTATATACCAAATTTCAAATGTCATACACAATGGTAGCTAATTAAGTGCTTTACATAAAAATGAGAAAGAAATTAAAAGGTATTAAAAAAGTAAGAACTAGAAATAAAATGATTTAAATTAGAATTGATTATCAGGAGATAAAAAAGTTAATTAAATGGGATGGGGATGTTCTCTTTTATTCTGGACGGCAAGAGCAGTGACAGCATCGAGTGTATTTTGCAGTATTAACACTAGAACCGCCAGGGGTCGCTGTATACCTAAAACCGCCAGCGGGTAAAATTTACCCATGCAGATTATTACTGTATTGATACGGTTAAAAAACGTAATATGTCACTGTATTATGCCACTGTCTTCACAAAGTATGGTAATGTATAGAGTCATGATATTCTTATTTTTAGTCATCAACTGTCCCGTTGTTTTATGCTATTTTAAGCAGGCTACACTAATCACTTTTTGGTGACTATAGGCTAAACCAGCCTGCAATGACGACGAGAATTAGATGGAAATAAATACATATTTGGGTTGTGTTATATTATAATAAAATGTCATTAATCCCATATTAAGATAATGTTATTTAAATTACTAAAATACCCTAAATAGACAATGAAGAGCAATAATAATTCACAGCACTGCATATGTATGACAATTTACGATAAGGATAACACACAAATTCAAGCGCACAGTTTGACCTAATTAATTATTCTTTTGTATAGTTATATCATTTATAATTTGAATAAGAGAACAACACCAATAAACTTGGGATAATCATGAAAAAAAAAATATTCATTCCATCATATCGGATTGTTTTTGTTTTTTTTCAGGAAACGGGCAGACTTGAATAAATAGCAACACAGTAGCAAACAATACTCAATACAAAATTGCTAAACAAAAATGTATAATTAATCCAAAGTTTGAACATTTATAGATAGGCTAAAACATCTTTATTTGACGTTGCGTTGTGTGACTGTTTACAGTTAGCCGACGCGTTGCTCAAACACAGTGCGAAAATAGAGGAATTATAGCTATAGGGGTAAATTTGACCCGCTGGCGCTTATAGGTATAAATGGCTTGTTTTTAAAGCTGGTTTTATCTTAACAATTTTTAACAACAGGGGATTGTAAATAACACAGTTTTAGTTAAAGTCAGTGACTGGGAGACTTTGATATTTTATTGGAAATCTGTTTTGTACATTTGAAAAACAGCCATGGGTAAATTTTACCCCGTGGCGGTTCTAGTGTTAAACACGTATTTATATGCTCATATGTATATTATGCTCTGAAAATTCTTCAAACAATGGCCTTCTCAGCTGCCATAGTTGCAACTCTTGCGTCATCAGAACAGGGTGTTCAACGCACCACCGTTTCGGTTTAAAAGACGTTTTGCAACGTTTTGTCGGGGCTGAATGCAGCCCAGAACTAAACAGAGCAGTACTGACAGTCATGGAAGTGAGGTGCTGCACAAATGTAAAATATGTGAAAAATGAAGATTTTTGAACATTCAAGCATGAAAACATATTCTAGTAGACCCCAAAAACAAGATCAAGAATTTGAAAAAGGGCTCCTTTAAATACAACTTGAAATCTGTATGTGTTTGATTCACTGGCTCATTTTAAATGTGTTTAACTGTATGGTTTTGATTCTCCAAAAAGAACTGTCAAAGAGCGTCCATTCAGAAATCAGACTATACTTATCGTACTATATGTTTGACACCATATGCTACCATTAAAAAGTTTCTCATGCTCACCAAGTCTGCATTTATACATAAAAGCATTTATACATTTATTTTATATGATGTTTTAATTTATTCCTGTGATGGCAAAGCTGAATTTTCAGCATCATTACTCCAGTCTTCAGTGTCACACGATCCATCAGAAATCATTCTAATATGCTGATTTGCTGCTCAAGAAACATTTCTTCTTATTATTAATGTTTAAAAAAAAAACAGTTGTGCTGCTTAATATTTTTGTGGAAAATGCAAAAAAAAATCTGTGATGAATAGAAAGTTAAAAAGAGCAGCATTTATTTGAAACAATACAAATGTCTTTAATTTAATGCATCCTTGCTAAAGTAGTCAAAGTAGTTCAGTTCCTCTGGGAAAAAAAAAAACGTAATGACTCCAAACTTTTGAATGGTATTTTAGATTTAGTAGCGGCGTTCCTATGGAAGCTTCCTATCTATGGTTCCTAGTGCAGGAAACTCTGTAGAAGAATCTGTAAACCTTTATTTTTGCGTGATGCTGCACGGACACACACCAGTAGGTGTCAGTATAAGTGAGTGTAACACTGGCCAGCGCAAGATTCTCATCTGTGGCTTTAATATTTTAAAAAATGTAATCAAATTATGTATAATAATGTTATACACATGAACTCAGTGATATAATAAATCATATGTTTGACAGCATAAAGCAAATTGTTATGCAAGTGGCACATGACGCAATCCATTGGCACATCACACGTTTTAGTGACACAAGCCACTATCCACTGGTACATACCAGTTGGCCTGTCACTAAAACTGACATCTCTTTATGTTGTGGCACCTCCAGTAGTGACACCTGCAGCTGTCTGCCTGAGTATAATGTAGATTATGTAACATATGCACATAGTTAATTTGTACAACAACAACAACAACAACAAATATTGGTAAAATGTGCTTATTATAGCTACTGAGAAAGGTCCTGCGTGACCGAAACGTTTGTTGAGTTTTTAAAATGCACTTTTTTGCGCTTGTATAAATAAAGAATATTGCTAGTAGCTCGGTATGTAATCATTTTCCGATACGTAGTCTAACAAATTATTTTTAATAATTGATTTTTTTACACTAGGATGGCCTGAAATATTAAAGCCACAGATGAGAATCTTGCACTGGCCAGTACACACTTTATACTGACACCTACTGGCGTGTGTCCATGCAGCATCACGCAAAAATAACGGTTTACAGTAACGGATGCGACTGTTTATTCGTAGTGACACATGATAGATTTATTTTGTGTCTTTCCTAGAATGGGTAGTTTGTGACGTTTTACAAAACATTCAGTGGCACATGCCAATCAAATACAGATGTGACAAATAACACGTTTGAAAAAAATATGACTGACTTTAAGGCGTTTAATTGATATGAAAAAATTTCACAAAATGATGCTATTTATTTGGGGATTTTGTGTCACAATTTCGTCAGTATAGGTGCTTGATTAATCTGTCAGACACTACTGGAGGTGTCACAACACACGGCGACATGTTCCGCGACTCTGTGTCAGCCAGGTGTCAAGTCAGTGTCAGCGTGTCTCGATAATGTTAGTGACACATACCACTATACACTGGCACATGCCAATGAAGACCGGATGTGCCAATACGCATAATGACATGTGTCATTGGCTTCTCTGTGTCAGATGCCATGTCTCAGAATTTGTGTGATTACATTAATGGAACCAAGCATCATTCAGTTATAGTAGCCTATTTAAAAAAAGTGCAACCATTTCTGAAATGTAATCATACCTGTGATACCACCTTCATGCTCCACATAGTACATAGCAGAACCCCCTGGGTATTAAGTGAGGAGCTGCACATTATTTCTGCTTTGTGTAACTGGAACATTACCTAAAGGGCAGAGATGACACCAGAGTTAGTCATCCTGGTTACTGGAAGACTCATTCAGAAGTCTCATCTCAGCATGTTGCACGTTAAGCATCAAATCTCTATTTTCTAAGGAAAATGTGCACATTGGTCAAAAGTTCATTTTATGACCAAAGCCAATGTGTGTTTTGGTAGCATGTGTCATTATTTTCTGCATCAACTGTGCTGATGGCGAATTAATTATAGATGAGGGGAGAGGTGGGGCACAGAGAGTAAAATGATACGGCCTCTGCCAGCACACTGCAATCTGACAAGCATGGTGTCTTACTAGTTGATAAAGCCTTCTAGCCCTCGCATCACCTCGGAGTGAGCAGTACAGCATAAGATATCTCCTGAATCATAGCCCTCGTATGGATGGGTTTGTGTCTGCTGATGTGACCCCACTTCAGGTTCATCAACATTTATAGACAGACCCAGCTGACAATACATATTAGTTTTGTTACCTCTCTAGATAGTATCCTAATCACACAATTTAATCATGCTTCCTCCTTATTATTATGGAAGCCCATTTCCGTCACATAAGAAAACAAAAATCTTGCTTTGGTAAATTTTAATGATAACATTAAACCATGAAATTATGATATACAAATTTGTAATTATGACAAAAATGTAAACTGTTTGTCATAATTATGACTTTAATATTTTCATAATTCATTTTGACTCATAATTATGACTTATTGTGCCCTTATGACTTATGAATCTCAATTTAGAATGTTTGTCATTATGACTTTTAATTTCAATTTGGTCTTTTAATGTTATACTTGTTACTTTTTATGTTATAATTATAAATCATAAATAAATTCAATTATAAATTATAAATCATTATTATGATACAGCAAAACTTTTTCCTTATGTGGTGGAAATTTGCCTCCATATAAGATGCCTAATTTTGACAAAATTTTAAGGCACATTTTATCCCCTCACTGAGAATGCAAAATGTACAAAAATGTATCCTCCTTCAGAGAGAATGCTGTCCCAGAATGCACTGTGTGATGGAGAAATATTGATTATAAATACACATACATTCATTCAGTACTGAAAAGTATCAGTGAGAATATTTTAAAGCCACAATATGTACTTTTTTTTCCGCCAGAGGTCGCTTATTAAAAAACAAAGGCATACCTTGATGGTGCATTGATTTCGCAGAACTTTTATTATGCCACAGACGACCGCTTCCGCTTCTTCCGGTCATGCGTATGTGGGGTAACGCAGTGCTGTTTTATCATATTACATTCATTTGGGTATGTTGGAAGTTACGTTATAATACTACTCTGTGCGTCCGCTGGCAGCTACTATTAGACACTGCAGTAATCGATATTAGGCATGGTAAAACATGGTACTCGCAGTAAAGCAAGAAAATGAGATTTAAACAATAAGACTAACTATGTTGAGCTATAACAATCATTCGTTTTCTGAATGTATCCAAACAGTTGCTCACCTGTGTAATAAAACACATTATATATTTAAGCATCTTTGGTGTTTCCATGGTTTCTACAAAATAAAACGAGGAAATCGAGGGTAACCTGGGTATGATGTCATTGATAGGTGATGCACGGACATGGTCCGTGTCCTGGTTAAAATTGCTTATTTGTCTGGATTTAAACATTCTTGGAAACATTTGGGATAATGTAAGAACAGGTCAACAAAATACATAACACTGTTCTAGGGTTTTTTTGGATATTTTAATCCAAAAATCTTAAATATTGTGCCTTTAATAATGAAAAAAAATGACAATTAAAATAACAGTAATTTAACAGTAGTATAATGTATAGTATGCTTATTAGTACGGTGATGCATTGCTGCCACATACATATTATTTTTTACACTCAATTATGTCTTAATAACGATATGTTATGTCGTTTTAACAACATATTTTCGCGTAATAACGAGATATGTAGTTTTAACAACATCTTTTCTAGTAATAATGAGTTATGTCGTTAAAATGACATACTTTTATATATAAAATACAGGGGCGCAACTACTCAGTGCTAGAGGGGTATGCAGCAACAATTTGGGCGCGCCCCCCTCGGTTTTTTAAATAGCAAATCACGCGTCGAGGACGTGCGCTTTGATATAAAAACCCACATCGGAAATGCGTGTTTTCCTTGACCCCAAAGTGCACCTTATAAGAAGGCGAGTGTGCGCATGTTTTGCTGTTAGATCACACACTTTTGACAGTGCGCAATCAGACGCCCGCCCAAGCGTATATGAACACTTTGGCTTGCCCCCGGCGCGCCCACTCGCGATATTCCATTATTATCCAAAATTCTATTATGGAATCTTATGAGGGCACCTACTCTAGCCTGTTAGTCCTCTAAAATGTCATATAATATTGAGGAAATACAGAAATTATTTAGAAACGCACAACAGCAGCTACATATAGAAAAGACCACTTTTTTTTTTCATACCATCGTTTTGGCGCCCCCAAGGTGCTGCGCCCCTATGCGCCGCATATAGCGCATACCCACTTTTTGCGCCACTGATAAAATAACATATATTTTCTCCTGATAAGGACATATGTTGTATAGTGACGTGTACAAAATATGCCTTTATCCACATTAGAGAATTTATATATAATTTATATGTGCCTTTGTCACACTTCCATGTTTGAAAAGCAGATGCAAGCTCAGTGTAAAATAGGCTCTTACGCTGCCTGTATCAGTGGCAGTGCCCATAGCACAAAATTGTTGTTGTTGTATTTATTGGTGTAGCCTACGGTTCATAACAGATAGCCATCATCTAAATAAAAATTTCACAAACTTTTTGAAGCCATGGACCACTCATGATTAGCCTCAGTGGCGTAACTTTAACCTAGTAATGACGGATCCCGGTGCAGCCACAAATATCATAACTAACTATAGGCCTACTGTAATTAAGACATATTTTCAAGAAATATATTAAAAATAGAAAGACGCTATAGTTTCAGTCTTACTCAAAGGCAGAGGAAACAGGCCAGTGGTTTTGTTACGCACATCAATCCATTCCCGACGTTCTTAGTTTGCTTCTTATTTATTAATATACAGGCAATTAGTTGATGAAATGTTGATCAAAATTAAAATACAATTTATACAAAACGAAATTCACTTTAAAGAAAGACTTTCTACAAAACAAAACTCAATGCAGTGGTCAAAATCATGCCTGACCCTACTCCATGTATCCCGACATATTGCGCAATATACTTATGCTGCTCACTTTTATCATAGGCTAATATTTAAACATTGCCTAACTATGAAACTAAATAGGCTACGTTTTCTTTAACCCTCTGTCCGACGAACACGCCGGCGCGTTCTGATGGATTTTTTCCTTTATGACAGCGGAAACAACTCACAATACTCCGTCATTTTTAGCCATACAGATAAGTGCAAGACATAATTATAAACTGTATACTTTTATTTGTGTACACTCACAATAACAACAAAGGCCGTGGATCTTCATTTCTAAAATGTATAAACACAAAGTTTTTAATTTCAAAAGCATTTCTAAATTCAGTTCATATTTCTAACAAACAAAATTCCAAGCCAAAATAACGAAGTGGTTAAAAAAAACTTTGAGTTACCACCAATGCAAATTCAAACATTTCGCCCTTCTCCCTTCTACATTCAAAGGAAATGTTGTGGAAATAGCCTAAAATACATGTTGATAATGTTTGTAAACATTTAGTTTTTGCAATTTTTAATAAAATGCGACTGACACACCAGTGCGATTTTACCTGGGTTTTTTTTCTCTCGACAACTTAAGTCTTACCCAGTGCATTCTCAGGTTATAAAAATTATCTAATGTGGATAAAGGCATATTTTGTGCACATCACTATACAACATATATGTCCTTATTAGGAGAAAATATATGACGTTATTACGAGAAAAGATGTTGTTAAAATGACATATCTCATTATTACGACATAATTGAGTGGAAAAAATTATATATATGTGGCACCAATGTGTCACCGTATATTAGAATTAGAATGAACAAATCACATGTGAGTCTGCTGACTACATTCCAAATCGGTTATTTATAAAGTAACACTTCAGTTAGGATGCTTCCTATGTAGGCAGCAGGCAGCAAGGCAGTTCACTATGTTTTTAAACTGAGCAATTTTTTTCACAGATGTTCAGTTTGGTAACAAATCCCCTTAGATTGAAACAGACTGTATGTGTTCTCTCAGGGCTCTTCCTAGCATGATGCAGTGGATCCGCTCTCAGCGACCCGGGGAAAGTGGAATAAACATCATCACGGCCGATTTTGTGGAGCTGGGGGAATTTATCAGCGCTGTTATCACCCTCAACTACTACCTGGATGATGAGGAAGAGAACGCCACCTGAACCTCCAAATTTCGCACATCACTTGTGGTATCAATTACTTGCTCCCTCTCTCTTTGCCACATTTTTATGTTTTATTTGTTTATTTATTTTGGGGGGTGAATCATAGAAGCTCTTTCCGTCTGACATTCTTAGGGTTAATGAAAAACATGAGAATGGGCGTAGACTCTAGAGACCAGACACAGTCAGGTGGAATAAATTCAGGTTTTGTCTGAGGATGAATGGGGTCAGATGGTGATTTCATTTCTTTCTGGGTGAAAAAGGTGACAGGGCTTTCCCCATGTTTCTCTGCTTTCTATCTGTTGGACTACTAGTTACTGATTCACATGCTTGAAACCTTGATACGTTTCTCAAATTCTGCTTCTGATGAAAGTAACAGTAACATTAACTTATTTCATGGGAATAAATATTGTTTGTACAGTGAATGTGATGCTGAATCTATAGTAGGTTTATTTCTAGTGGTCATAGTAACTTGTAAGATTGTCGAGTTGTAAATACTTGTAAACCTGTTTAATTGGAACTTTGCTCACTATTTCTCATGCCCAAACATACATCAAGAGTAGAGGCTCCTTTCAGGGCCTCGGTCTGGTCTTACAATGTTGAAAAAGTGAACTATTAGATGTTTGTACTCACAACCAAAAATTGCAAATGTAATGTAATAGCATTTTTGCCTTTCTGCCATTATAAACACTAATAAGTGAGGCTTTGTATTTACTTTTTTGTAGTTGTCTTTTACGTTATCTAACATATGGAAGCTTGTTTCCGCCACTGAATAAAAAATAAAAAAGTTAATTGCGACTTTTTATCTCACAATTCTGAATTTTTTTCTTGCACTTGCGAGTTTATATGTCGCAATTATTATTTTGTTCTCAGAATATAAACTCGCAATTGCGAGTTATCAAGTTTGTATCACAATTCTATTTTTCTCACAATTCATTTCTCACAATTCTGAGAATAGAAGTCAAAATTGCAGAATTTATTGTAAGACAAAAAGTCACAATTATCTTTTTCCATACTAACAGTTTATTTTATATATCCGTGAACAATGTAAATATGCGTTGCATTTGCACTGCTCTGACTGTGGACTGTTAAAGAGTTGCCATTGATGTTTGCTGGTGCAAGACAAAAATCCCCAACACAATTCAATAATGACTTAATAATGCACAATTTGCATTCAATCGTAACCATGCATACATAAACAAACACACAATGGGTGTGAACAGACTTTTTATAACACCATTTTCTAATTAGCCAGACTAATTGGATAAATGGCCAAGCTAATGTTTTAATCACACAGAAGCCAAGTAATTGAATTGGTTCAATAAATGACATTATGGAACAATGTCCCTTTGTCTTTCCTGTTCAGATTAGTCCTAATAGGCTGAAACATCAGGGTCATGTGGCACTGGAAAACCAGCTCAGAAAGTTTGCAGCATTATTTGTTCTTTGAAGTGTTTAAATCATGTTTATTAATGTGACAATCCCGTGGCCAAGCTGGAGCATGGACTTGTGTAAATGTATCAATCATGCCTTTGTACAGTATGAAATCGCATGTAGTCGTCAAGGTCGATAAATTATATGTAAACTTTCTATGTGTCCTGCTCTAATATTTCTGTCCAATCTGGTGTACAATAAATGTAAATACTGCATATAAACCACATGGTGTGTTTCTTTGTCATAACAATTTTTTGACTCGATCTACTGTATTAATTTATTCAAAAATACACAAAATGTAATCCATGCATACAATGACTATGACATGCAGTGGGGGGAAAAAAGCATAAAACAGGAAATGATGTCATAGAGGGGACCCTTGATGACCCTCATGACTCAATAAGTCTTAAATTCCGATAAAGTGACTTTTTATGACAAGCCAAGATTAGTTCAGGGGCCATTTGCATAAACTTAGCTGCTAAGTTAAGACTTCATGTGTTTTAAGAACTAGTATGACCAACAGTTATTTAGGGCTAATCTTACGGATTAAAATGAGTTCAATCTACCTTTTACCTTTGTAACTGATTTAAAAAAGTTATGACCAGTCTTGAAGAAAAAATGTGATGAAAAAATGTGGATTTGGATCAAAAAATGTTTGATGACTTTGATGTAAGACTAGTCAGTTTATGCAACCGGCCACAGGTTATAAAATGTGGTGTGAATCCTCAAATATATAATATTTATATATTAATCAGTCATGATATTGGTTAAAAATTGTATCTTGAAAAAATCATAAAACATTATGTACACTATATTGCCAAAAGTTTTGGGACACCTGCCTTTACATGCACCTGAACTTTAATGGCATCGTATTTAATCCGTAGGGTTTAGTATGGAGTTGGCCCATCCTTTGCAGCTACAACAGCTTCAACTCTTATGGGAAGGCTTTCCACAAGTGTGTTTATGGGAATTTTTGACAATTCTTCTAGAAGCACATTTGAGGTCAGGCACTGATGTTAGATGAGAAGGCCTGGCTCGCAGTCTCCACTCGAATTCATCCCAAAGGTGTTCTATTGGGTTAAGGTCAGGACTCTGTGCAGACCAGTCAAGTTCCTCCACACCAAACTCGCTCATCCATTTCTTTATGGACCTTGCTTTTTGCATTGGTGCGCAGTCATGTTGGAACAGGAAGGGGCCATCCCCAAACTGTTCCCACAAAGTTGGGAGCATGAAATTGTCCAAAATGCTTGGTATGCTGAAGCATTAAGAGTTCCTTTCACTGGAACTAAGGGGCCAAGCTCAACCCCCTGAAAAACGACCCCACAACATAATTTTATACACATGTTGCCATGGAAGTGATTGGAACATCAGAATTCAATGATTTGGAGGGGTGTCCCAATGCTTTTGGCAATATAGGCTGCGTCCGAAAACCTAGGCCTTATCAGACAATGGCTTGTAAGCCAGCGTTTGTGCATGAAGGCACCTCACGAAACTAATTTCGGACAGACTTCTGAGGCAGTGTAACAGTTTAATGATCTACACTACAGCAAATAGAGAGAGCTTTTTGTGAGAACTCAACATAAATTGTATTGCTACATTAGTAATTTCTCATTAGAAATGACATCAGAAGTGCAAAATGTTGGTAAATAATCTTACATTTACACACAAACTGACCAGCAAACGCAACTTTCGAACAGAATCTTTTTTTCCCAGCTCAACTGTCACAGAATGGAACACACAGGATTGTGGGATATCAAAGGCAGTGAAGGATACATGCTGCCTTCAAAAATCGATCAGATGAAGGTATCTCAGGAGGCAGGAAGTGAAGTTAACATTGCATTCAGACGTGCCTTGATGCCTTCCTACCTTGAAATATGTCCTCTAAAGGCAGAATTTTCCAGGTTTCGGACACAGCCATAGTGTATGTATCTTCAATACAATATAATTTTTTTCTGACAAGTGGTGGCAAATTCACATAAGCTCGTACAATATATTTTTTCATACTGAGGTTTAAGTTTAAGGGTGGACCTTCATGTTAAGTTTTTGTTTCTAAAAATCTTACATTTTGGACCCAAATTGTACGAATTCAATTAGATTTGCCACCAATTTGCCAAAACATAAAATAGTAACGTGTTCCAATGAGATTGAGTTGTTGCCTTAAATTCATTTACAATCACATGTTAGTTTAAAAACAGTTAAATTGCATGTGTTGAAATTCTTGCTTTAGGTCTATGATATCTCCCACCGAATGAGCCATGATTGTTCTATCTATTGAAATGCAGATGAGAAGCTAATTTGAATAAATAACGATAGAAAAAGTAACATTTGCAGAGATGTACAGTTTGCCAATTCTCTCTCTCTGTGATGCAGAGAGCAGAGTCCGTGGCCTCATTACATGCGTTCTCAATTACAGCTATTCATTGCTGGCAGAGGTCCGCTCAGCTTGTTTTGACAATGGCACTATGCAGCTGTGAAAAACCTCTCTTTCACTTATGCGGAAAACTGCATGCTCTCTTTTCTGATTGTGAGCTTATTAGTCGAAGCTGTTAGTCTGCTGATTGTATTTTTCAAACTGCAACGAAGAAGTGTTGGTGTAACTGTGATTCTCTTATTTATAGCACAGCTGCTCTTCAGCAGTGTCAGGGTATGCAACTGACCTTCTTAAAATCACTTGGAGACGTTTGGAGTTGTTATACAGCACAATCTGCTTAAAGGTGTTGTAAGTGATTTAACCAGTTTGCTACTGTAACTTCAACCACACATCCTCCATCAAAATCCCCCTCCTCTAAAGAAATATCAGCAAACTTGAAAATTCTAAATGATTCACAGCCAGAAAACCTTTATTATTTGCTAGTTTTCTGATCCGAGGGATGCCCCCTTTTTTAAATTAAATTAATTGTATTTACATTTTGACAGGTTGTTTTTTTTTTTTTTTTTTGGATGATTGTTGTTTTCCATTTCAAAATATAAAAAAATATTTAAAAAAAAAAACAGAAATAACAAAGAATAGTCTCAATCAAGCAATATGATTTATGCATCACACTGAACCACTGATGCGAGTTATTATTATTATTATTATTATTATTATTACATTATATTACAATAATCTATATTTTAGATCTATGATTGCTATAGATTAATTGTCACGGGTTGCTCAGGAACGAACCAGGAGTAAATCAAAATGCTATTTATTTAACCTGAGAGAACAACAGGAGCGTAAGCATTCCCAAACATACGTTAACATAAACAATACCGGACAGGGAACTAACTTAAAGGGATAGTTCACCCAAAAGTGAAAATTACCCCATGATTTACTCACCCTCAAGCCATCCTAGGTGTATATGACATTCTTCTTTCAGATGAATACATTCGGAATTATATAAAAAATGTCCTGGCTAATCCAAGCTTTATAATGGCAGTGAATGGCAGCCCAAAATTTGAAGCCCAAAAAAGTGCATCCTTCCATTATAGAAGAAATCTGCATGGTTACTAAATGCCTTCTGACGTGAATCTATGGGTTTGTGTAAGAAAAATATCCATATTTAAAACAATATAAAGTAAAATATCTAGCTTCTGTCATACAGCCTTCCTTATTCAAATTACAAAGAAAGTGTAACACCTCTCGCAGTTCAAAATGCTTATGCTACGTCCAACGGCATACGTCACGTCAGTTACACTTTTTTCATAAGTTGAATACAGAGTTGAATGCGTTTTTTTGTTTGTTTTTTTTTACTTTATTATTAAGACATTTTGTATTGGAACCCGTGGGTTCTCTTCATCTTTGTGACTGAACAACCAACCAAAGTAATGGACTATGCAGCGAAATTTGCTGTGATTGCCCAGAAGGGACTTGATTTATTTAGTTACACTGCATAGTTCTGTCGTATCGCCATCATCATGCCCTTCAACGTGACCCTTAAATTGTTGTTTTGGATCGGGGGCCAACTACCACCAGCCAGTAGACCTCCCAGACACCTAGGGACTAGACTGTAGGGAGGCCATCATTTGATGTCTGGAGTGCGTCTAAACCCAATCCAGACTACAGCCAGACCCAGAGCCCGGCCCACCACCACCCTTGACCGTAGAGACTTCACGATAGCCCCCTGCAGATGGAGAGTGACTGCCCGATAAGTGAGCCAGAGCCCGAAGAGGAAGGAACAGCGCCGACCATCACCCCGGAGCCAGTGCATCTGAGTGAGTTTATTAACCTGGATAAGGAGGTACTGCCTCCCACCTTATCCCACCCAATATTATCTGTTTATTCCTCATCATCGCTGTTTCAAGACAGCACTGAAACTTGTATGGACTGTGAAATATCTGTCTGTTCTGAATCATTGCTGTTTCAAGACAGCACTGAAATTTGTATGGACTGTGAAATATCTGTCTGTTCTGAACCATTGCTGTTTCAAGACAGCACTAAAATTTGTATGGACTGTGAAACATCTGTTTGTTCTTCATCATCGCTGTTACAAGACAGCCGTAAGACTGTTGGGACCTGTTGGGAATTGGAATTACTGTAATGATCATCACATCAAGTTTACTTCTGTCACCTTCACCACCAGCCAGTCCTCCAGCCCCGCCTCTGCTGGATGCTTGCAACCTTCGTCTTCCCTGGGAATGCCTTGCTGCAATGTGAAGCCTCAGGCCATGCAACCACCAGCCTCGCCCGTGCGAGAGGATTCTGTGGCTCCGCCTCCGGTCTCTGATCCCTTTGCTCCCCCTCGGCCCGTCGACCTGTCAGCTTTGCCTTGGCTCCTCCCACCTTCGGCTCCACCAGAGACCCTCGACCTTGCGGCTTAACCAGGTTCCCCATGTCAGTTGTCACTCTACTTCCACTACTGACTTGTGAGCCTTCCGCTGCACAGGGACGTCACTAGGATCTGAAGACAGGGGGGGCTTAGCCCCCAGGGTATTTGTAACTTGCGTTTGCAAAATCTTTGCACTCACATCTAGATCTACACTTATGTCAACAACCAGCCAGGAAACCAATATGTTAACAAGTAAAACGTGACAGACATATCCTCTTCTTCCATTTATACTCTGTTAAAGAAAAGTTACTGTAATGTTAGCTTTTAGACACATCAAAGCTGCATGGGGGAATTTACTTAGGCCAGACTTTGCTCCTGATGAGTTACTATAAGCAATGACTTAAATGCTATCTGTCTGCTCATGTAAATGTATGATAAAGTAATAGCATACTATATCTAATTCCTCTCTATATAAGATAAGTTGTCCACAGAATGCTAGTTAATTACACAGAACCGCATGTATTCAACCCGTTTTTGAGCTAAAATACAAATATACAGCTAAACCTAAATTGAGCTAAACCTATAGGCTACAAATACCACAGCTGTACAATTTTCACGCCCTATACTAAATTTACCCTATACAATAGCCTAATGACATGACATTATTTAATATTTGAATCACAGCTTATAGTGTTTTGACATCGACAACCCAAGTGCATTTTACCTCAAACTTGCGACTACTTAACTTTCTAAAGTGTATGTGAGAGACGCAGTGTAAGTGTATGTGAGAGACGCAGGGAAAGGATATGCAGCTGAACGTTATTTGCTCTATGAAAGACATTGATAAAGACGAAAACTAAGGACATTTAATCTATAATTTTATTTTAGTTAGTTTTGCCAAACACATATTACAGATTTGGTTAGATATCGTTTTTTTGTAATGCCTCGTTTTTATTTGTATTTCAGTTAACGACAACCCACCTAGTTTTCGTTTTTTCGTTCATTTTCGTTAACGATTAGGCCTATAACCGTGGTAACGACGAGACGAGATGAATCCTCCATTACTAGCAGTAGCGCTCCGGTCTGCAATGCTCTGAAAGCTGCCACAGTTCACACCAATGCAACGAGATGCGGTGCATCATCTTCATTGCACAACGACTCTTTGTACTTCTGTTCAACTTCCGACTTTTCGGCTATTTTTTTGTAGCTGGATATATATCATTTGTTGCGTCTAAATATGAATGAGGATACGGTTTTTGATAAATCAAATTGATATTGTTGTTCTTATTATTATTAAGGGGGGCTTTGGAACATTTTGGGGTAGCTTCAGCCCCCCTAAAATAGGCCTAACGACGTCCCTGCCGCTGCACTCGGTCTTTCCACCCCTACGGCTTCAGCGGGTTCCTCCTTGACTCCTTCCCTCTTCCTCCTCCTCCGCCTCTGTCCTCAGTTACACAACCTCTGCCTCAGTCCTCGGGCACTCTGGCTCCACCTCAGATGGTCTCCAGTGCCTGCTGTGTCGCTCAAGTCCATCGGTTCTCCGTGTGTGCCCTGGGATCCATCAGCTTCTTCTCAGTGGGTCGTCGCACAGATGTCGCCGGCCCTGTAACACCATGGCTCAACCCTGCTGAGCTCTGGGTCTGCATTAGCCAGGAATCTGCCATCATTGCTGCTGGGGTCTCGTTGTCCTACCATCCCTTCACCATCTCGTGTCACCATCCCCTCGCAATCTCCTCGCCCCCTGCTCTTAAGCCTCCTCCTTCTCCTCTCCACGCCGTGAGGTCACGCCTTCCACGAGGGGGGTTGTTCTTAGTTTCATTTTCATGGACTTTTAGTTTATATTCATTAGTCACATATGTTTCTTTGTCTTCATTTCCACTCATAAGTTTTTATGGACACTGATTATTTTCACAGCTGCTTGTCATTTAGTTTGATTCCTCTGTGACAGGTGGAAGCTTTTTTGACAGTAATTCAGTTACTTAATCAGCAATAGTTCTAAGTTAAAGTGCTAGAGGTCAAATAACAGTAAAGAGAGAAATGTTTCTTTTGGCCATAAATAAAAATCTGTTGTAGGAGGCAATCGTGATATAATCATTAGTCAGTTTCCATTTCTGATTAAGACTGGACATTTTCTGACTGGCTCTTTCTCCTGCCAACTGAATCTGTTTGTGTTTGACAGTTGCCAGCAGCGATATTAAAAATGCTATTTAGAAATTTGCCAAATAAGGTTGGGCATAAACCTCACATTCACAGTCCACAGTGTAATTACGAGCAGCATGGGACCATTCTGAAAGCGGCACTGGCACAGGATAAGAGTTTCCCTAATGCCAGCGTGCTTTCAGACAGGCAGCTGAACAATATTAGCCTGTTAGCACATCTTAGTTTGACCGCATCTATTTACGATTCATATTGCGTTAGATAACCCAAAGGCAACTCTATACAGCTATATACTGTATAATATATTGTTTCACAAAACCGCCAGACACTACAAACCTTCACTGTGAGACAGAGCCGGCCCATGGCATAAGCGAACCAAGCGGCTGCTGAGGGCCCCCTTGGCCACCAGGGGGCCACCAAGAGCACAAGAAATTACCACCCGGCAATGTTATTTTATGATGATTGAAATCGCTAAATGGCCTTAAACAATTACTAAATAAACTGCACAATGCTAAGTTTTCTAATATATGCACGGATTGATTCTGACAGCGCTGCACGAGCTCGCAGCGCCCTCGGCTGGACACTATTCGCTTGTTAGGGGTTCAAAGTCCAAAGTGCAGAAAAATCCAAGTAGGGCTCGCTGCAGCCTGCAGTGGATATCCAACTCCGCCCACATCCAAGTGTGACGTCAGAAATCCCGCCCTGCAGCTAATTTCATTAGTTACAGTGACGGGTAGGTTTAGAGATCAGTGTTTGGTGTAAGCAATCAGTACTTAATTCGTTACAGTGACGGGTAGGTTTAGAGATCAGTGTTTGGTGTAAGCAATCAGTACTTAATTCGTTACAGTGACGGGTAGGTTTAGAGATCAGTGTTTGGTGTAAGCAATCAGTACTTAATTCGTTACAGTGACGGGTAGGTTTAGGGAAAAGAGTTTGGTGTAGGCAATCAGTACTTAATTTGTTACAGTGACGGGTAGGTTTAGAGATCAGTGTTTGGTGTAGGCAATCAGTACTTAATTCGTTACAGTGACGGGTAGGTTTAGGGAAAAGAGTTTGGTGTAAGCAATCAGTACTTAATTTGTTACAGTGACGGGTAGGTTTAGGGATCAGTGTTTGGTGTAGAGGCAGTCTCTACTGTGATTGATATGACCAATACAATCTTAAGAATCGTCTGCAGGGCGGCATTGGCCTGGCCTCTGACGTCACACTTGGATGTGGGCCGGGTTGGACATCCACCGCAGGCTGCAGCGAGCCCCTTCTCGGTGATCATTATAAATGATTTTACTGTCACTTTCGATCAATTTATTGCAATTTGCTAAATAAAAATATTATTTCTAAAAAAATGACTGACCTTTTGAATGGTAAAGTAGCCTATTCTACATGTACTAAGTCCATATGTCATACAACAAACTAAACATTTAAACAGTGTCCAAAAGTCTTAGACCCCATTGGAAATGGGATTCAAAATTTTACTGAAACCTAAAATAGAAAAAAAAGATACTTTATGACATGAATATGAATATTTCAACGCCACTACCATGTGGTTTGTACAGATGGTCAGATGTTCTTCCATTCATGCTCAAGAAGCATTTTCTCAGATCGTGCTGGAGAACATGATCATCAGGTTTTACACAAACTTGTGAAGTTTATGCAGTTTGAGTGATGCGGTCATTAAAGCAAAAAGTGGTACTAAGACAGTTAAACTTTCAATTTAAAGGAAATTAAACTCGAAAAATGAATTGGTCTCTAACTTTGGGTGTCACCAAACGACAATAAGAAGTGTTGGATGCATATATTTCTGTGTGAACACATGCAGGAAAGGACTCTGAAACCGGATTACTCTAACATGAATTTAAGATGCATTACATGTCCGCCGAACATGTTGCTAATAACAGCTTGCCGATGAGGGGCTCACTGAGAAAATTAATTACCTTTTAATTATGCAAATGAGATCCTCAGAGGAACTGTGGATCCTGAGGTCTAAGGATCAGAAAAGCATGCCGATTAACCCCTGGCCCAGAGACAATATAAGGCATTATTATTCACAAGGCATCTATGCGCTGGGAAAGCACTGTCATTTCCCTAGGAGATATATCAGGAGATTTGACTTTTAAATACAGTGACCTTTCCAGTAGCTAAACAAGACATCTGAATACCTAACAGAGGCTATGTATTAAATGCGCCACATTTGCAGCTTCTTAGCAGTGTAGAATTGGGCGGGAAATGGCGCTTTGTCTCCATCAAGTGTTTATTGTGTATACCTTGACACAGAGAATCCAATGTAGGTGTCTGATTCTCATTAGAAGCATGACAGCTACCTGAGTGAACATGATTTAATCAGTCCATTTACTCAAATGGACATCCATAACTGACCGTTTAATTCTCAGCATCCACCATAAATCCTCTAGAGTCATTAGAGAGATTTATGTGGTCTTTCTACCTCCTAGGCCTCGCTTACATTCCAGTGAAATGAGGATTGTGTTGTTACAAGCATTCGTTGGCAGAAAAATGATCATTTCCCGCTCGTGGCTTGTTTTAGCGAGATAAGACACAGACTAGGAGTGTTTCCCAATGCTGCTTGCACACAGTAAAGACTAACAGTTTGGAGAGAAATGTGCATTCTGCTTTAGATTATTGCAATGAAGGTAAGCACTCTTGATTTTTCAACAGGTACATTCCTGCATCATTTTAATGGACCACTAAAAACATATTTTTAAAGCCTGATGCTTTAAGTTTATACTGGTGCAAATGATGCAATATTAATTTTAATGCATTTTTATTTAACTGTATCTCATTTGTGTAAAGCACAAAATTACTAGGAGGAAAACTTTTCTCCATTTAACTTTGTTCTCAGTGTGTGTTCCTGCATGGAGTCTTTCTTGTCTCTCTGTTGTCATCAGCAGCAATTACACAGTAAGTAACTGAAAACATCTTTGCCTTTATAACAAATCTACTTTATTTTCTGTTGCTTTTTCAGCAAAAAATATTTGATGTAGTTCAGTTTAGTTGTTTTGATCCATCCATCCAGATAAAAGTGTCTAACAAATGAATACATGCAAATTGTTTATGCATTTATTATTTATATTTATTAAATTAAAACGTGTATATATTCCATACTAATAAAGTGCAATCTTATGCATTTTCAATCATTGTCATCAAAATCGTAGCCATATAGTTTACATCTGAAAATATTGACAGAGTACACTGTTATATTGACAACATTACTAAGCATTTTGACTATCTTGAACAATGACACAAGGACTTGTCATTCTGATGGCACTGAAATGTTCACTGATATGACATAAATACTTTTGAGAGATGAAATAAGGATTTGCAGCAAGTTACAGGCTTTTGCAGGTAATCCAATGTGTGATTAGCCTGGGAAAACCCAGACAACTTCCGGCAAATTTAGATTTACTACTGAGAATGGTCTGGTTTTAACCAGGCTAATGTGTGATGCTTTTTGTTCAAATTGTTTTGAGAAATGCTCTTACTGGTTTGTAAATCTTAAAGTTGCATTTCGTAAATTCTGCCTCTTTGTCACCATCTCTGTTTGAAACCTGCAATTGCAGTTATTTGCGGAATTATCCTCTTTACGTGGGTTGTGCATCAGCACGGCTCCTCAGCGCGGATGAATCTAATGTTTTGAGGAGTATGTGTGGCTGTCATTCATTCACCACATGACCAAAATAAGAATTTCCCCCGCAAAATGTCATCTGAAGAAATAAGTAACATGTGTGCCTTGTTATGACCAACTGAGAAAAAAAGCATTACAATAAATTGATTAAATCTAACAATTGCTTAGCTCATATCGCATTAAAAAACAGGCAATTTATTATTATTGTTATACTTTGTTCTCAAATTGTTAATGTTAACAACATCAGCATTGAGTGACTACGTATGGAGGACCAAATTACTCAAAATGAAATAATTCAATAAATAATGAATTCAATAAATCAACACTTATATGTACCAGTTTATTCTGAAATAATGAAATAATTAATTAAATAAATATTTAATACATTTCATAATTATCTAATTAATTTAATTAATTAATTATTAATTAAATAAATAAATGTATCTATTTATTTTGTAAAATTACATGAAAACAACATTTATTGTTTAATATATTTCACAATGACCTCTTCCACACACACACTATTATGTTTAAAAATCGATTTTTTTCATTATTAAATGTGCTTTTTCAAAAAGCCGTTTTTCATAATAATATACTGCATTTACGAATGACGCATTTGACGAATCATGCATTTCCAAAGCACGATTTTCCCAGAGATTTTCTTCATAATAATAGAGGACATTTCACAAATGCCAATTAACAGACAGTGAGCGGGGCTTGGCGCTGATTGGTTTGAAGTTGAAGAGTCGTAAGGAACGCCGTTTCTGGGTCCAAGCCTCAAATCGTTTCACTTGAGAATGCCATCGACAGCCGTTTATGAGCGCTATTTATTCATATTAAACATCAAACATTTTAAAAATTTAAACATTTTAAATACTTACAGTCTAAACAACAGTCTCTGTGCTCACAACATCACAGATGTTAATATTTTTTTAGGATTTATAAAAGATGAATCACTGTCTGGCCATCTGAAATTTTGGTATGGAGATAAAGGTTATGATTATAATATTTTTTTGTTGTTGTAGTATTACACCACATTGTGTGTGTATATTAGCACCGTTTGTTGTTTTTCTTGTGGTATGAGATATTTAATTAAAAGTCATTGCAAAAACAATTGAGAAAGCAGCGTCAGTGTCATTTAGTTCGATATTTTGTTATGTAATGTTAAATTATCCAAATACTTTTTGTGGCCACTGTACATATTTGATGTTTCTGATGACATACTTTCACCGAGCTTGCTCCTGAATCAGTGCAGTGTCAGTGAGGTCCATTAGGTCTGTGTCTGCACCTGTGCACTGCCAGTGGGGACCCTGGTCCCCTGAAAGCTGGTCAGCCTGCGGTCGTTGCTCCAAAACACAGGTGGGACTAGAGTGTTTTGTTTTTACCCTTTTTAACGTGTCATTGTAACAGTGCACATTTATCTTACACTAAAAAACTGCATGCTGTCTAGTACACTGAACACATTTGCTGAAATGCATTTGCAGTATCTGTATACTGACATGTCAGAGGCACTTTCTGGGGACATTACAGACACAGGTCCGCTCCATTACAGTCTACTCTCAGTTTGGTGGTCAGCCTTGTACTGGGAGCTCAACTCGCACACAATCCTGTATATCGGCTCAGGTCTGTCCCCTAGGGGAGGGCTGTGGAGAGCGGTTCAGATGCCAGTCCGGTAATTATTTTGATTATTTCCTTTTTGCTATTTGAAAGTATTAAAAAAGATATTAGAGTAATCTCTTTTTATTTCTTTATTTTAAGGGAAATGTATCAGCCAGTCTCTGGTATGCAACGGAGATCATGACTGTGAATATGGCTTGGATGAGCAGAAATGTGACAGTAAAGAGATCTGTAAACTGCAAAAACCTCCACCAAACGTAGAGCTCACTGGTCAAGGGTAATGTAATGATATCTATCATCTGCTTGTTTCCATATCCAATTCAACAACAATAATAATACATTTATTTTGAATAGCTTTTAAAAGTTGCTTTCTCAAAGCGCTTCACGACACAAACAAGCACAACATAAAAAAGAAAAAAAACAGTAAATAAACAACAAATAAAAATCAATTAAAAGCAATCCTGAAAAAAAAAAAGTTTTGAGATTCGTTTTAACAATGCATTCACATAAACAGAAACACACCCTGATATACACTCACCTAAAGGATTAGTAGGAACACCTGTTCAATTTCTCATTAATGCAATTATCTAATCAACCAATCACATGGCAGTTATTTCAATGCATTTAGGGGTGTGGTCCTGGTCAAGACAATCTCCTGAACTCCAAACTGAATGTCAGAATGGGAAAAAAAGGTGATTTAAGCAATTTTGAGTGTGGCATGGTTGTTGGTGCCAGACGGGCCGGTCTGAGTATTTCACAATCTGCTCAGTTACTGGGATTTTCACTCTCAACCATTTCTAGGGTTTACAAAGAATGGTGTGAAAAGGGAAAAACATCCAGCATGCGGCAGTCCTGTGGGCGAAAATGCCTTGTTGATGCTAGAGGTCAGACGAGAATGGGCCGACTGATTCAAGCTGATAGAAGAGCAACTTTGACTGAAATAACCACTCGTTACAACCGAGGTATGCAGCAAAGCATTTGTGAAGCCACAACACGCACAACCTTGAGGCGGATGGGCTACAACAGCAGAAGACCCCACCGGATACCACTCATCTCCACTACAAATAGGAAAAAGAGGCTACAATTTGCACAAGCTCACCAATATTGGACAGTTGAAGACTGGAAAAATGTTGCCTGGTCTGATGATTCTCGATTTCTGTTGAGACATTCAGATGGTAGAGTCAGAATTTGGCGTAAACAGAATGAGAACATGGATCCATCATGCCTTGTTACCACTGTGCAGGCTGGTGGTGGTGGTGTAATGGTGTGGGGGATGTTTTCTTGGCACACTTTAGGCCCCTTAGTGCCAATTGGGCATCGTTTAAATGCCACGGCCTACCTGAGTATTGTTTCTGACCATGTCCATCCCTTTATGACCACCATGTACCCATCCTCTGATGGCTACTTCCAGCAGGATAATGCACCATGTCACAAAGCTCGGATCATTTTAAATTGGTTTCTTGAACATGACAATGAGTTCACTGTACTAAAATGGCCCCCACAGTCACCAGATCTCAACCCAATAGAGCATCTTTGGGATGTGGTGGAACGGGAGCTTCGTGCCCTGGATGTGCATCCCACAAATCTCCATCAACTGCAAGATGCTATCCTATCAATATGGGCCAATATTTCTAAAGAATGCTTTCAGCACCTTGTTGAATCAATGCCACGTAGAATTATGGCAGTTCTGAAGGCGAAAGGGGGTCAAACACAGTATTAGTATGGTGTTCCTAATAATCCTTTAGGTGAGTGTATAAAGCCATTATGATTGTGTATGTGTGTTTGCACTATAGGTTTGATGCAGTGAAGAAACGGGCAAGAGGAACAGTTATCAACACTAAGAGCTTTGGAGGCCTGTGTAGAGAAACCTTCAGTGGAGACCATATGGACCAATATAGACTTCCCCAAAGTGTCCTCAGATACACTTTCCAGGCAAATAATTTTTCACAATTTCCTATACTAGCACAAAAAAAGAATCTTTGAAAAAAAAGAACAAGATTTTGTTCTCAGTTTCTACATTTGTGTTTGCCAGGTCACAGCAAAAAATGATTTTTCAGACGAATCTTATAGCAGCTCTTGGCACTACCTCCATCACATAGAAAAACATGAAAAAACCACAGGCACAGATTATGGGCATGATCATTATGTCTTTCATGATGAGCTGTTTCAGTCACAGGTACTGTGTGCTACATATTCACAATATGTAATATAGACTTTCACATAACCCTGGGTTAACATAATATTGGGTTTGTTCCATATTTCCATTACTTTATCCTAGGTTAGTTATTAATCCTGGCCCATAGTATTCTATATGTTTAACATTCTTATTTGCATATGAGGTTAATACAGTTGATTGGAGAAGTACTGTTAACGTGTTTGCCGTCACTGTTCAATATTTTTAACATTTTCCCATTAGATTAGACGCTACAAACTAAACAGCCTGTGAACATTTCTTTGACTGTTCGCAGTTCATGAATAATACATAAGGTAAGCGCTGAGACAGTTTAGGATTGGTTGTCTGTTTCTAAACAAATCCATGTGACTTCTAGCACCCTGTCGCCATCGTAAAGGTTATGATCTGAGGTTAAAGTCAGAATTAAAGGAAAATCTGTTTTGTAAATGCATACAGATCATATTGTAAAAAGCCTTTTTAAAGTGTTTTTGAAGGATTAATCAACATATCATAACTCGATCTTCCAGTGAAATGGCAGAATTCTCTATGCAGAACTTCTCCAATCATTTAGGGCCCTATTTTAACGATCTAAGCACACGGCACGGTACGCACGATCTAAGCACGCGACACGCACAGCATAAGTGCACTTAGGGCGTGTCCAAATCCACTTTTGCTAGTTTAAAGGGATAGTTCACCCAAAAACGAAAAAAAAAAATGTTTTTCTGCTTATCCCCAGGGCATCCAAGATGTAGGTGTCTTTGTTTCTTCAGTAGAACACAAATGAAGATTTTGAACTCCAACCGTTGCCGTCTGTCAGTCGTATAATGCATGTGAATGGGGTCCAATTCTATTAAGTAAAAAAAACATGCACATACAACTTCAAATTAAACCCTGCGGCTCGTGACAACACATTGATGTCTTAAGACATAAAACGATCGTTTTCTGCGAGAAACCGAACGGTATTTATGCTATTTCACCTATTATCAGACGAATGTCATCAGCTCTCCAGACCGCCATAACTTCCTGCGTTTAAGGTCAAAATACCGGCTTGGTCATAGATATATATACGTAGATTCCTCATTCGACCGATCCGCGCAGGCACTATTGAGGAATCTAAGTGTGGAATCAAATGTCCTCTTGGTCAGTCTATGAGCAATGAAAGTCGTCAGTCTGGAGGTCTGGCTACGCGAGATTAATCTCAAACTGATGAGTCAGTATAAAAACATTAGTTAAATAATTAGCCAATTTCATTTGTCATTACTGCAAATAAGTAATTCTGATACATGCAATAAATATCCATTATGACATGTAGGCATTTTATCTTTATGTACACAAAAATAATGTTTTATCCTTTTATTTAAAAAAATATATATGGGTATATGATAAGGCCCTTAGCCTGCTTAAACTTCGTCTCAGTTGATCTGCCTCTAATTTTGAGTGCAATGTCCACATCTCAAAATCCAACCAGCAACCAATGGGTAGAACAAAGTCCCGGCTCAACATTTTGCTTTTTTGATTATCTGATACACTTGTGTATGTCACAATTTGGAAGAAAAGATCTGTCACTACTTCCAACACTATCTCACGACCAATTTGTACGTATTTTACAAGGTGGCTAATTCATACGAATTGGTACGACCTCACTCGTACAAATTCGTACGATATGTCTAAACCCCGGTGAGGGGTAGGTTTAGGGGCGGGGTAAGAGTAAAGTGTCAGTCGTATGCACACTTCAGAATCTCATCGGAAGTAGTAGGTCAGCCAGGTACTTTTTGCCTATTCTTTTATGAGTACTGTGAATTTGGACATACTACTCTTGTCACATACTGTTTTTCGCCAACTATATAGTAGGGAAGAATGCGATTTTGGATGCAGCCTGTGACTTTAAAATTACCCTTTCAAAATAAAAGTGTTTCTTAACCCTTAATGTGGCTTGGTAGCTCTTTAAGGTCAGATTCATTAAAGGTCCCATGGCATGAAATTTTCATTTTATGAGGTATTTCAACATTAATATGAGTTCCCCTAGCCTGAATATTGTCCCCAAGTGGATAGAAATGTTGATCGGTGTAAACCCGAGTTCTGGCTGTCTCTCTCTGCCTTTGAGAAAATGACAGGCCAGACGAGCCAATCCTGAAGCCTCCTGGTTTGACGTCCAAGCAGGAACGGTTTCCTCCCTTTCCTCCGCCCAGAGAATCTGGCACGCCCATGCAAACACTCGAGATCATTAACGTTACTTGTGAACGAGTGAACTGGCAGTTTCTCAGTGTTTGGATGTACAAATGAAAATAGAAGTCTTTCTTCAGTTCCTTCTGATCTGTGATCATTGATTTCTGATGTGTAGCTAATTATTTATTATTCGTGCACACGCTGTGGCTTCTCTCTCTCCCGACAGAACGGTGTTTTCGTGTTTTCTATCTTGTGAGTCAGTGTTTTGTACGTCCTCGTCGCGTCTATCTGTTCTAAAATGTGCATACAGTCTTTTCTGTTTAACATCAGCAGTAACATCTTTAGAGATAAACCTCACACACGCCGAAGCTCGGCCTTCAACATCCCCGACCCCCAGTACTGCATCTGGCCCACAGCGGAGGCACCAAACGCGGCGTGAGATTAAGCAGAAGGGGGGTAAGCGTGAGGGTATCTGGGCTAGGCTAGCCAGCTTTCCCCACAATAAACTGGATTACATTCGATTACTGCTGTTGTGTCTTTGTTTGCGCTGTGTAAGTTAACGTACTCAATGCGCATCACTGACGCTATTCATATGATTGGAACATATCTAGAAATAATGCTTTAATCAAACTTACTAACTCGTTCATCTCGCTGTAATGGTACATTGCATGTGTTACAAAGTTGGTAGAATAATGATGAAGAGGACTCGGTGTGACTGGGACTCGTGTTTATTCAGAACTCTCAGATACAAACACAATAAACTCGCGCTGACAGACAACGCTCTCATAACTCAGTAGTTACTATAAATAACTTTGTTAGCAATCGCTCCGTCTCCGTGATGTCCTGTTCGCGAACGAATCATTCTTTTGAATCGGTTCTTTTTAGTGAACCGAACCAGTTCACCAAATCGGACTGAATCGTTCTAAACGGTTCGCGTCTCGAGTCAGCGCTGATCCATAATTTACTAACTTTCTGACATGAGTGACAGCCCCTCTGACTAGAAATAAACTAATAACCTGAAGTATATTCTAGTAACTACAACAGTTCACCCTGAACTGAGACATGCTGAGAGAACTGATGTGAAGTGAACACAGGTCCATCTGTCTCTGGCAGACTCGTGCCTGCTCGTGCCTCGTTAAACCACGCCCCCTCCGCTCATTTAAAATGCAAAGATGTCAGCCAATCACAACAGTGGGCGTTTTTCCTGAAGTCTCACAGCAGACACGCCTCTTGAAGCAGGGCATTCAGCCACAGGGCAAACAGCAGTATAGAAAAAATGCCTTTTATTTCTAAATTATGACATTTTATGATGTAAAAATCATACTAACAATATAAGTACACCTCAGGAAACACTATAAAATAATAGAAAAATGCCATGCCATGGGACCTTTAACATTAGTTACCAGACCGGTACATTATATTGCCAAAATGTGTTCTATCGGGTTGAGGTCAGGACTCTAGGCCAGTCAAGGTCAGGACTCTAGGCCAGTCAAGTTCCTCCACACCAAACTCGCTCATCCATGTCTTTATGGACCTTGCTTTTTGCACTGGTGTGCAGTCATGTTGGAACAAGAAGGGGCCATCCTTAAACTGTTCCCACAAAGTTGGGAGCATGAAATTGTCCAAAATGTCTTGGTATGCTGATGCATTAAGAGTTAATTTCACTGGAACTAAGGGGCCAAGCCCAACCCCTGAAAAACAACCATAATCCTCCCTCCACTAAACTTTACACTTGGCACAATGCAGTCAGGCAAGTACCGTTCTCCTCGCAACCATCAAACCCAGACTCCTCCATCGGATTGCCTGACAGAGAAGCGTGATTCGTCACTCCAGAGAACACGTCTCCACTGCTCTAGAGTCCAGTGGTGGCGTACTTTACACCACTGCATCCGACGCTTTGCATTGCACTTGGTGATGTAAGGCTTGGATGCAGCTGCTAGGCCATGGAAACCTATTCCATGAAACTCTCTACTCACTGTTCTTGAGCTAATCTGAAGGCCACATGAAGTTGGAGGTCTATAGCTATTGACTCTGCAGAAAGTTGGCAATTTCTGCTCACTGTGCGCCTCAGCATGCGCTGACCCCACTCTGTGGTTTTACGTGGCCTACCACTTCGTGGCTAAGTTGTGCTTGTTCCCAATTGCTTCCACTTTGTTAGAATACCACTAAAAGTAAGGAAATTTCACAAATGGACTTATTGCACATGTGGCAACCGCAGTACCACGCTTAAATTCACTGAGCTCAATACTTTTGGCAATATTACAAGTTACAAGTTAACCTGGGGTTTTAGACATTAATTTAGTAATTAATTTTGTCTAACAATCTCTGAATTTGTTGTGGCTTTTTATTGATTTTTTTAAATCATTGAGAACACATGCCAAAATATTAAATATGAAACTTTTTTCACCTTTCAGTCCAAAAATCTGATGATCATAAATAGTGATGTGGACGTGGCCCAGTTTCAGAACCAGGCCCCAGAATATCTGACACTTTCAGAAGAGTTTTGGAAAGCTCTGCTCTCCTTGCCTGTTGCATACAATTATGCTGCCTACTACAATGTGCTGGAAAGATTTGGGACCCACTATATTTCAGAGGGCACTCTTGGGGGCCAGTTTAGATTATTTATGGCTGTCAGCCAAGACGACATGCGTAAATTGCGTAAGTGACCCTTTATGTCATTAATTTCACTTGAGAAGAGTATTTGTCATTCAAGATCATTGTCCAATGATTGTCTGTTGTCTCCTCCTTCTTTTTTACATAGAAACTGTGAAAAGAGACTATAAACATTGTGTCACAACGTACCATTCGATCTGGCTTGTCTTTTTTTCCGTCAAGTGGACCACAGAAAAGTGCACTGAACAACATATAGACAATGTAGAACGCATCAGTAAGTAATTTAGGAAAAAGAAATAAAAATCACACCATAAATGCTTTCTTTCTACTGAAGCTTTCTTTCATTTTTGGGAGACAATGGCAAAAAATTATACATACATCTGCGATACTTTCATACTAGTGTCTGTAAACACCCAATATACTGTACAATGATATTCAGTTCTGTGTTCAAATTGTCTCCCAAACAGTCAATAGCATATCAACAGATCATATGACCACAGATATTATTGGAGGAGATCCTGGATTTATTGCACAATTGTCGATGTTAAACAAAAACACACCCCAGGCAAATCAAAGGATGTTCTCCCAGTGGTCGGGTTCAGTAAAGAACCTTCCAAAAGTAATCAAAACGAAGGTTTGTTTGGAAGCGAATGTTAATATATGGTTATTGTATGCAAATGAGGTTGTTATCATAACAGAGTGTATGCTTTGTTAATCACAGACCATAATTGAACTTGGAGCCTTTGTTAGCCTACCATAAACTGGCCCATTTGCATTGGAGCACATGCAATGATTTCATTCTTATGTGTGTGAATTTCTGACTTGTTCAGCTCAGATCTCTCCATGAGCTGGTGAAAGAGGTCCCATGTGCAGGGGTGAAAAAGCACCACTTAAAGCGTGCAATCGAGACTTACCTCAACGAGAAACACCCATGCCACTGCAGAGAATGCCAGAACAACGGGCTGCGTGTGCTTGACAATGATATCTGTAAGTGTGTGTGTAAACCAGGAACCAAAGGCCAGGCGTGTGAGAATGGAACTCCAGAGGGTGAACAGCCAGGTACAGAAATTATTACATTAAAATGATATAGATCAGGGGTTTTCAAACCCTTTGATGCCTCAGACACCCAACTCAAACAGGTTGGTGATTTTGTATGAATTTGTACAATTTGATTCATACAAAAAGATTATTTAAAAAAAAAAAGTAAGCATGAAGATCTACCCCAAAGCATATCGTATGAAATCATAGAAATTTGCCACCAATTCGGCGAAGAAGAAAAAAAAGAATTGCTGCGAGTGTGTGCTACAACTTCCCTAATGGCAGGTGTATATTTTCATATATAAAGAACTTTTTACATTAAATTACTGTATTTTTTTTCTAGCCACCTTTAGAGTACTTTAGGGTATTTAAACATAATGAGAAAAAACATGGATTTCAATAGAATAAAATAAATATTTGTGATTAATAATATGAGTTACCATCTTTAGAAAGCAGAATGAAAGTGTTTTATTTTATTTGATAAATATTTATTTTATTAATTATTATTACACATTTATTTCTGATTTTTAGTGGATGCATGATGTTTTATGTGCAGTAAATATAAATTATATTATTCATTTTCAAAGGTTACCCTTTATTTTGATGGTCCACTCTAGACATTCTATAAATAATTTTGCAACTACATGTCTGTTGGGGGGACCATTTAAATAAATTCTTACATTTTAAAGTGTTGCTTAAATAGATAGTTCACCCCAAAATGAAAATTCTGTCATTATTTACAAGACATTCGTTCATCTTCGGAACACAATGATCTTTCTGATGAAATCTGAAAACTTTATATCCCTCTGTTGACAGCTACGCAACTACCACTTTGATGGATTAGTTTTACGATCTCTTTAAGCGGTTTGGTCTAAATTTTTTGAAGAGACACGATCACTTTATATGATGAACAGATTTATTTATTAATTTTTATTCACATTAGCATTCATCAATGCACACATTAGTTTTGATAAACAGAAGCTCAACCAATGAGGTTCATTCTCATGTTATGCAGCACATCTGAGCTTCTGTAAGATCCAATGGGGTTTGTTCTCGTGCGTCAAGCACGTTTGGTTGAGCTTCTGTTTATGTTTACTGATCAATATTTAAATGTGAATAGAAGCCAAAATTAAATCTGTTCATCATATAAAGGGAGCGAGTCTCTTCAGCAATTTTGGACTAAACCATTAAATTCATATGGATTAGTTTTGCATCTCATTATGAACTTTTTGAAGCATCAAAGTGGTAGTTGCGTAGCTGTCAACGGAGGAACAGAAAGCTCTCAGATTTCATCAAAAATATCTTCATTTGTGTTCCAAAGATGAACGAAAGTCTTATGGGTTTGGAACGAAACAAGGGTGTGTAATTAATGACAGAACTTTCATTTTTGGGTGAACTAACCCTTTAAGTACCTTTGGGGTCACTTTACTTGTATTTGAGTGTCCAGTTAATATCTTTGTTTCTTAGGAGTGATCCATGGAGACTGGGCCTGTTGGTCTTCATGGAGCACCTGCAAGGAAGGAAAGAAAACCCGGAGCCGCTACTGTAGCCGTCCCGCTCCTTCAGGCGGCAGGAACTGTATTGGGAATGCTGTGGAGACGACATCCTGTGATGATGTGGAGGAATTAGATTACCTACGGTGAGGAAGGTCACTGTTAAACTATTCTCTGCAGGTTTGCTAGAGAGTAGAGACAGAGAAAATGATACTGTGCAACAACACTGCCACTATGTGGAAGCCTGGCTTATTGGCTTTGACCTATTTTCAGTACAATGGAGCCCCACTGCTTTGATGCTTCAGTCACACCCAGGAAAAGTTGTAAAACACCGCCCTTTCTTGCTAATGGGTTTGTTTTGGTAATGAAATTTATATGAAATATTCTCCACTTAACTGTTATTAAATATGTGTTGGTGATGTTATAATATTATTCTCTTCTGCCAATTTCAGTTGCCCAAAGATGCATATCCAGTGGGCAGTAAGATCGAGTATGTGTGTATTGAAGGCTATCATTTGATTGGAGATCCTATAGCAGAATGCCAAGAAAACCTAGACTGGTTGAGACATCAAATAGAGTGCAAGAGTGAGTGTATACGACTTTTTGGGGCTGTTGTATGCTCATGTTAGTATCAGTTTGAGTTTTATTTTGATGGTTTGTTTGTGTAGCATTACTGATGTTCTTATTTGTGATTATTTATATTTCATATAGATATTAAACGATCTAGAGTTTTTGAAGGGTTTATTTTATATAATGTAAATCATAATTGGTAACACTTTACAATAAGGTTCATTAGCTAACATTAGTTTACTACATTAGTTAACATGAACTGCATTTATTTATCTTTGTTAATGTTAATTTTAACGTTTACTAATGCATTATTAAAATATTATTAACTTTAGTTAATGCACTGTGAACTAACATGAACAAACCATGAACAGCTGTATTTTTATGAACTAATGTTAACAGGGATTAACTAATGCTGAACAGAGGTTTTGTTCATGGTTAGTTCATGTTAACTAATCCATTAACTAATGTTAACTCATACAACCTTATTGTAAAGTGTTACCAAATAAGGATGATTGTTTTAATGATTTTAAATATACATTTTAGAGAATGGGAAACCATGTTACATACTATGTTAAATATAGATGATATAATTACTTAATATAACTATAATTTGTATGTGATGTATTATATATTATGTATATAATTATTATTTAAAATATGCATACATTTCATGGAAACCATATTTCATAAATACTTAATGATTAATTTATAAGTGAGGAATTGATATGGGATTATTTATATTTCATGTACATAGTAAATAATATAAATATAAAATATAATAACTCATATTATGTATTTTATATTGTATTGTATGTATAAAGTTATTTTTATTATTATTTATAGCCTACATTTTAGAGAAATGAGAAACCAATACAATATATAACTTATATTTTGCATTTTATATTTATAGTGAGTATTTTTCTTACTTATTTTATTAATTATTTAATTAAATGTTATTATTGTATTAATTAATTTTATTAACATTTTAATATTTTACAATTCAAAGATATAAGAGAGAACACTGTAAAAAATTATTTGCATGATTTATTATCACAACTTTTTACTTTGTTTATCGACTTCGATAATTAATGTGATTCAGATAACGTCTCGGTTACGTATGTAACCCTCGTTCCCTAAGGAGGGAACGGAGACGTAACGTCAGTGACTGACGAATGGGGTTTCGCTTAGAAGCCAATCATCTTCGAGATCTTAGAAAACGCCCAATGGCAGTGCCAATGCCATGGGCATGCGGAATTTGCATGCGTAACTCCGCCCCACCGCGTGGGTATATAAGGAAGTACGCTGGCAACATCGCATTATGTTTACCTGCTGAGGAGCCAAGACTTAACTCTCGGCCGTTCCAGCGGTACAGCGGATGTGGCAGAGGGACGTTACGTCTCCGTTCCCTCCTCAGGGAACGAGGGTTACATACGTAACCGAGACGTTCCCTTTCGTTCAGTCACTCAGAGTAATGTCAGTGTCAGTAATTCGTCAATACGAATGTGGTCCCAATACAATCATGCCACTCGGCTGTCTTCCAGTGCCCTGCGTAAGTGCGAGTACCCTGTCGTAAGACTAGTACGGATGAAGGACTCCCACTTAACACAGGAATACCAAGGTACACTGGGAAGCATATTCCAGATGGAAAATATGCACCAAAATGCCTACCCAAAGGGAGGACTTAGCGAATACACATACGACCCGCAGAGGGCTGCATATGGGGAACTCTGGGGAACCAGCTGAAGGTGGATTTTTAACCCCAGGGTGGCAAGGGCTTGCCAAGGGAAGACACCTACTCAAGGAGGCTTACGGTGGAAATACACGTGTGGGGGTCGCCCGGAGGGGAACCATCCACACGGAGGCACCTGGCCTGACACAAGGGTCTGGGCTAGATAGGGCAGACCTACTGGTGTCGCCGTAAACAGTGCTGGAGGAGCTCAGGCCTTCCGGGAAGCTCACCTGAGGAAAATGTCGCACGTATCCAGTCCGTGGAGTGGAATGGCGAGCAAGCGAAGGTCCTTCCTCAGAGGAATCGGCCAGGGAGGCGCTGTCGCAAGGAGTAGTAGTCCTGAGAACCAGGTCCGGCCGTGCCAGTACGGGGTGACCAAAATTACCTGCTCCTTGTCCTCCCTGATCTTGCACAGAACCTGTGCGAGAAGGCTCACACCTGTGCCAAGCGTGCCCTCGGTCAGGGAATAGAACAGCCTGCAGTGGGAAGAGTTGTGGGAGGCAAACAGATCTACCTGTGCGTCAACTGTTCCCAATCAGCTGGACCGACTGGGGATGGAGTCTCCATTCTCCAGGAAGTGGCTGAGACCGTGAGAGCTCGTCGGCTACACGGTTCAGTTCTCCCGGGATATGGACCGCACAAAGGGACCTCAGATGCTTCTGACTCCATAGCACGAGATGGCGGGCGAGTTGAGACATACAGTGGGAGCGTATATCACCCTGGTGGTTTATGTACGCTACTGTGGCCATGTTGTCTGACCAGAGTAGTACATGTTGACCCTTCAACAGTGCTCAGAAGCGGTGCAGGGCGAACCGTACTGCCAGCAACTCGAGGCAATTGACATGCACGAGGCGCTGGGGTCCTCTCCAGGAGCCCGCGGCAGCCTGTCCCTTGCACATGGCACCCCAGCCCGTGGTGGAGGCATCTGTTGACACAACAACGTGCCTGGAAACTTGTTCTAAGGGCACACCAGCCCGCAGAAAGCTGAGGTTCCTCCACGGGGTGAGAGTCTGCAGGCAGGCCCGAGTCACTGGGACCCGGAGTGCGCCTGAAAGGCATGCCCATCTCGGGACTCGATCGCGAAGCCAGTGCTGAAGTAGTCTCATATGAAGCAATCCGAGCTGCGTTACCGCGGCTGCAGATGCCATATGCCCCAGGAGCCTCTGAAATAACTTTGATGGAACCGCACTCTTGCTCTCGATTTGACGGAGACAAGTCTGCAGTGACTGCGTGCGCTCGCCGTTAAGCTGCGCGCACATGGCGACCGAGTCGATATCCATACCGAGAAAAGAGATCCTCTGCACGGGGCAGAGTTTGCTCTTCTCCCAGTTGACCCGAAGGCCCAGATGTGCTAAGTGCTGGAGCACTAGGTCACTGTGTTTGCACACCTGCTCTCGAGAGTGACTCAGTATGAGCCAGTCGTCAAGGTAGTTCAGGATGCGAACTCCGTGGTGCCTGAGTGGCGCAAGGGCTGGCTCGACAATCTTCGTGAAGACACAAGGAGATCCCCGGAAGCGGGTAGGAGCCTGCGCGAACTGAATCACGTAGCCGAGCCTGATGGTCTTTGCGACCCAGCGGGACAGTCCCGGAAGCAGCTGGGTCATTCGGACCACAGACGTACCCCGGGTGGGGCAGCGAGGCAGCGTGACTGGCCCGGACGAGGGAGGCGTAGCGTCCCGGTGTGGGGGCACAGTCAGCAGCTGCGTCCTGACAGAGGAGACCAGGGAAGGACGCACGTTCCACTGGGGTCTGCTCTGAGAGGAGGCTGGTGACAGAGAGGGACGACCCTGGGGCGGCACACACTGTCACCGGTCTCTGGGGGCTCAGAGAGGGGGTCATGAGTTATTTCCTGGTGCTGCTAACCCGGGGGCCAGCAGCGGAAGGATTTTCCCCCGGCCCTCCACCGGGGGAAGGAAAGGCCCTGCTACCGTCCCCTGGAAAGAACTTTGTCCACATCCAGCCTGCGTTTAGGCAGGCTGCAGAGTGGACTGGGCGTCATCCTGCATCCACCTCCACGGTGCGGCCCAGGTGAAGGCTGCTGCTGGGGCCGGGCGGGAGGGGGGAGGGCGCCCTCGGCGGTGAGCGAGCTGAGGCGACTGAGCCGGTGGCTGGGTGCAGCAGCTGGCCGCCGGGGCAGTACGTGTTACAGCTTCAGTCTGCTACTGGGCTGCGCCACCGGAGAGGCCAGCCTGGGTTATGGGCGAGTTGAGGAGGCGGGCTCGCTCAACCTCCCCCACATCACTAGGTAAGGCCAGGTGTCTCTCCCGGACCACAGCTGTGGACATCGGCTCTACCCTTGTGTATGTGCAAAGGGGCGGCAGCCTGCCCCGTAGCTCTGCAGGACCTCGCCACCGAAGTAGACAAGCCCACAGGCTTTGGGAGGGTGCTTAGGATAGCCAAGCCACGTCGAAGCCCTCCGTGGACACCGTAGTGCGCAACAGAGTGTTCAACAGTGGGGGGACACCAGTCTACTCTTTGGTCGCGGCCCCATTGAGGGCAGAGAAGGCGGAGGAGGCCACCCGAGGTCACGGGAAGACACAGGGACTTCCAGGACCGCGTGACCACCTCATGCACCTCGGGTGCGAAAATGCATTGGAGGCGGGGCCCAATAGCTGTCAGGTGCCACCCCCAAAAACCAATTGCCCAACCGCGAGCGCTCGTGACAGGGCGGAGTTCCACACCAGCCCGAGGCTCGTGGCTGCGCGAAATAACATGGCTGTCAACTCTAGGTCGGATCCAAGCAGTGCTGGCACACCCGAAGGCGGAGCACAGCCGAACCGTCATCCCCAATGGACTCAAGCCCACCCTGAGATGCGGCGATCGACATCTCGCTGCTATCTGGAGTGTGAACAAAACAAGCGGGACGTCAACAGTCTGTCCCGCTTTTCAGTCCAAGCACTTGCGGGTAGCGGTGTGCGAGAGGGGGGTGTGGCCCAAGGTATGATCATCTGGGTTCTTAATACCACAGCACCGTCCACAGGTCACCCTGGCCACCTGCCAAAGTACCATCTCTCTCGGAGACGGTAAGTTGGGGTGTGGCAGAGGGGACTCTCTCTCCTTTACAGAGGTCACTGAGTCTCGACCGCAACATTGCGCAGTGGGAACATGGCACATCCACAAACACAGCCCGAACGTGCTGAAGCCCAAACACGTCGAGCAGTGATTGTGCCCATAAGACAGCAATGGAGATTGATCGCTCACGGAAGTGCGCGGGCGAACCGTCTTGAAAAAGACGTGCCACGCGCAAGCTCTTTTTGTGAGAGGAAAGCTCTGAAGAGTGCCGAAGCGCCCAGGGAAAACACACATAGCTGTTGCAGATCACTGCACAGATCAGCAGGCAGGCAATGTGAGATCGCTGGAACGCGCCATCACACCAACACCCTGGAGAACCGCTCGTCTCGAAGACTGAAGAGAGGACTTCAGAATTCAGGCTTGCAGGAGTGAAGAGATGCTCTTGGCTCCGAAGCAGAAACATAATGCGATGTTGCCAGTGTACTTCGTTAAATACCCACGCGGTGGGGCGGAGTTACGCCTGCAAATTCTGCATGCCCATGGCATTGGCACTGCCATTGGGCGTTTTCTAAGATCTCGAAGATGATTGGCTTCTAAGCGAAACCCCTTTCGTCAGTCACTGACGTTACTCGGAGTGATTAAAACAAAAGGGAACGGAGTAATATTTTGAGTTTATATTTACTAAACCAATCTCCATTGTATTAACTCAACATTTTAATTTCAGTGAACTCAAATTTTAAGGCAACCATGTAACTTAACCAACAATATTTTTTTTTATGAACAGTGGTAAATATATATAGTGGTAAATAACACACTCACACTTTATATATTATATAAATAATGTTTTATTATAAATGTTGCTTGCTGTTTGCAGAAACATTGTGTGATCCACCTCAGCTTCCTCCAGATGTCACCGGAAGCCCATGGAAGCTTGCCTATAACATCGGTGAAGCTGTCTCACTTTCCTGTCCTGAAGGGAAAGTCAAAGAGGGTCCGGCTGAGATTCAGTGCAATGCTGGCCTTTCCTGGTCACCGCAACCAAAACAAACCAGGTGTCTCACAGGTGCAAAACTAGTCTGGAAGATACAGTAATTCAGAGTGAAGAAAATGTGGATAGACACATTACTCAGCTGTAATAAGAAGGGACAACTCTTACAAGGATGTAATTTGATTAATTGAAATGTATTGATGCGCAAAAATGAAGAATTAATGTAAGTTAAATGTGATTTGTTTTCCACTAGTTGTTAAGCCAACCACTGTGTCAGTGCAATGCCAGCCGTGGGAGAACTTGGTAAAGGACAAATGTGTCTGTAAAATACCCCACGAGTGCAAGTAAGTTCCCAGACTGTCTAAAGGAAGGCTTTAGCACTACACAACACAATTGCCACATAGCAATAAAACACATGCAAATACAACCATCCACCAAAACCCACACATTTTCAAAATTTCAGTTTAAGAAAGGGTTGTTTTTATGTAGGTCTTCCTTGGAGATATGTGCCACTGATGTGAAGCGCGGTCGGTCGCTGAGATTGAGTCTGTGTAAAGTACAGGCTATGGGCTGTCTGGGACAGCAGTACACCATTGCTGAAGACAGTGCCTGCCAGTGGCCACAACGCTCATCCACTGCTTGCCCACACTGCACCATCTGGGAGAGTTGTGATGGTGAGGGATTGTAAAATACAAGATAAAATAATGGCACACATCATATCTGAAATTTAGTAAATATGACATTGTGTCTTACACTGGTACAGCATGCAAATCAGAGTTTAAATCAGGAAAGAAAATACAGTAAATCAGTGATATGGTGAAATATATTTTCTATTGTGATATATTTTACAATGTAATTTATTCCTGTGATGGTAAAGCTGAATTTTCAGCATCATCACTCCAGTCTTCAGTATCACATGATCCAGCGCTCAGTTATTTTTGGTACTCATTTATTAATTATGGTTCTTATTAATAATGCTGCTTAATATTTTTGTTCAAATCATGATACATTTTATTCAGGATTCTATTATGAACAGAAAGTTCAAAAGAGCAGAATTTATTTGAAATAGAAATTATTTGTAACATTACAAATGTCTTTACTGTCACTTTTGATCAATTTAATGCATCCTTTAAAAAAAAAAATATTATTTAACTTACCCATAACTTTTAAATAGTAGTGTATCACAGTTTCAACAAAAATATTAAAGGGTTGAATTTTATTAAAAGTGAAAATTCTATAATTAATTACTTACATTAATCACTCACCCTCATATCGTTCCCAACCTGTAAGACCTTTGTTCATCTTCGGAGAACAAATGAAAATATTTTTGATAAATTCGAGAGCTTTCTGACCCCACATAAACTGAAATGTTATTACCACTTTCAAGGCCCAGAAAGGTTATTAAAGACTATTAAAATAGTCCAAATGACTAGTGATTCAACCTTAATTTGATGAAGCAATAAGAATATTTTTGTGCACAAAAAACAACAAAAATAATGACTTTATTTAACAATTTCTTCACGTCTGTGTCAGTCTCCTATGCAGTTTACGTCAGTCAGCTCCTGCAACAGCATTACATGCTCACGTGACCAGCTTCGGCCAATGGTAAGTGGTGTGCTGGCGTGGCTCTGACGTAACTCGGAAGCGCTGTACTGTATTTACTACGTCAACAGCGTAGGAGACTGACACAGACGTAAAGAAATTGTTCAATAAAGTCATTTTTGTTAGTTTTTTTGCACACAAAAAGTATTCTCATCGCTTCATACAATTAAGGTTGAACCACTTGAGTCACATGGACTATTTTTTTTTTTTTTAATGATGTCTTTACTACCTTTCTGGACCCTGAAAGTGTTAATTACGTTGCTGTCTATGGAGGGGTCAGAGAAAGCTCTTTCATAAAAAAATATATTAATGTGTGTTTTGAAGATGAACGAAGGTCTTACGGGTTTGGAACGACATGAGGGTGAGTAATTAATGACAGAATTTTCTTTTTGGGGTGAACTACACTCTAAAAAAAAAAAGGTTCTATATGGCACCAAAAATGGTTCTTGGCTCGTAATCATAGGGGAACCTTTTTTAGTGCTATATAGCACCATTTTTGGTGCTTCAGTGGTTCTTCAGTGGTTCTTCAGAGGTTCTTCAGCGGTTCTTCAGGGGTTCTTCAGCGGTTCTTCAGAGGTTCTTCACCGGTTCTTTGACTAAGGTGCTATATAGCACCTCTGAAGAACCACTGAAGCACCAAAATTGGTGCTATATAGCACTAAAAAAGGTTCCCTTATGATTACGAGACTTTTTTTTTAGAGTGTATCCATATAAACCTAAAAAACAACATTTGATTGATAACATTGATAATAATATGAAATGTTTATTGAGCAGCAAATCATCATATTAGAATGATATTTGAAGGATCATGTGACACTGAAGACTGGAGTGATGATGCTGAAAATTTAGCTTTGCCATCAAATGAATATATTACATTTAAAAATATATTCAAATAGAACATTGTTCTTTTCAATTCTAATAACTTCCATGTTTAGTTTTACAACATAAATTACACACTGTCATACACAAACGTGAATGTAGCATCATACGTTTTTTAAACCCGCACAATGCTTTCAAAATTCATGTTTGAGTTGACAGTGTAATTTATGTTGTAGAACAATTATGAAAGTCACTTTAAGTAATGCTAGCCACAGAAATTGAAACTGCCTTTTAAAAAAACGCATTCAAAATATCTGAGGGAACCCGTAGCTTGAAAATGTAAATTCTTGCTAATGTCTTTTTGAACCTGGTCAGGAAAGTGCTATTTTAAAAACGTAAAATGTTTTAACAATCATGTCGTTGTAGAGCAAACGAACAGCTGCCGTTGCAAGACAAGTGAGGAATGTTCATCCTTGGACGCTTGGATCCATGTGTGTGTGCAGCAGGAAGGAGCGTCTGCACCAGTGACAATGACAGAATGTGAGGCGGGCGTGAGGAAATGCAGCGGAGAGACTGTCCGCATTGTCAGCATTCAACCTTGTCAGTCATAAGCTTAGAGGCTCACTAACTAATTAAATAGTGTGTAACCATATTATATGATGTAGTACTCTGAGAAAGATTCCTGTGTTCGTTTTCAAAGGTTTGCAAAGGATTCAGTCAAAACACATGAATGTGCTTAAAACCCCCCAAAGATGGCTTGACAAGTGCATATGTTGACATATTTTCTGTCATAACAGGACAAAAGAATAGAGCACAGCAGTGATGATGTTTCAGAAATTTTTGTAGGCCAGCCTGTAAGTTAGCATCACACTGGTTCCCTCGACAAAAACCCAATAAGATTTTTCCATTGGCTTTTGGATAATTGCCGAAAATAAGCTCTGTGACCAACAAAAGTTTATGATTCTTACACGTTTTGTTCATCATTATAATTGTCACGCATGAACACAACTTGATTTTTGAGTAAGAAAAAAATCCTACAATTGCCAGAATTAAAAATGTAAAAATTAAGTAAATGTAAGCTATAAATGAACTACTCCACTCAACATCACCACCATTACGCTTCCGACAATCTTTCAGTTTTTATTTAAAAACATTTTTCCTGAAAGTTTGAGTTAGAATAAGGCACGATTATAGAAAACAATGAGACTGTGAAAGCGGACTAGTAAGTAGATTAGTTTACCTGTTTGGCTGAGCATTTTTGAAGCCCAAAGTGGGCCATCACTGTCTTGGCAGCTCGTCACCGTGCGTCACGCCCAGATAACCAAAAATGGCAAAGAGGCGGGACATGGGTGGAGCTGAGGTGCCTGGTTGCTGAAACCATGCCTACCTAGATCAACGTAATCAAGTTAACTCAGGCTAAGGGACATGTAAACAATTACAACAAATACTTCCAATATAGTCTGTGCTGGTAAAAGTTATGCTAGTAGCGGCCATCCACCTGTCACTCAAGTGGCCACACCCTTAATTATGCAGAACTTTAAGGCTTAATATAATTTAAACGGATGAGTTGTAAAAAAATGATCCCCCTCACAGTTGTCATGAAGGGCAAAATTAGCTATATAGACCAAAACCACTTTTTGTACCAGGTTGTAAACATATATTTTTCGGCTGTAAAGTTAAGCATTTTAACATGGGGGGTCTATGGGATAGTAGATGAATTGCAGAGAGCGGAAGGTTGCCGCTTGGGTATTACTGATGTATTTTATATCATAGAATAAAATGTGAAAATATCTTGAGCTTGTGTTGACCCCAGACCATATTTCAAACATTCGAAAAACCCATTGACTTCAGGACGATGGAACCAGAAGTGCTAAAATGCTAACTCATTTCTGCTAACTCAAAAAAAAAAAAAACATAATTCCTGTAGGTAGCACTCTTTTGAAAAGCTGTGTAGTGCAGGATGGATGAATCATCAATATTTTCCCGGAAGCGAAAGACGACATTTAGGAGTATGCTAGCGAATAGATAGCCATGTGTGTTAGCTTTGAAGCTAAACGCCACAAAAACTCTCATTTCATTTATTTTGTTATTATTTTTAAAGATGGACATCTTACTGAGGTTTTATGGTCATTTTTTAATTGGATTCAGACAACAAATAAGCTATTGTGGTTCCCCTTCCTTTGGTTAGCCTAATAACCAAACCTAAAATAACATTAAAACATTTGAAAAAAACATTACTGCACAATTTAAACTGACAGTTCTGGACATTAACTGTCCTCAGAACAGCTTCCTATTCAGCCCGATCCAGACGTCCTGCCAAACTCCTGACAACCAGCCCAGATTCCGCCAACAGCTTGTCCAGCGTCAGAACTGCAGCCAAATAATTAACCTGAAAACCATGTCAGTTCCTGTAAACAGTTTTTTTTTTTTGCATCCTCCATTACTGCTTCCGCATTGCTCTGAGAAAGTAAAAGGGTAGACACTGCTGCCAGGTTTGAATTTCACAGCTTCCCTCTTAATGTGCAAACAAATCCAATTACCTATAACTGACTGAGATCCAAAGGTGATATTTTAATGAGGGACATTGTTTGTGCGTTGAAATTAGAGCCTGTGACCTGATAATAGCATGGCTATCAGGTGGTTTATTTTTTTTCAAATATTTTATTAACTTCATAATTACTTTTATTATTCCACTGATTTGATTTCTGAATCTTTTCTCAACTCATCATGGTATTTTATGTGAAACGATATAAAATGTTTAACATAAGACACAAAGTTCCAGTTTTGTTAAATCATTAAAAAAAGATTTATTACCAATGTAAAACGACACTGTGCCTTTTCATAAACACTACAGTATCTTCACCATGCCTGACACATTTAGAACTGTTATTAATAAGCAAGACCCATGCTGAGCCCCTCCAATCTGGACTTATATCACACCAGATGGACAGACATGCCATCCTTTACTGACAATCGCTTTAAAGGAATCACAGTTTTGAAAAATAATTCAGAGCGCTAGGTTTACATTGTATATGTACATCTCTAAAATGTCCATTTATAGATATATTCTTTATTTACAAAGGCTTCTTCAGGTATTTTATACTCCTAAAGGCTGAAACAAAAAGAAAAAAGTTACAGGATTTCGGTTTATGGAAGACTAAATAATACTGTAGTAAAAATATCGTAACAGCAAAAAAAGAAACAACAAATACCACATTCACTCATGTTGTGCAGGATTCAAAAAAATAAGCATCGTAAATGTTTAGCATCATAATCTTTGCTCTAATTAGCACTCTTGAACGCCTCATTACAACACCTGTCTTGACAAAAAGCACAGCATATGAATCGTAAACATATGGATAAACATAGCTGTAGTCATATTACAAACCATTTTCTTTACTAAGCATAATGTAGACAAACATTCATTTAAAAATGAAAATTCGTTGTACTAATCAAATATTATATAGTGTTTGTATGACTACTGATGTTACACAGATATTACTATTTATTCTCATAGCAGTAGGAAATTGGACAGAACTCACCAAAAGAAAGCACTGTTTTGGGAAATGGCAGTAGTACTGTTGATTGGTGAGTGTCACACATTGTGAGGAAACACAGTCATTTGCGACTGGTTTCTGGGAGAGAGCTTTTAGCTGGACACCAGACAACAGAGGCCAAAGAAACGACGCTTTCTCTGCCGGACCAACGGGTATGGCGTCAGATTCAACAAACTGCTGTCATCTGTATCGATACAAGAGCAGATAGATAGAGATTAATACAGCTATCATTAAGGAATCGTCTGCCCTTTCATGTGTCATTTTACATACATTTAACATTAGTTATAATTCCATATTTTAAAGTTTACCAAATGTGTAACATTTTGTTACCATATAGGCAAAAGCTATGTTTCTATCTAAACTGCAAATTTAATTTCGGAAAATAAAAATGTGCACAAAATTGAAATATTCTGCCTTTTGTGGCCTTTGTGGAAGCCACTGTTTTATCACAATAATAATTATTTTTATTATTATTTTCTGGCAAATAATCCTATTAAGTAATGTTATCTATAGTAAAGATAGCGATGTGAATCTTCTCAAATACATTACAGTTCAAGAAATTAATTATTTTATTCAGCAAGGATGCTTAGTGACAGTAAATACATTTATAATGTTACAAAAATATATATTTCAATTAAATACTGCTCTATTCATCAAAGAATCCTGAAAAAATGACTATCACGGTTTGAACAAAAATATTAAGCAGAACATCTCTTTTCAACATTGATAATAATAAGACATGTTTCTTGAGCACCAAATCAGCATATTAGAATAATTTCTGTTGGATCATGTGACACTAAGTTTTTTTTAATTATTATTATTATTAAGTAAATGCAACCTTTGTGAGCATAATGCTCTTCTTCTTTCAAATACAAAAAAACTAAAAACTTTTGAATGGTGGTATAGCTGAACAATTTGAGACTTGGCTATTGTTGAAAAGTTTTGTTTGATGAAAGATGGCCAAGTTTTCAATGAATTTATTTGCAATATTATCCAAAATAATCTGAAAGCCCACACTGAGAAAATATTGAGATATTACCTTGGTTCTTCAGTGGTAAAGGCATTGTCTCCCTGAGTTTGCTTAGCAGGTTTTTCATTTCTGTCATGTCCCTAAAACATCGAGGAACTGTGTCAGATTCAAACTATCAGTTTATGAGGAAGAAAACTGAGCGACACAGATGCTGTTAGGGGCCATTCACACAGAACACGTTTTTGCGGTTAAGAAACGCAAGACACAGGTAAAAAAAAAAAAGAAAGGTCTAGAGACACATTTTTTAAAAGTTGAACTTATTTTAACTTGAGTGGCACGTTTGGGCCGACACTATGTTGCTGTCTGGGAGTTGAAGGCAATGTAAAAGTAGCGCAGTGGACTGTAAAACGCCTTCTGTGTGAACCAGCCCATAAGCAGCTCAGACTATTCACCTCTCAATGTTCTCAATGTCTGTGGCCACCAGGAAGTACGTCTGCGAACAGTCCGGTGGAGTGGAGGACGTGTCTTCCAAGATCGGGATGTCAGAGCTGTCCTCTTTCTTACTGTCTAACTTTTTAGCTCCCGAATAATGTTTCCCTGGAACACATACAGTAAGACATCACTGGCAGACTGTAGAGAAATAGAAATGGTCAAAATATGTCATGCCAAGCTTTGACCCCAGGGCAACAGTCAACCTGCTCCCAGAACATCCATATTTACGGTTTCCTATAAGCTCAAATCAGATACAAATCACAGAAACTAGTAGTATCAACTCCTGCAAACATTAAGCCACTAGAAGGCTCGCCAGGCTTCATCAACATCAATTTCCTGTCGCTGGTGTGGATGCTTCCTGCTGAGAGCCTAGGGGCGCCCTCACACCATTACCTTTTCTGTGGAGCTGCAGGGATCCCAGCAGACATACAGACTTCAGCATCTCCGTCAGGTACATTTCCAGACAACACTGCAGCTGGATGAAGAGGCGGCAGATCTCCGGATGGATTTCTCCATCTTCTGGGCTGTGAACAAATGCATCAATAATGCATCTTAGATCTGGATTCTGCAGAGTTCTGGCCCCGAGCCCTGCGCTTTTCATCCTGTCTAATTTCTAAGTTACATATCCTTGCATTCATATAGTCCACAACAAGTCACCACTGACAGAAAGCTCATATATATCAGTTCTGGGCAGCGTTGCCAGGTTTTCACAACAAAAACCGCCCAATTGCTACTCAAAACTAACCCAAAACTGTTCCCTGCTAAAATTCGCATTCCTGTGGCTAAATATCACATAATTGGGGTGGCTTCAACCTGCGGACATGAAAAACAACCCGCGGCAACAGTGTTCAAGTAACCCATCTCCGCGGGAAAACCACAGACTTGGCAACACTGGTTCTGGGCAATATATTTAGCAATTTTTAATTTTTTTAAATTATATTCAATATGTTGGTTTTTATTCATCTGAATTAAAACATCTGAAAGACCATAATTTCAACTAAACAGCAATTGTTGCCAAATAGATTTTAAATCTTGTTAATGTACAGATAATAAAATACAGTAAAAAATCTAATAAAATCATGGCAACACTAAATGAACACAAGGAAGAATTATATTTAATCACTCTCATTTATATGCACCAATATAACAATACAGACAAAAATGTGAACCGGAGACTACTGTAAACGTTTCTCGCTGATGAGGCAAATCGAATGCAAGTTGAGTTTTGAATTGATTAATTGAAACTGATTCACCGAAATGAATCAAACTTACCAGCAATAATAATAATACATTTTTCAGCAGTTTAAATCAATCTGTCTTGATGCTTTAAAAGGACAATGGATCTAATTAAATGACACTGTCTTTATGAGACTTAATGACCACATAAAAAGCCCATTGAAAACATGGCATATATGCAAGATGCCAGCCAAATCATTGGAGGTTTGAATATTTCTGAGCAGCATGTTTACAAGGAAGTACAGACAATCTACACTCTAAACACATTAGCTCAGTGGCCAGTGAGAATTCTCAGAAAATCATATTTCTCAGAATCCTACGCCTGTAATTACTGCTCTATAATTCCCAGGTGGAAAGCTGTGGCATGGTGGATACTTTATTTTCCTGTTCTTGGATTACCTGGAACAGAGAGATGCACCAAACTCATGTAAGATAAATCATGTAAAGTGTCCATCAGCAGGGACATCATTTTCGGTATGGGGGGAGGTATACCCTTTGCTCTTTGTCCCCTTCTCTCTATGGTAAATTGTCATATTGACTGTAACACTCACTACTACATCTATTTAAATAGCAAAATGTTTCTATAAATTTAGTTAGATTATGTGTAGAGGGAAATGTATCTCCATGTTCATGTAAAGAGCAAGATATTATGATCCATGATGAAAATAGATACACTGCCATTATTACCTCTGGTATATTATTACAGCACATTCATGCGACCAAAACTGAAACTTCATCCAGATTTGCTTGCTTTAATTGACAGAGAGAAAATAAAATGTTTTTTTGCTTTCTTTTGGAGAGCATTTTTGGAGGCGGTCACAGAAAAAAAAAGTCAATTAATATAGATATGTGTTCGCTAATCAAGAGCTGTAGTATCTATTTATTGTGTTAAATATAAATGTGTAAGTATAAAACCATGGTAAAGGCCTGTGATTTATAATAAATGCACATTAGAAAGCTACATTTATTTATCTTGTTCTCCAAAGATAGTGCATGACAAGCCAGTCAGAACAACTAAATGTTGCAGTCTCAGACTTATAATATATAACAAGCTACTATATAATTATATATGATATGATTTTATAATAGCTCACATACTTATAAGATGTAATGGCTTAAAAATGACTAGAGGTTTTCAACAGGGGGTCCATGACACCTAGGGGTCCGCATGGGTAGTGCATGCCAGTTATTGGTTGATCATTTTTGTAAAACGTAAAAAAATATGAAAATGTGTAAATCAAAAAAAAAATATTTAATATTTAATATAAGCTAATTAAAGCACTTAAAGTTTAGCTAAATGTCTCATTGGCCCTTCCACATTAAAATGCAGTATGATAACATTTACAAATATATGGAAATGAGGACATTGTACATAAGTATGTTTTTACCCTGATATTGCAGAAAGGTTTTGATGTGCGGTCCGTGCCATCTCACAGCCTTTTGTGCGTGTCTTGTGCATTTCTGCACGAAGAGAGGGACAATCAGTGGAAATCTCTCCAACAGAGATAACCAACTCCCTATAGAGGGCCACAAGTGTATTGAACTCTTGGACAACCTGATGGAAGAGAGTACAACAAAAGCAAACAAACTGAGAAAACATAGGGCTCACAATAACATTTTAACCTTGTAAATTTATGAAGCAGATAAATAAACTGACTAAACATTTGATGAAATGACGTGTCCAACTTGTCAAGACATTTTTCATTTTGAACAGAGAATGTCACAAAAACAGGCTTTTTGTTGGAAAGCAGCGCCTCAGGCGACAGATGCTCATGCCATTTTATCAATATTTGGTGGAAAGGATAAGCGTTCAATGGCAAGCAGTATTAACATTTATGCCTTTAACTAGCAAAATAACTGTTTTTATGTTATTAATGCTTAGTTTTAATTACTTGTAAGCAGTGCTTGAACTGGAAAAAAGGTGGTTGAAATTGCGTTCTGGGGATGTGGCGGTCAGAGAAAAATTGAGGGTATATCTGACAGATTAAAATATAGAAGTGCGTAACAGCCCACTTCAAGCACTGCTTGAAAGTAATCTCATAATGACTGATTATTATTTTAATTTTAGTACTTATTCCAATATTGACTGGTACCTATTCAATTACTAACTAGCACTCATTCACTTACTACCAAAATCCCAATATTTAAGGCAAGTAATTTCACTCGGTGGCCATCTTTGAAACGCCTCTTGGGCAGCTATTTCAGTCATGCAAGCTTACGAGTAAAGTTTAGATTTGAAATCACCAGTGAAATCTGACAACCCCTCACATAAATGTTGTTTCTTATGCCCAATTTGAGTAAAAAATTCAGACTGATCCAGCTTCTTTTATTTTGAATGCGGGACTTTGCACTTTGTCTTATTCATAAGAAATAGAAGTGCACAGACTAGGCTATTATTAAAAGTGACAAGTAGGCTAACTCTTATTGTTCTTGGAAACACTGCATATTTTTTGTTCAGACGTCTTCACTTCCAACAAGTAAAGCTGGAATGCACTAGAAACTATACGGGATACTTAGTAAATAAAAAATAAACCCAGCACTTAATTAACAATTGGAAGACATATTAGTCATAAGCGAACATAGAATAAGCGCCATAAAATTCCATGTAAAAAATTCAAGGCAACTGGTCAATGTTAATGCGGCGTGCCACAAGCTTTATGCCTGTTAATGGGGCAAAGACTCTTCAAACACAACACACGAGCTTTATAAATGTGCTCGCAGTTTTAGCCCAAAATAGAGAACTAAATCGTATCGCCATAGCCCAAAATAGAGAACTAAATCGTATCGCCATAATCTGTCAAATAACACATTGTATCTGGAAAATCTGTCAGAAAAAAGGAAGCTGGAACTACCGCCGCACCATAGGACAAGTCCCAAACCTCCAAAGCATTCATTTTTTATTTAACGTCCCTAGTGTCGCATTATACATTTAGGATGTAGGCACTTGCAGAACCCTGTGTGAATTTGAAATAGTGGTAGAACAACCAGCAGGATTCATAGCAGAATAATGCTGTGGTTCATGACGCAGGCATACGCACCATTCTGCAGTCCGCTACGGCACGCAGAGCTTCGCTGCTCTCCCGGCGCTCCGACTCTCTGGACGGGGGCTTACTGCCGATCTGGAATATGGTCCCGGCAGTTCTGGGGCGGTTTTTGCGCCCATTCGGTGCAGAACTCATGCATACACATCAAGTGAAGAAACTGCCCTGATATAAAACGCTGATTGATCGATATACTGCCACTCGTTTGGTAAATTTCTTACTCAATTGATCGATCTGCCCGTGTCTTGCTCCTGGGTTCTCTCCGCATTGCCACGATGCAGAAGCCGAGTCACCTTCATTCACTCCAGCAGAGAGCTGAAGTGTCCTTGCAGGGTTTCGTCTTCTTCAGCAGAGAGAAATGCGATAACAAAGAACCAGATGCAAACATGTCTTGATGCCCCGTATAGCCCTTCAACGAAGAAATAATAGCTGCTTGTAAACGAAACACCTCCCCGCGACAATATTCGCTACTCGAGACTAAAATGTGCCGCAAGTTGAAACGATAAACTCTATATGGCGTTTATTGAGAGTAGGTAGCAGAAGGTGATCTAAGAGCGCTATTCTAACCTTGATAGGTGCAGTTGCTTGAGGCATGACGTGGTTGAACACACTGCACTCTCATAGGATGAGAATACTAATGCAACAGATTCACCAACTCACCAACTCAGATTCACCAATCTCATGAATCTTATTAAACATTCATTAAAAGTAAAGTATCTACTTAGGCTACGGATGGTTATTAGGAAATGTTCTATTAGAGGTCGAATCATAGGCTACTGTTTATTGTAATGAATCCTAATTGCATAAAAAGCTAGATGCACAATTAGACCTAATATTGGATGGATTGCTAATGGCAGCCTGTTGTGTTGTTCTCTACCAAACCACTATAGAGAAACCACTGCATTTGAGATTTTATAATGTAATCTATGTGTATGCAGATGTCGAGATGACTAAAAGTGATGTGATGGAGCCAGTGTGAAATGTCTTGACAGCATGTTGTAGAACAAGACAGCATGTCTTAACAACCGGGACTGAACAAAGGATTATTCTTGCTTTCAACATGAAATATTTATTCAAGCGCAGGAAAAGATTTCCACCATTAAAGATTTCACTGCTGCTTCATTTTTTGTTTTTTTAATAAAATGATTTAAGTAAATACATAAAATTATAAATATTATGTAAAAGTATTACTTATATAAAATCTATATATTGAATATAAAATAATAATAACATCAATGATTAATGCTCTTAATGGCAAATAATGCTAACAGCAAATTAAAGTCCTTAGAAACTTAATGGAACGAATGGGAAATTTTGCAGAGATAAAACCTTTTTATGTGATTTTAAAAAGTTATTTTGGATCGCAAAAGTCTGTTATTTGACATAATAGTGGTTGAATTACATATGGCAACAAATTTGGGCATTAGTTATTGAGAACCCCACAAAGAACCATTATGGCCAATGGAGAATTACGGTAAAAACAAACAAAAACGGTTTTATATTAAATGTTATTATTCTCAGCATATTCTATGGATAGTTTAGAATCTGATGGGTAATTACGAATAGCAGTTTACTAACCTGAGCACTGCACTTAAGAAATGAGCTGTAAGAGAACACCCTTCACAAATGCATTCACAGTTAATATAAAGCATGTGAATACATCTTAGAATGAAATGAAGAGTCCGACTGCTCGTGGGATTATCCATGCAAAGCGGCACACAGTTGGCCAAAATTCTGTTTAAAAGCAAACAGTTATAAGACAAACCACAAACTCAAAAATCATTATTCATCTTTGCGGTAAACAGATCAAGCTTTGGAATTTTAGCCACATGGATTCGCTCTGTGATCAGGTGGTGTTTCCTACACGTAGTCCGGAAGCACATGATTCCATTTTTGCCAACTTCTGTATTGTCCTAAAAGTTCAGAAACACTGCAGACAGCTTCCCGTGCCTTCTCTTTAAAAAGAGAGGAAGAAGAAATAGCAGAAGAAGCAGAAGATAATAAAGCCAATGACCCAGTTGACGGAGTATATATAGATGATCACCATGTCCATGTCAAATCGCCAGCCATGCGAATCATCCTCAAAGTTGAAGGAATCAAGCCTGTAGCCCCTGTGAGGGAACTGCCGTCTGCCAGTTGGACTTGCCTGCCTTTGAAAGCCTAAGAAAGACAGATATAGATAAAGAGTGGGAGAGAGAAAGAAAGACAGAGAGCAAGACAAAGAACAATGAGCATTACTACCATGTGAAGAATAACAACTGAATCCGTAGAGTTTTAGATTTAGACATGGTTTTACCTCCAAAAATGCGAAACAGTTTACGGCAGCTTGGAAGAGGCCATTTTGCACAGCTCGCTTTCTGGAAATTCTGCTTCCGAGACATGTATTCCTTCGGGAAGAACGTTCGAGCTGTATGGTTTAGTTCTGTGAAGAGTGGGATGTGTGAATTAATGTATCTGTGAATCATTAGTGCGCTCACTGCAATGTGCATTAATGTGCATTACATTCAGAAAGCCCAGACTCATTTTATATGGATTTAATTTACATATCTATCTCATACAGGGTGTTTTTCAGATCAGATCATGCCTGCCCTATTTTATGTCAGGTTTAGAAAATCAATAAGAGCCTATTCTGTTCAATCACTGTCAAAAAAAACATATGAAGGAATTTTCCTTACTCAAAACTATAGCAAACTACAGTATAAAGATCAGTAAATATATCGTTTTTTATATAGTATACCTTTTGACCCATCTTTTTGAGCTCTTCCATCCTTACACACCAGTATTCTCAGGTCCTTTAATGCACGTCTACTTTGGTTAGTAGATTATTCACTGTCATGAACTTTTTCCCTCAGATCACAGCTTAAGCTCTATTCTCACAGTACTCCTCTCCTCACTGTTAATCTTTGTCTTACAGAACTGCTCGAGGGCCAACCCAGAAGCCTAATGCTCCATGGGTTCCCTTGGGAATTTCTAATGGGTTTGTAGTCTCTTTAGCCTTTCTTCTTTTTTTTGTGTATAAACTTGTTAGCATCTATCTATTATGAGCTGTTTTTGACCTCTTCTTTGACAAGTTCTCCCAAAAGATTCCAGAAAATAGTCAAATTTATAAAAAGATACCATGTCAAGATGTCTATTTTCCCTGACACCAACCTTTCTGGAAGAAAACATGTGTTATGGTGGTTCTGCACAATGGACAGGGTGTGTTGGTGGGGCAGTTCTTGGCCAGTGTCCGCAGACAAGGCTCACAGAAGACGTGGCTGCAGGGATGGCACATGTATGGACTGAAGTAGACATCCAGACACACAGCACAGATATAGCCTTCACGATCCCGGCTGGGCAGCTCCTCATCCTCACTGCTGCTAGATGGGTTTCCTGTAGAGCTCTTCAACAGAGAGGAGATGACTCAGTGCTATTAAACTCAACAATCTGGTGAGCTTCACCTTTACTAGGGAGCATCGCTTTCAGTGTTCTGCTGATGGTTTGTATAAACAGTGTTTTAACTCGACCTTTAACACACTTGCTTATTGGACTACGAAGCATATTTTGGACTTTGTTAGAGACAGGCTTTGAGCAGGGATGGTGTGTCACACACAAGACTTCTCTGGTGCACAGTGACTGTCAGAATAATTACAGCCCTCCCACCCATTGGGACCTCCAGAGACCATGCTCCTTGTTTCCCTAGTTGTGTCATTAACACTAAATACACATCTCATAAAAGTCTCCACATCCCACTTGACAACCCAGGAACAACATATCACATGGAATCCACAGGGAAATTATTATGTTATTTTAAAGGTTCCTAATTTTGTTTTTGATGTCTCCTACAATAGTTTACATGCATCCAAGGTAAAAAAAAAATAAATAAAAACGCTTTAATTGTGATTTACTCACAATTTACACTGCACCATCACCTGTTTTCTCACAATGTCTGAAATGGTTCAAAAAATAAAGGTTCCTGTCTCTCTAAACCCCTCCTTTCTGAGAACCTACTCTGCTCTGATTGGTCAGATGGCCCTGTTGGGATTGGTGTACCGCTTACAGCACGTGTTGGAAACCAAATGGCCATTACCATATCTGAATATCAGCTCCGGAGGCTTCCTCAGCACTTGTCTCCTACAATAGGAGTCCTACAATACACAGTGGCACAAATAGTACCAATGGCGTTGTTTTTATTGTATTAATTTGAGCCGGAGTCCACATTCTCATCCTATATAACTGCATGCAAAGTGCATTTGCTTTCTCAGCACAGAAAAAAGCATATTCTCGACATGTTGGCCTCAGCTACAACTACAATGTTTGAAGGGTCAAAGCAGATGTTGTTCAAAGTAATGCATTGCACTACTTTTTGAACACTTTTTCCTCACCTATAGGCTGGGGTTTGCTCGTATGTTTTTAATTGAAGGGTTAGTTCACCCAAAAAGGAAAATTCTGTCATTAATTACTCAATAATTATTAATTAGTCAATAATGAGGCGGCGTACTGACCTAGAACCCGGAAACACTGTTTTTACTATAGCATAGGAGAATGACGTTGTTGTTTACTACAATGTCTTTACTCTGGGCCTTGAAAGTGTATGAGGGAGGGTCAGAAAGCTCTCGGATTTCATCAAAAATATCTTAATTTGTGTTCCAAAGATGAATGAAGGTCATGCAGGTTTGGAACAACATGAGGGTGAGTAATTAATGACAGAATTTCAATTTTTGAATGATTAAGAAATGAATAAAGTTGGGTTCAGTAGAGGGTGCCGCTCAAACAAACCTTTCAGCTTTAGCAATAAAAAGGTTTTTTTATTATAATTTTTTTAGCAAAGACGTTAGTTGTCAAAGTGACATTAAATACATAAAGTATATTTCTATTATTTAGCATTTGATTATTGCATGTTTGTGTAATATTCTGAGTTTGCATTTCACTGCTTTTATTCATTTTGAGGAATACTGAATCTGTTTTTGTGCAAGTGCAATGAGTAAATGCATGCTCACGTTTAGTCTAAAACTACAATAACCATCATGTGTGCAAACCAACGCCTCTGCATCCCGATTTCCCTCAACATGGGGACAGGAGGGGTTTCAGTCAATACATGGGAAAACAAAGTAACCTGCATTACTTATTTGAAAAAGTAACTCAGGTAGGCCTATTTGTTGTAAATTTAAAATTAATGCTCTACTTTACTAGTTACTTGTAATGTATTAGCCCCAACAATGGGTTAAGACTGGCAGGCATTTTGTGTATTTTAACTGTTATGCCATGCCACACTGTGCCAAAAGAATGTGAGCACTCCAAAAGGGAAATATATATATATATATATATATATATATATATATATATATATATATATATATATATATATATATATATATATATATATATATATATATATATATATATATATGTATGTATCTGCCTACGACTATAACTATTGCCACTGAAATAAAAATTCAGGATTTATCTTTCTCTTCACTGTATTATGAAGGGTCCTTACCTCCTCTTTCCAAATCACAACTCACCCCTCTTCTATCACTAGACAATGAGAAGTGAAGGAGCAAAAGACGTCATTGCATTTGAGTAGGCTATAGTAATCAGAGCAAAACCAGGAATTATTGGACCAGTGCTTTCTAAGAACAGTTGTCTATGGTTTGACTTTGAGACACTTTGTGGTGTTATGCATTAAAGATGAACCATTGTGAAAAGAAACACATTATTTTATATTCATATAAATCTATTATTTGCTTACACTTTAAATTTTACATCAGTGATAAGTGAGCGTTAATGTTGTTGAATGGGTTTGTTGCACCGAGTTGAGAATCCCTAATGCAGAACCTGTTGATTGTTAAAAGGTGCCCTCTGCTGGAAAATTATAAATTCTGTGTTAATAATTCGGGAGTGATCATTCGGATTTATTTTGTGCTAGTAAAAAAAAGGGAGAATCAGTGAATAATATTTGTAAATATATGAATACATTCATAAATTTAAAAATAGTATTTACTGCTTCTCCCTTTTTGGTGGGTTTATGATTGGCTGGCTGGCATTACATTGTCCTTTACATATATAGGCCTGTATGTAAGGGATAATGTAATGCCAGCAGGTCATTAATAAATTATTATTATTATTATTATTATTATTATTATTATTATTATTATTATTATTATTATTATTATTATTATTATCAACAATCAAATTTACAGTACTTGTTGTTCTGGGTGATGTGTCCATTGTACCATTGCGTTTCCATTTTTTTAACTGGAAACTCATATCAAGAGACCACATATCAAAGGTTTCATATTTATCATAAAAATAATACTGTAGACCTCCGATGCTGATATAATATCTAGCTCAGAGATTCATAAACTTCTGTTTGTTAGCCAAACTCCTCTGACCTAAAATATTTACTTGAAGTCCCCTCTGAAATATTAAGTTAGTATTTTAATAATTTAACAACTTGTTTGAATTTTCACGTTTCTCTGATATTGGTTAAAGATCACATGACACGCAGGTAAAGAAGTTAAATATTACATTTCTTTTGTTTTTTTAATTATTTGATGTTTTTATGATTCAATTAATTAGCTTTTCATCAACTCACAAAAACTACTTAGCTTTTAGTTATATGAATTGTATTCATTAACTAGACACATTATTTGTTTATATATTAATTTCATCTTTTGGCACTAACTTTACAGAAAAACTTTATGGAAAACTCTAAAGCATATCATTTTAAGTTTGTTAATGCATTGTTTGTCTTTTTCATGTCAATTACATTTGACAGACCGAGACTTGCAGTAATTGCTAATGAGTTGATCTTATCTTCAGTTGCTGTCAGAGTTACCTTTTCTAGAAATGCAGCTCTAGAAAAGCTTATATTCAGGCAGAAAAGCATCGGCCTGTCACATCAATTTACGTGGATAACAATCCCAGCTTGAGCTGCTCCCAAAAGACTGCTATTATAGCTCAGACAGTATGCGTGTGTTTATGTTTCACCTGCACGTTCTCCTGCTGCTGGTTCTGTCTGCAGCGCTCTCTCCTCCTCTGTCTCCTCCTCAGGCTCTTCAGTCGTTTCCTCTCTCTCTTGCTCAGCCTGCGTTCCCCAGTGGGAGTAGGTGTAAGCAGGGATGAAGTCACGCTGAGCCCTGCTGGAGCTCTGCCAGCCTGCTCTCCAGCCTCCTGTTCCTCCTCAGAGCTGCTGAGAGACATCAGAGGAGCTCTGTGGTTGAAGCTGCCTGCTTCCTGATCCTCACGCGAGCCTCTAACAATATCCGACCTAACAGGTTCAAGATCGGACCGTCTTGAAAGCATCATAGCCCTGCTATAGGAAGGCTCAGCAGGAGGGCTTATCCTATGGCGTGGGGGAGTGGAGGCCGGCTGGCTGGCTGTGGACCTCAGCGTATGTCCAGTCCGGAGATCGCAATCTGGAAAGAGCAGATGAGAGTATCCTCGTGGGGAGTATCGCCCCCTGTGGTGAGCCTCTCGATGGGTGTCCTTGTAGTCCAGACTGAACGCCTTCCTGTGGGCTAGTCTGACTCCGAGAGTGGCCCTCTGCAGGGGCCTGACCTCCAAGCACAGGGCCTCAGCCGTACGCCCAAGATCCTCTCTTCCATATGAGGCCATCTCCAAGATTAGACAACTCACTGTCGAACCAAGTCCTCCCCCCCAACTGCATCCAACTCTGCAGCAGGCCAGGAAACATTTTAGTTCATTGTTGAAGAGGTGAGCAGGAACATACTGGCCCCCTGAATTATTTTGCACTGTTGACAAAGGTAAAGCCCCCTAAATAGTGGCAGTTCAGCGACCCAATTGTCTCTGGGGGCCTATAGAATTCAAACAGCCCACAATGCATGCATTGTTATACGGGTGGTAAAATTAGGTGAAATAACTAGACCAACCTTTTTCAACAGACACAGTCAGCTCTTTTTCTGTCTGAACAATTAGAAGCATATGGGAATATGAGAGTCATGCTGACTGAAACGAAATATGTGCTCATTTCATACAGTTTATGTGGGGTCTTCTTATTATATTTATTAATATAGTGATTAAGTGCAAGTAGACAATTATTTCACCCCCACACACATACATTATTTCAACACACACACTACATAGGATTATTAGGAACACCTGTTCAATTTCTCATTAATGCAATTATCTAATCAACCAATCACATGGCAGTTGCTTCAATGCATTTAGGGGTGTTGTCCTGGTCAAGACAATCTCCTGAACTCCAAACTGAATGTCAGAATGGGAAAAAAAGGTGATTTAAGCAATTTTGAGTGTGGCATGGTTGTTGGTGCCAGACGAGCCGGTCTGAGTATTTCACAATCTGCTCAGTTACTGGGATTTTCACGCACAACCATTTCTAGGGTTTACAAAGAATGGTGTGAAAAGGGAAAAACCTCCAGTATGCGGCAGTCCTGTGGGCGAAAATGCCTTTTTGATGCTAGAGGTCAGACGAGAATGGGCAGACGGATTCAAGCTGATAGAAGAGCAACTTTGACTGAAATAACCACTCGTTACAACCGAGGTATGCAGCAAAGCATTTGTGAAGCCACAACACGCACAACCTTGAGGCGGATGGGCTACAACAGCAGAAGACCCCACCGGGTACCACTCATCTCCACTACAAATAGGAAAAAGAGGCTACAATTTGCACAAGTTCACCAAAATTGGACAGTTGAAAACTGGAAAAATGTTGCCTGGTCTGATGAGTCTCGATTTCTGTTGAGACATTCAGATGGTAGAGTCAGAATTTGGTGTAAACAGAATGAGAACATGGATCCATCATGCCTTGTTACCATTGTGCAGGCTGCTGCTGGTGGTGTAATGGTGTGGGGGATGTTTTCTTGGCACACTTTAGGCCCCTTAGTGCCAATTGGGCATCGTTTAAATGCCATGGCCTACCTGAGCATTGTTTCTGACCATGTCCATCCCTTTATGACCTCCTTATACCCATCCTCTGATGGCTACTTCCAGCAGGATAATGCACCATGTCACAAAGCTTGAATCATTTCAAATTGGTTTTTTGAACATGACAATGAGTTCACTGTACTAAAATGGCCCCCACAGTCACCAGATCTCAACCCAATAGAGCATCTTTGGGATGTGCTGGAACGGGAGCTTCGTGCCCTGGATGTGCATCCCACAAATCTCCATCAACTGCAAGATGCTATCCTATCAATATGGGCCAACATTTCTAAAGAATGCTTTCAGCACCTTGTTGAATCAATACCACGTAGAATTAAGGCAGTTCTGAAGGCGAAAGGGGGTCAAACACAGTATTAATATGGTGTTCCTAATAATCCTTTAGGTGAGTGTATATATATATTCATATATTCATATATATATATCATTGAATATTATATAATAATGTTATATAAAATATACATTATTTAGAAATGTATGATATGATATTTATTTAAATTATCTTTTAATTTTAATGGATAAAAATGGGTTTGTTGTGGTTATTTCAAGAACATATTAACTCAGTTTAATGCAATTTTGCTAGATTATTTAATCATTGATTTTGAATTAAATGATGGAAACAAACAAAGCTGCAAGATTATAACTAAATGACTAAATAACCAAATGTACTGAATGTTAAACAGTGAAAGATATTTAAAACCTTAATGTAAGCAAAGAAACAAGTGTGGCCAGAACCCTTACTGAAGTGACAGACAGCTGCCTGGGCTTCTGTCCTCCAAGAGTACAACGGTGATGGCTCTTTAATTGTCCTCTGCGGGGCTTGAACATGCAACCTTTCAATGACCAGCTCAGCATCTCCTCCACATCACTCACAACTTTGGCATGTTTCCAAAGAGACATTCATGTTCAATGCCATTGAAGGTAATATGGCACTATGTCGAAACCATGGTATCAAACACTTTTCTACATTGATCATCCGAGGATGTTGTTGACTTTGCTATATTGTAGTTGTAAATGTATTGATATTATTTATATTTGATCAATTTTGAGGGAAAATCTATGCTTCATGGTGTTAAAAGCGATCTGAATCGTTGGGAAACGGGGTCTCGTTCCATTCTACGCCGTCATTAATGTTCTTTCATCTTTTTGCCATGTTCTCACCAGATGGCAGCAGATTTCCGTTCAGGGTAACGCAGGGAACTGTCCACGGTGCTGAAAGTGCTTTTTCCTAATGCATCTCTACAACGAAAGCCATAGAGTGTGTACTATTATAATAATTCTAATAATCATCAAAAAATTTATGATATTCGAAAACATCATAATTATACTGGCATATTATGTTGTCAGTTTTGTAAGCACATACACATGAATATAATATCGATTTATCACTGCAAAAATAAAATAAACAAATAAAAAGGTTTTAGAGGGCTTTTTCTTTTACAGTGTGAAGAAAAAAAATCAATTTTCATATAATAATGTGTCTTTGTCAGCAAAACAGGCAACCAAGAAACAATTTAACAGATACAAGCACTTTAATGAATTTGTGTGTTCAACTTTCATAAAGTAACTGTTGAATATCTCAAAACGTATTGTACTAGAATAGCTCATATCCGAAAGGACAACTTTGTACTACTTTAAAGCTAGCACGACAGCTTTGCAAAGTGCGCGCTCCAACCTCTCAGCCATCTCTGACGCACTTAGCACGACTCGTATAAATGAATTCACTTCGTCACTGGCCGCCAATGATCGCAGCTCGAGCGTGCGGCACTTCCTGAGCCCGGAGCCCGCCATGCGTCTTCAGAGCAGCGAGGTGACCGGCGCGAGGGACTGTTTCTGAGTGACCGCTCTCACCATGGAGAGTTACAACAACACCACAGAAAGCCAAGACTGGAGCGGCAACGCGACGACAGTTAGCGAAGTTGCTCTGGTTTACCAAATAATCGGCTCGCTTTTCCTGGCCGCGTTAATACTGTTTGCCATATTGGGGAACGCGTGTGTCATCGCTGCCATCGCTTTGGAGAGATCGCTTCAGAATGTGGCCAACTATCTCATCGGCTCCCTGGCCGTCACAGACCTCATGGTGTCGGTGCTGGTGCTACCCATGGCAGCCCTGTATCAGGTTTTGAACAAATGGACTTTAGGACAGGAGATGTGCGATATATTCATCTCTCTTGACGTGTTGTGCTGCACCTCTTCCATCCTGCACCTGTGCGCAATCGCTTTGGATAGGTACTGGGCCATCACTGATCCCATAGACTATGTGAATAAAAGGACCCCCAGAAGAGCGGCTATCTTGATCAGCCTCACTTGGCTAATAGGATTTTCCATTTCCATTCCGCCCATGTTGGGTTGGAGGAAACCAGAGGACCGGGCGAACCCCGACGCGTGCACAATCAGCCAAGACCACGGGTACACCATCTACTCAACTTTTGGAGCTTTCTACATCCCCCTCATCCTCATGCTGGTCCTCTACGGGCGGATATTCCGAGCGGCGAGGTTTCGCATAAGGAAAACAGTGAAAAAACCCGAGAAAGCTAAAATCGCGGACAAATGCCTCTCGGTGTCTCCGGCGCTGTTCCCGAGGAAGCCGAACTGCGAGGTGGCCAAAACTTGGAGGCGAAGCGTGGAGCCGCAGCCGGGCTCGTGCGTAAACGGAGCGCTCAAACACACGGAAGACGGAGAGTCGTTCGAGATCACAGAAGTGCAAGCCGTCTCCAAAAACCACCTGAGCCTGCCTAACCACCCTCAGCCGTGCTTCGAGAACAGAAACGAGAAAAACACCGAAGCGAAGCGCAAAGTGGCTCTGGCCAGAGAGCGCAAAACGGTCAAGACTCTGGGAATCATTATGGGCACGTTCATTTTCTGCTGGCTGCCCTTCTTCATCGTGGCGCTTGTTTTGCCTTTCTGTCAAGACTGTTTTATGCCCGAGTGGCTGAGTGCAGTCATTAACTGGCTCGGATACTCCAACTCACTTTTGAATCCCATCATATATGCGTACTTTAACAAAGACTTCCAGAACGCATTTAAAAAGATATTGAAATGCAAATGTATTAGACAGTGAACAAAGCTCTTTGACGGATGCTAATATGCAGATATTGATTGTTAAAGAACTGCCCTAAAAGGCATTAATGGACAGTACTACAGCACAAGAAGAGTTAGAGCTCTGTCCTTGTGTGTGTGTGTCTATCTGTGAAGTTTATCTGCTTCCAACACAAAACAATGTGCATATACCACTGGATGGATTCAGATTAGATCAAGACTCTCAGACCAGCTGCGTTCGTGCATTACACTTTAAAGCCCTTAAACAAAAAACAAACAAAAAGCTTTTGTTTTACTGAAAGGCACCTTTCTCCGAGCAAGGAGCTGTTGGTGGGATTGTAAGCACACGGAGACACCAATATCCAGTTCGATTATTTGTGTAGAAAAATGTAATGTGAAATCATTTCTCTCACATCTATTTGTTTTCAGCAGAGTTTTCTTATATGACATGGACTGACTTGGAAATACCTTGAAATAAAAACATAAATCTAGATCACAAAAATTCACTGTATTTGATTCATTGCAGTTGGGAAGGGGGTCTTTAATGAGGTTGGAGAGAGCTTGCAAGGGAAATCTACACATTAGCACATTCAGATGTACAATTAAAGAAAGAAATGAAAAAAATATATCTATATTATGCATATGAATGAGTAAGTATGATGCAATCTTACTAAAGGATCTTTTTATTCTTTTGGCACACAAAGAAGCTTCTCAAGTCCAATACGGACATAAAATTCAAATATGCGCACATAGATAATAAAGCTATAAAACAATGCAAATTGTGTGGTAATTGTCAGTGACAGTATCTGAGATCCGAGTACACAATGATCGGTTTGCCTCAGGCACAGCTAGGCCTTTGTTTCTCTAATACTGCAGTCGTGCCACACCGCATTAAAAATCGAAAGTAGAACCTGTAAACCAGTTCCAAGTGATTAAAAATTACAACCCTTCTGTGTGTTCTCAACGGGCTTAAAGAGCCTAATACCCTCAATTAAGTCCAAGGCAAATAATACGACTTCAGCTATCGATATATAGACCTCCTCTCGTAAATCGAACTGGCTTTTGCCACCTCAAACACCCTTAACATGTCTCTCCAGATGTTTAATTCCTTAAAGCTAGTCCCTATAGATTATAAACCTCCTCCACTTCCAGTGACATTTTCAATGTATCTTGCAAGAGGCCGCATGCTCAGTGATGGGAGAGGCAATGGTGCAGAAATGTTATTCAAATAACATCCTAAGGCTCTGCCCACACAGAACATTGGCAAAATATAAATGTCAGAAAACATAAATGGAAAACACTCAATGTAATGTTTATGATTTGCCTTTCCCCTTACATTTGTAAACATGCTGACACACTGGCATGTGACGACGATGTTCGGAGGAGATGATGGCGTTGATAACTTGACAATGGATATTGTGAACGAACACAAAGCGCTCGTGGTAATATCCTCTGCTGGAGTGAAATTTTGCTGACTCACTCCTTTAGCGCAGGGCCCATGAACTAATTTAACCGATTTTCACTTGTGACATTTTTTTTTTTTAAATGTACCACCACTGCCGATGACAGTGGTCATGCCCCCATGTCAAAGTTATAAATGACCAGCCACTAACTTTGACTTGATTGGAAACTATAGGGGAAAGGCACAATATGTATTCCTCCCCCTTGTGCCCTGGAGTAAATTGAAATGGCCATGAGGGACATTCACAAGGTCATTCTAACCTTGATATACCTATTTGTGAGGCTAAATGACAAGTGAAAAGAACATTCTGAACTCACTCTCATCCTCCGAGGAAAGTCTCAGTCTAGAGACAACTAGTGGCTGTTAGTTACTCAGCTGACCTTTGCTTCAGAGCATTAAGAAGAGATTAAACTGCATGATTGTCATTTCTTAAAAAATAAAAAAAAAGTGATATATTGCCAAAGACCTATGAATCATCACTTCCTTGCTCTTACACAGCATGCTCTGATGGATATATCCCTGCTGGATAGCATGTTAAAAGCATATAACAAACTACATCTGTATGATAATTTGTGATAAAGCAAAGATCTCTGGATTGTATCACATGACCTTGTTGAGTGTACGTATTAAAAGGACGACTAAATAAATAAAAAATCAGCAGCTCGATTGGAACATTAATTATTTTACAGTTCAGGTTAAAGTTGTTTAAAGCTGTTTAAAATGTAAAACATTTTAGTGAATTGGCACTTTACTTAAAGCCCTTATGTATAATGCATTATAAAAGTATTTTTAATACAGTAATTATGCCTTGTAATGCAACTTATAATGCATTGTATGATCTCATGAATAATTGTAACCAGTTATAATACATTACTTATCTATTCAATGAGCACATCTTTAGAAAGTATAATGCATTAAAACACTTGACAAACAACCAATTTCAGAACCTGCAGATATTATAATGCATTTTAACTTTGGTTACAATTGTTCATGAAAAGATATAATGTATTATAATAATGCACATTAAATACCTTTATAATGCATTATACACAAGTGCTTTAAAGGCACACTATGTAGTTTTTCTCCGCTAGAGGTCACCTATTCAAAACAAAGTTGTAGTTTGATGACGCCTTCATCTCACAACTGGTGGAAAAGAATCGTGACGGGACGTGGGCAGAAATCATGTTCATGGATGAGATTATTAACGTTACTGTAGTATGAAGCAGAGCATGGCCGAGTGCTGTGGGAGCTGAACGAGGTCGCTGAAGCGATTGCTAATGAGAGATGAGAGTGACACACTTTTATTATGACACAGTCGCTGCTTCTGCTTCTTCCGGTCAAGCGCATGTGGTGTAACGCAGCGCTGTTTTATCAAATTAGATACTTTTTAGTGTGTTGAAAAGGATGTTATAACGTTACTCTGTGCATTCGCTCCGCGGCTGCTATGAGACACTTGTTGCACACTGCAGTAAGTTAGATTGATATTAAAATATCATATAAAAAAATACTGGATGGCTTGTGTTGCTAAATGGCATGCAATTCATTTTTAAAGGGGTCATGAATTGAGAAATCTACTTTTCATTCAGCCTTTGATATATAAAAGTTCATCGTGATATAAGAATGTCCTGTAAGTTTCGGAGCTGAAGACGTCCTTGTTAGTAAAAAAAAAACAAGCTTTTATTGACACCAGGCCCAGCAAACGCTCAATCTCAGAATATGCCAACCCTTGACGTCATCGTGTGGTGAAACGCCGCCTCAACAGTACACCTGATTCTGTAGGCATGGGTGCTAAAGCATCAGTGACAGGTGAAGTACAGACAGCGGGTTGTTCATGTATTAGGGCCAGGACGCTGTTGTAGTCATGTGGCAGCTTTTGTGGAAGGTCAGTAAAGTAAGGACAATTTAGGGCACGGAAATTTTTTTGTTTATTGTATTGTGAAATTATTAATTAACTAATAAATGTACTAAACTGAAATGTTTAGTGTGTGTCATTCATGTTGCACAAGTTGCTTAACAGTAACCATCACTTAACCTTTGTGGCACCATCTGAAAAAAAAAATTGTAAAATATGATAATTTTGAAACCTTGCCAATGATCCAAAAAACACTTCACTAACTAGCACACAAAATACCATTGGTTTACTACTTCCGCCACCTCACCGGAAGATGTACCTATGTTCTTTTTTACAGTAGCGCCCCCCCCGGAAAAAGGTGGATTGATTATGTGTAGCCTAAAGGTCTAACTAAACATAACTTACCACACTGCGGGCCAAGTAATATAAAAATAACATTCCAATAAATTGCGGGTGGATGAGAGATAAATCATTGTGTTTGTTTGATAAAGACATTTTGCTAGCCCTAGCTGTGGGATGAATCATTCCGGTTGTCGTTTTCCCACGCGCTTTTAAAATAATGCCTCACGTGTACTCACGGGGGAGCCGAAGCTCATTAAATATGCAAAGCTTATCCAATCATAGCAGTGGGCGTTTACTTCCAAGTCTTCAGTGCGGCACACCCATAAAAATCGAGCATTCGATGAGGGAGGCTCAAAACCAGGGCAGAAAATAGACTATTACTTATTCATTATGATGTTTAATGTAAAAAACCACGCAAACTTCATAATTTGACCTCAGACAAAAGTATAAAAAAATGTAAAAAGACAGTTCATGACACCTTTATTGTTGTATGACGGAGAAAATGCTGTATTACTGTACAATATTAGTTTTCTGTCTAAATGTATCCAAACAGTTGTTCCCTTGTCTAATAAAACATATAATATATTAAAGCGTCTTTGGTGTTACCGGAAATCGAGGGTAACGTGGGTTTGATGTCATTGATAGGCGACACGGACCTGGTTAACATTTCTTATCTCCCTGGATTTAAAGTGCCCCTATTATGGATTTTTGAAAATTACCTTTCATGTAGTGTGTAAGTGAATGAAAACATCCTGCAAAGTTTTCAATCTGAAAGTGCATCGTATATAAAGTTATTGTCTCTCAAAAGTATGAGACGACTCTGACTCAATTAAACGATTCAAACCACCTCAAAACTGCAGCAGATAATGGATAGCATCATGTCAAGAAGACGCTGTACTCTACAATGTGTTTATTGTGTCTCATATTGTATAGCTAGCACTGGGCTAATGTATGCGTTGTTAATGATACAGTTCCCGCATGTGCACCGCAATAAATTTGAAACACACACACGTACACGCTTGTTAATGCTGATGGTGAGGAATTACAGTTAAAACATCTCATGATGTACCTCAAAATGTGTAGCATCACTGAGAAACGTCCTGCTCAAGGATTCGGGTTGAATAATTAGTTCTTCAAATGTTTCATCGCACTCCAATGTTTCACTTCAGTCTTTAGTGTCACATGATCCATCAGAAATCATTCTAATATGCTACTTTGGCAGTCAAGAAACATTTTTATTCTTATTATTATCAATGTTGAAAACAGTTGCACTGCTTCATGTTTTTGGCAACCATGATACATTTTTCAGGATTCTTTGGTGAGTAGAAAGATAAAAAAGCATCATTTATTTTAAACAGAAATAATTTGCAACACTGTCTGTTTCAACTTTTGATCAAGTTAATACATCCTTGCTGAATTTAATTCAATTCAATTCAATTCAATTCACATTTATTTGTATTGCGCTTTTCACAATGCATATAGTTTCAAAGCAGCTTCACAGAAAAAATGCATGCGTCTACATTACAATTTAAAGTGATTTGTCCACGTTATGCATTTCAGAAATGAACATATACAAAGCACACAGATTAGCTAACAATGTATGAATTAATATATATGTAATAATTAAGGCACAGAAAAAAGGGAAATAAGAATACATGTTGTTAATGAATAGGGTATATAGAGATGAGCAATGGTGCGTGTTGATGCAGAGCTACATCATCTGAAGTCCTCGCAGGAGCTGGAGTCCTCTCTTGACAGGTGTTGGTCCTCTGCAGTCTTTATGAGAGGCTGGATCCAGACTGGAGCTGACGGACTCTCTAGTTACCTCGGGATGGGCGTCTCGAGATAAAACAGAACAGAGATTAGCATAGCTGCTGTTCAAAGCATTAAGCAAAGACAATCATGTGCACTGGTATAACTGGAGTACAAGGTTATGAGATGCATTATGTGAATGCTTGGCTAAAGAGATGAGTCTTTAATCTACATTTAAACTGGAGGAGTGAGTCTGAGCCCCGAACATTATTAGGAAGACTATTCCATAGTTTAGGTGCCAAAAATGAAAACGTTCTTACCCCTTTAGTGGACTTAGATATCCAGGTACACCAGAAGCCCAGAGTTTAGTGATCTTAAAGATTGTGATGGGTTATAAGGCGATAGAAGATCAGTTAAATACACAGGAGCTAAACCGTTTAGGGCCTTATAGGTCAGTAGCAATGCTTTATAATTGATACGGAACTTAATAGGTAACCAGTGATGTTAGAATTGGTGTTATATGATCATATTTTCTTGACCTAGTAAGAACTCTAGCAGCTGCATTTTGGACTAATTGCAGCTTGTTTATTGAGGATGCATGACAGCCAGCTAGTAATGCATTACAGTAATCTAGTCTAGAGGTCATGAATGCATGAACTAACTTTTCCGAAAAAAGAGACAGATAGCATGTTCCGTAGCTTAGCAATGTTTCTGAGGTGGAAGAGGGCTGTTTTCGTAGTATTTGAAATATGATTTTCAAAAGACAAGTTGCTGTCTAATATAACACCCAGGTCTTTTACTGTAGCGGATGAAGTAACAAGGTCATCCTTCTAAATGCAAAATTATATTCTAAGAGATTCTGTATACAGGTTTTTGGTCCAATAAGTAATACCTCAGTCTTATCTGAATTTAATAGGAGAAAATTACAGGTCATCCAATATTTGATATCTTTAACACACTCTGTCAGCTTGGATAATTTAGAGATTTCATCTGGTCGTGCTGAAATATATAACTGAGTATCATCAGCATAACAATGGGAACTAATTCCATGTTTTCTTAATATTACCAAGTGGCAGCATATATATTGAGAATAACAGAGGGCCTAACACAGACCCTTGCGGCACTCCATAATTTACCGTTATCTAAGATTTTTCCCAATTGGTAACGTTCTGATAGATACGATCTAAACCACTTTAATGCCTGTCCCTGAATACCAGTGTAATTTTGTAGACGATCTAAGAGTACTTTATGATCTATGGTGTCGAATGCAGCACTAAGATCAAGTAAAACTAAGAAAAAATTGTAAAATTAGTAAAATTGAGATACAGCCTTGGTCATTTGTGATTTTAACGATCGCAGTTTCTGTGCTATAATGGGGTCTGAATTTAAATATTAATTGTTTTAAAAAAAAAACATCTTAATGAACCCAAATTTTTAAACCGTAGCATATGATTTATTCGCAATGTATTCAAAACAATATAAAAAGGTGTCCTACTACATACAATGCATCGATCTCTCCCAATGGCACTTTCAATGTGTTTTATCAATTATTATGGTATTTCTGTGAGCTAAGCATCTATTATAGAGGTACATCCACAGACTGATTTTAAGGCTGTGTAAGTGAAAGACCCTAAGCTAAAGGTGAGTTTACACTAATGGATGTTCAGTGCATTACCACAGTCACTTGAGTTTCTGTTTCAGTGCTGGTTTTTAAAAATGTCAAACCAAAGAGCTTCAAGGGATCAAAAGTCCCCAGTTTGGTTCATGACAATATTTATTCAAAAAGAAACAGGATGCATGCTAGTTTTTTGTTATATATGGACACATCATTCTTGTAGCTCTTGTATGGCATGTACAAGTCCTATAGATACGGCAGAAAAGGAGTACAGGAAAGAAATTCACACGAGCCAGTGACTGAGTAATGTGGTTTGACAGAATCTGAAAGAGGTTTTACATTTGAATGCAAACTGTCTTTAGTCAAATGTAAATTTTCCTTATTGCACTCTTTTTCGCTCTATTGATGCTTCAGATGAAATGACAATAAAAAGAGAAAAATTAGCAATAGCAAAAAATAGCAATTTTACGTCTTTGCATCTCAATAGAGACTAGCCGAGGGGCACAATAATGTCATTGTGTGATTGGTCATGAGTCACGTCTTCAGTTACAGTCACCACACAGAAGCCTCACTGAAGTCACGTTTCAGATCCCCTCTGACTGACTCTGGGGCCACAGAGCGCTTGTTTACTTCAGAGCATAAACATCTTATCTTCAATTAATGTTTGTACCGACACAGCTGACATATAGTTGTAGTTTTAACAATGTGTACAGACTGTTTTTAATAAAACATGAGAGATTTTCTTCACTGCGTTCTTTCTCTTCGTGGTGTTGGGCGATGTGGACTGAGCAGCACAATTTCTATTGCTCTACTACCGGCTCCATTAAATGAGTAATTCTATTAGCTTTCTTTCACACACTGACCCAGCCATTTAAAGATTCAGCTGATGGTCTCGCTGCTATTGGCCTGTAGCACATTCCAGCCAACTTTCCCTAAGTGCCTGTGGCTTGCGAGAGCGCGTCTGAACATTAAAAGATGGAGAATGTGGGGCAGAGAGGAGGCGTAGCTGATGGATAATAACAGCATGGACCCGGTCTACATACATTTGGTCACATTTAATCATAATACTTTGTAATTATATAACATTTTACCAAAATTGAAAAAACTAAATTAGTCATATCTGTACATTTCAAGCTGTAACTTTAACAATGCATTTATTTATAAAATGTATAAAATAATTGATAAAATATGTATTTTAAATAAATACATTTAAATAATATTTATTAAAAACTTTGTATTAATCTATGACATAATTGATAAGATATAAAAATGTATAATATTTTCTTTAAAGGAAAATTAGTGCTGTCAAATCGATTAATTGCTATTAATTGCATCTAACAAAAATATGGAAATGTACTGTGTGTGTGTATATATACACTATATTGCCAAAAGTATTGGGACACCCCTCCAAATCATTGAATGCCGGTGTTCCAATCACTTCCATGGCCACAGGTGTACAAAATCAAGCACCTATGCATGCAGACTGCTTCTACAAACATTTCTGAAAGAATGGGTCGCTCTCAGGAGCTCAGTGAATTCAAGCGTGGTACCGTGATAGATTGCCACAAGTCCATTCGTGAAATTTCCTCAGTACTAAATATTCCACAGTCAACTGTTAGTGGTATCAATTGGGAACAACAGAAACTCAGCCGAGCAGCTGCATCCAAGCCTTACATCACCAAGTGCAATGCAAAGCGTCAGATGCAGTGGGGTAAAGCACGCCGCCACTGGACTTTAGAGCAGTGGAGACGTGTTCTCTAGAGTGACGAATCACGCTTCTCTGTCTGGCAATCCGATGGATGAGTCTGGGTTAGACTGTTGCCAGGAGAACGGTACTTGCCTGACTGCATTGTGCCAAGTGTAAAGTTTGGTGGAGGGAGGATTGTGGTGTGGGGTTGTTTTTCAGGGGTTGGGTTTGGCCTCTTAGTTCCTGTGAAATGAACTCTTAATGCATCAGCATACCAAGACATTCTGGACACTTTCATGCTCTCAACTTTGTCTCAACTTCGTGACTGCGCACCAGTGCACAAAGCAAGGTCCATAAAGACATGGATGAGCTAGTTTGGTGTGGAGGAACTTGACTGGCTTGCACAGAGTCCTGACCTCAACCCAATAGAACACCTTTGGGATGAATTAGAGTTGAGACTGCGAGCCAGGCCTTCTCGTCCAACATTAGTGCCTGACCTCACAAATGCGCTTCTAGAAAAATGGTCAAAAATTCCCATAAACACACTCCTAAACCTTGTGGAAAGCCTTTCCAGAAGGGCTGAAGCTGTTATAGCTGCAAAGGGTGGGACAACTCCATATTAAACCCTACGGATTATAAATGGGACGTCATTAAAGTGCATGTGTATGTAAAGGCAGGCGTCCCAAAACTGTTGGCAATATAGTGTGTATATACTGTATATACACTGATCAGGCATAACATTATGGATAACACTGATTATCACTTCATCACGGCACCTGTTAGTGGGTGGGATATATTAGGCAGCAAGTGAACATTTTGTCCTCAAAGTTGATGTGTTAGAAGCAGGAAAAATGGGCAAGCGTAAGGATTTGAGTGAGTTTGACAAAGGCCAAATTGTGATGGCTAGACGACTGAGTCAGAGCATCTCCAAAACTGCAGCTCTTGTGGGGTTCCCGGTCTGCAGTGGCAAACAGTTGCTCAACTGTCTAATAAATCATATAATATATTCAAGCATCTTTGGTGTTTCCATGGTTTCTAAAAATAAAATTGGAAATCGAGGGTAACGCGGGTATGATGTCATTGACAGCCGACGCACGGACATGGTCCGTATCCTGGTTAAAATGGCTTATTTCTCTGGATTTAAACATTCTTGGCAACATTTGGGATATTGAAAGTACACAAGTCAACAAAATATATAACACTGTTCTAGTGGTTTTTGGATATTTTAATAAAAAAATCTTACATATTGTGCCTTTAAACTAAAACAAAAATGATTGTCAATAAATAAAATTACTAATAAATAATACATTACAAAAGCACATAAAATTACAACAAAAAAAAAATTAAATTTACAAATAAAAGCTACTCATTTTGATTAAAATAGTACCACATTCAAAGTATGGCGTGTGTGTAGTCGTCAGCTTGATTGGGGATTCTTATACTCAACATACTAATTAATCATGTAAATTATTGAATAAACAGACATCATACATGGTCTCTGCCAACCCAGCACTTCACCACAATCTCTCCATTCAGCTAGGTTCATCAACCATAACTCCGTCCAGGACAGCCAGGAACCTTGGAGTTGTGATTGATGATCAGCTAAAATTCACTGACCACATCACTGCAACAACCCGGTCCTGCAGATTTGCGTTATACAACATTAGGAAGATTAGACCCTTCCTATCAGAGCATGCCACACAACTACTGGTCCAAGCTCTTGTTCTCTCCAGACTGGACTACTGTAATGCTCTTCTAGCGGGCCTTCCGGCATGCACTATCAAACCCTTGCAACTGATCCAGAATGCAGCGGCGAGGTTGGTCTTTAACGAGCCGAAGAGAACGCATGTCACGCCTCTCTTCATCAGTCTGCACTGGCTGCCAATAGCTGCTCGCATCAAATTCAAGGCACTGGTGCTCGCCTTCAAAACAACCACTGGCTCTACACCAATATACCTAAACTCGCTCGTTCAGACTTACACACCCACCAGGAACTTACGTTCTGCCAGTGAACGACGCCTTGTGGTGCCATACCAGAGAGGCATGAAATCGCTCTCACGGACCTTTTTCCTGGACCGTTCCCAGCTGGTGGAATGACCTGCCTATCTCAATTCGTGCGGCCGAGTATGTTGCCATTTTCAAAAAACACCTAAAGACACATCTCTTCCAGCAGCACCTGACCAATCAAGAATAGCACTTATCATTCTATTCATTTTCTGTCTGTCTAATTTATAAAAAAAAAATATAAAAAAAACCTGTCCTGTGTGTTCTGTGCTAGATTAACTGAGACTTGTTACAGCACTTGCATACTGTTGCCCTTGACTGTTCTAGTTGCTTCTTTTGCTCTCATTTGTAAGTCGCTTTGGATAAAAGCGTCTGCTAAATGACTAAATGTAAATACAGAAAATAAGATGCTGAACTCTTTTGAGGAAGACCAAAGTAGAAGTTTAACAATGCGTATCGCTCTTTTCTGTGCAATTACAATGGGAACTAAAGCTTGAAAGCTTAGAAAAAAGTTTGCAAAAGTGGTCAGTGAATAATTTAGCTGAATCTTTGAAAAGTTTCTTAAAAGAATGAGCCAGACTTTCCTACCTCTCTCATGAAGGGTCATGGGTGGCCATGGCTCATTGATGCACAAAGGTTGGTGTGGTCCGATCAAACAGACGAGCTACTGTAGCTCAAATTGCTCAAGAAGTTAATGTTGGTTCTGATAGAAAGGTGTCAGAATACACAATGCATTGCAGTTTGTTGCATAAGGGGCTGCATAGCCACAGACCAGTCGGGGTGCCCATGCTGAGCCCTGTCCACTGTCGAAAGCGCAAACAGCGGGCATGTGAGCATCAGAACTGGACCACGGAGCAATGGAAGAAGGTGGCCTGGTTTGATGAATCACATTTTCTTTTACATCTCGTGGATGGCTGGGTGTGTGTGTCACTTACCTGGGGAACACATTACATCAGAATACACTATGGGAAGAAGGCAAGTCGGCGGAGGCGGTGTGATGCTTTGGGCAATGTTCTGCTGGGAAACCTTGAGTCCTGCCATCCATGTGGATGTTACTTTGACATGTACCACCTACCTAAGCCTTTTTGCAGACCATGTTCACCCTTTAATGGAAACTGTATTCCCTGGTGGCTGTAGCCTCTTTCAGAAGGATAATGCGCCCTGCCACAAAGCAAAAATGGTTCAGCAATGGTTTGAGAAGCACGAGTTTGAGGTGTTGACTTGGCCTCCAAATTCCCCAGATCTCACCTCGAACTTACAGGACTTAAAGGATCTGCTGCTAACATCTTGGTGCCAGATACCAAAGCACACCTTCAGGGGTCTAGTGGAGTCCATGCCTCTAGGGGTCAGGGCTGTTTTGGCAGCAAAAGGGGGACCAACACAATATTAGGAATGTTGTCATAGTTTTATGCCTGATCAGTGTTTACATATATATACACACACACACACACACACACACATGCACACACACACACACACACACACACACACATACATATTGCATACTTATAAACACTAATAAAAGCACTTAAAAATCATTAATAATTTATAAAAATATAATAAAATATATTTGGATAACATTTTTTAATATTTTAAATAATTTATACACGTCTTATGAATGTTAAACAGACAAAGTGCTTTTAGGCTTTTAATATTAGTCATATTGTGTTTTATTACTTGAATAACATAGTTAATCAAATGTAATTTTCTGTCTAATGAAACAGAATATCACAACTTCCTGTGCCACGTTGACTTAGGTGCCGTTTACACAACAGTTTTAGCTTTCAACTAAAAACAGGAACAATTTGTATGCGTTTTGTTCATTTACACAGAACAGCATTTTGTGTGTGTGTGTGGGGGGGGGGGGGGTTAGGGTCTCAAAATGCACATTTTTGAAAACTTCTTTCAAAGTGCAAGTTTCTATGTATAAACCACAAAAATGCGAATTTGTGAAAACGGTGATGTCATGTGTATTACTTGTTCAGTCGATATGCGGGTATAGTGTTTCTTTACAAAGTGACTGGCCTGGCAGCATAATACAGCATTTGTAGTCATTTTCTGTACAAAATACTTTTCAAAAACGCAAAGGAAAAACTTTTCCTTTTTAGTTGTCGTGTGAACGACCACTCAGTCTAATGAAAAAGAATATCCCAAGTTCCTGTATTCTGTTGACTTAGTTAGGCAGCAGATTGTCTTTAATTACATGCTAATCTATTTAAATTGTCCACATGCAGGGTACAATGCAAAAATGTAATTCAGATGAGTATCACAAAGAGCTGTTCCCTGGCCATTGCCATTAGATTAACATTAAAAATGCAATGAGTATTGCACTTCTTTAGACCCCCTCTGTGGCACAGAACCCCTCGTGGTGCACAGAAATGTTTGTGGCGTAAGCTCTGTCCTTTTCCCCCCTATTCATAAGAAATAATACACAGCTATTTGGAAACTTGTTGCCAATGCTGAGAGCTGTGCTGCCATGGAGATGCTCTAAAGCCGAACCTCCGCAGTTCTAAGGGAGCAATTACCTGATGACATCAAAGCCCTTCAGTTGCACAATAGAAGCATGCAGGACAGACAGGCTTCAAACAAATTAGTCTGAAGATTCCACTCATTTGCATTAAATTTCCACTCTACGTCCACAGAGCAGAGACCAACAGCAGGATGCAAATCAAACGTTAAGAGTAAACAATGTTTGATGTACGGGAAGTACATTTATGCTTGAGGAGAATGAAGGAAATGCCTCATTATTGAAGCATTCCGGGAGGCCGACGATGTAGTTCACTTATTATTAAGTTATTACACTGTAAATAGTTCTAAATAGGCAATAGTTCCTTACAGTGACGCAAGAACTCTGATTCAACTGTCAGAAAACAACTGAAATTAAACACTTATGTCTAGTTTTAGGCTTATCCAAACTAAAATGCATGTTTGAGGGGTCTTAACTGAAAGCAACTTGCACTGACATAATCTTAAAGGGATAGTTCACCCAAAAAGGAAAATTAGCCCATGATTTACCAGGGTTCTTCCTACATTAAAATTTTTTTGCCTGCCGCCAAAACGAATGTATGTCCCGCCAAAGCCTTATTTGATCAGTTATTGTGATTTATGAGTGATGTAGATGACTGCTGCGCTTGTGATAGGGCGGAGGGACAGAGAGAACGAGCAGCGAGCCCTGCCCCGCGTGCACTCTCTCTGTCTTTTAAAATAAAAGTCTTAGCTCTCTCATATTTCACATATTAATCAAAATCAAAAGGCACTAACAGACTTTTTTCTGGATTTTCGGGAGGAGATTGGAGCTTTAGCTTTAATTTCTAAATTTCCATAACTGTTTATTTCACACCAACATAATGAACTGTTCTGCATCTGTGAGAGTGTGGGCGGGATTTTTATATTGCATCTCTACTTCCTGCTCTCTACCGCGCAGATTCTCTGCCCCAAATCTGTGCAAGATGTCGGCGCCATATTCGGACCTCCGGAGGCTTCAGTTACTTCAGCGGAAGCCAATGAAGTCGCATCGTCCATATTTTTTTACGGTCTATGGTTTAAACAACTGATCTGTCCAACACTGAACTAACGGATCAGTTTAATCATTTACTTAAAACACATCTGAAATGAGAACACAAGTGTGCTTAGCCCAATTTAGCAAGAGTGGATAGTAAGAATTAGTTTTAATTATAAACGGTATTTCAGCTTGTTTCTGTTGACAATGTGTAGTAAAATAAATAGCCTAAAATCTTGTAGTTTAGACTGGAGTGAGGTGATACCAGAACAAAGTTGTTATTAGCTGAATATTTTATGAAATTGTATATGGCAGAAAATTAGGCTATTTGAATTTTTTTAAATACTACTTTTTAATATTGATATGATTATATACCAAAACAATTATCTGTAAATAGTGTACAAAATGAGGAACAAAAACAAACATCAAGGTATCAAAATAAGATAAGCAAAAATTACAAACTGTTTCTTTGGATTTATTTTAAATTTATTGTCAGTATTACTCTTGCAGATCATGTCGGTAGGGTACTTTTTACTGTGTTTTGTGTGTGTATGTCCATGTCCGTCAGCTACCACCGAAGACCATTTTTCACCCAGGAAAAACCCTGCTCACCCTCAAGCCAGGTGTATATGTCATTCTTCTTCCAGACAAACACAATTGGAGTTATATTAAAAAATGTCCTGGTTCTTCCAATCTTTATAATGGCAGTGAATGGGGGGTCGAGATTTTGAAGTCCAAAAAAATTAATCAATCACAAAAGTAATCCACACGGCTCCAGGGGGTTAATAAAGGCCTTTTGAAGAGAAGCGATGCGTTTGTGTAAGAAAAATATCCATATTTAAAACTTTAAACTTTAAAAGAGTAACCCCTGACCTGACGCGGAGGCAAGAGGATGGAGGAAAACAAAACACCAGTCACAAATTAGAAGTCTAGTTTAAAAACAAGAATTTTTAAAGAGAAATGTTGGAGGATTCTGATATAAGAGAAGAGGAGCTTGCGTTTGTTTGAAAGCTTACGATACTCCTACTTCCTACATTGCGTCAGGGGTTACTCTTTTGGCGCAAGTCTACTTGCGTAGGCCAAAAGTTATTACTAGTTATTTTAGTTTCTAAAGTTTTAAATATGGATATTTTCTTACAAAAATCCATCGCTTTGCTTCAGAATCCCCTGGAGGGCTGTGCTCAAAATATCGATACAACGATGTATCGTCATGAACTCCTGACGATGCGCGTATTGATGCAACAGCTGCCATATCGATATTATGCGCTTCTAAATGTAACCAATTATCACGTGAGTCAAGTGGTGCCAATTTTAGCAACGCGAGCAGCAGTCCAAGACATTCAAAATGGATGAGAATTTTAAGTTGTTCGTTTTTGCAGTGCGCCTCCCATCCATTAAATATTTGTGCTTTGTTACTAGTGATATGAAACAAAGTCTCAGATTTCAAATTACGTCAAATTTATTCCGAAATCTAAAAACATGACTTATATTTAGGCGCGAGATCGCTCTGGCAGCTCAGCTCATGAGAAGCTGCAGGCGGTTGCGCGCTGCGCAAGTGAACTGATCTTCCTCTGCCTAATACCAGTTGCAGCCCGAAATAAACATGAATGTGCATCTGAAAGTCTGTTAAGAGATAGAGTAGGCTACAACTTACCGAAATCCATATAATGTCTCATGTGATCGCTCAATCAATGTTTCAAGACATCAACTAAATTAGCTTGTAAACAATGTCACTTAACATCACATTTACCTCGGAAAATCCATATCCAGTGTCCATAAATTAATCAGTGAGCTAGAAAAATTGACTATAGAGAGGAGCATTTTGCTAAATATAGCCTATGCACCATATTACATATTCATTATAATTTATGTTTTTTAATATATTTCATGCATGTTTGAACTAATCTGGCAAGTTTTTATGACAGCCACCATTTAAATTTAAATTTCAAAAACGAAATGGATTTTCTAAATCTAATATTATAACTTTATTATTTTAAAAAACATAATTGAGTGCAATTTAAGTATTTGTACAAATCAGTTCATTTTTGACCTTCTGTAGGCTATTATGGTAAATGGACTGCATTTATATAGCGCTTTTAACAGACCTACGGCCATCCAAAGCGCTTTACATTTTGCCTCACATTCACCCATTCACACACTCATGGCGGTGTCAGCCATGCAAGGCGCCATCCAGCTCGTCGGGAGCAGCTGGGGTTAGTTGTCTTGCTCATGGACACCTCGGCACTTGGTCAGGTGGAACCGGGGATCGAACCACCAACCTTCCGGTTTGTAGACAACCTACATGAACCACTGAGCCACTGCCGCCATTATAGTAGGCTACAACTGACTCCCATAGTTTACAGCATTAGTTGAGAGATGTGTGTACCTGATATGTATCCAAAATAATCTATATTGAATCGAGGCATTCCAAGCTTTTTTTGTGACAATTTATTTAATTCATTTAACACATTGCTTTTGAATAACAAAAACAAAATCGTTTTTCACTTATCACAACTGTTATACACTGGTTATTCAATAAACTGATATTAACTGTTACTAAACTCTGCTCAAAAGAAATTCCAAATTGATCCATATCGTGATACGTATCGTATCGTGACTTTAGTATCATGATGTGTATCGTATCGTGACATTGTTGGTGATACACAGCCCTCGTATGGATTACTTTTATGATGGACGGATGCACTTTTTTTGACTTCAAAATCAGGCCATTCACAACCATTATAAAGATTGGAAGAGCAATGATATTTTTTAATATAACTCTGATTGTATTCGTTCCTCTGAGCAGAAGACAGAAAATCATATGTGTGATAGTATCTTACTGGTTAAGGGTCTGAGGTACTAACTCAGGATGTGAGTTCCGTTTTTAACTGGGATCAGCCAGTTATTGAGTCACCGAGATCACAGTCTTGCTCAACACAATTGTGTCACAGAGCCACTTAACAGCACTTTGCTCCAGTGCGACCTGTCCTTGCAATTAGTATACAAAAAGTCACTTTGGATCCAAATGATCTGCCTAATAAACTATGAACTACTTCAGAGTTCATCATTATTTGCTATTACGCAGCGCTATGTTGTCTCTCACCTTGTATAAGGTGAAAACAGCGTTCAGGGTAATCGTGTATTAGCCACATTTCCAGTGGGCAATGTTCTGTACAGTGGCTCTATATATCACACCGTCCTCATTAAGGAAGACCTGAAACGTGCAGAAGTCATTTATAAAGCATGAAAGGGTGAAAAATCTCATTGATCTCTCAGTCAACCTCATTGCTTTTAATATGACACTTTGCAAGTCTTACTTTAAAGAACCGGTTCACCCAAAAATGAAAATTCTGTCATAACCTCATTCCAAACCTGTCTTTCTTTCTTCACTTCAAGACTTCTCTTCTTCTGCCAAATTTTGATAGACAAAGAACAAAAAAATTGGCCACAATGTTTGCCATAACTCAATTACTGATCTGCTAATGGCTTTCTCAAACTAAGCGAGAGGTCTGTGGTTTTTGGTGCCCTGATATAATTCAAGTTACGAAATGTAACGAAATGAAACAAAATGTTCGACCCAGCTGTTAAACACATTCAAACTATCATTGGTCCGTGGCGATTACGTAATAGGAAGGTGTGGCTCTGAGGCGTGGCTTCTTCTCCAGTTCATTTCTTCAGTCCGTCGAGGTTAGACATGTGATAAAAACATGAACACACTGGAGCGCTGTAGAATCTGAAGTTTAATTCTAATTACTGACACTGTTTTTCATGTTTAGTATTGTAAAGATCCTTGCTTTAAAGTATTGTATAAAGTGCTGTAGCTATAAAAATGTGACTTGAATGCCAAATTGCAGAGCTGGTGCAAACATATTGCCATGATCAGACACTTTTTTTTACTGCCTTTTTCTCGCAAGTCATTTTTTTACTTTGTTACTGAGAGGAAACCTAGCGCACACACACACTCATAGGCCTACTTGTTACAACAAAGAGCGAGATCACACAGCTCTATGAGACGTCCCACATTCATCCCCTGCTGTGACCTGCTCGAGTCAGTCAGTAAAGCAACAACACACCTTAATCCTCTTGTATCCATCCCTGCATTTATACAAAGAGTGATAATTAACTCTGCTTCACAATGCAAATTCCTCCCCTATAATCCTGTTGTTGTTAGTGGATGTTTTGTTCTGCAAGCTATAGATAACAAATCTCCAAGTCAAGCATTAGGAGTCAATGCTATTAGCTAATGGGCATAAAGTTTCTTGCCGGAAAAAAGTTGCAGGCACATTTTAGACAGAAAATATTGGGCAAATTTCCTGTGATGTTTTGTGCGTGGAGTGTGAACGTTTAAATGTTTGTAAAATGTCACAGATAAAAATGTCAAATCCCTACATGTCTTTGATCTGCAAAAGTCTCCTGGGATAAACCTGGCAGCTGTAACACAGGATCACCACGATTACAGGCAACATAGAGACATCAAACTAACAGAATGCATAAAGAGAAACAAGTTTGTGCTCAGATAAAACAAAATATTAATGAGAATCTGTCTTTATAGCTGGTTATATACACTCACCTAAAGGATTATTAGGAACACCTGTTCAATTTCTCATTAATGCAATTATCTAATCAACCAATCACATGGCAGTTGCTCACATGCATTTAGGGGTGTGGTCTTGGTCAAGACAATCTCCTGAACTCCAAACTGAATGTCAGAATGGGAAAGAAAGGTGATTTAAGCAATTTTGAGCGTGGCATGGTTGTTGGTGCCAGACGTGGCGGTCTGAATATTTCACAATCTGCTCAGTTACTGGGATACTCAGAGTAACCGCCAAGCTCAGTATTTTGACTGAATAATACGGTTTATTTCTCGCAAAACCTTATAGTATGCCTTCTGAACACTTTCCATATATGGCGCGCATCTCACTGTATCAGTGCGTGATACTTTTGTACCATGTTTGTAATGTTTTAGCCTGGTCGCTATCCACTGCCATTATAGGAAGGAGCGCATGCAGGACTATTCTTAAAATTTCTGCTTTTGAGGTCCAAAAAATATAGAAGGACATAGGACATTAGAACAACAGCAGGGTGAGTAAAAAATGGCTTTATTTTCATTTCAGGGTGAACTATGCCTTTAATTAAAGCTACTCTATGCAGCTTTTTTATTAAAAAAAATAAAACAAATATTGTTAACCCTTAAATGCATGAATGTTTCGCCAATCATTATTACATATTCGGGTCTTTAGCGACCCAGATCTATATTTAACACGCGATAATATAAAACTCTCCAGATATTAGAGTAACAATTACAGAAGAATAAAATAAAGCATATTTTGTTACCTTTTGGAGCTTGGAAGGGTTCAGTTTGAGCGGATGTTTTATACCATCATCACTGTCCTTGTCAGAGCTCACACTAATATTTGATTGCGTTCAGTACTTGCTTTGCAGTAAATCGCTGAACCATTTCAAGTTTTGCTGATGATACTTCCTATGCCTGTGGTAACTATGAGTGAAATGTCACTTCATCATTGTGTATCAGAAATTAACACCTTGTGGAATAAAGGTGAATTGCAAAGTCATCAAAGATTCAATTATTGTTGTGCAGAAAAAAATATACTTACACTGTTACACACCTCGGGTCATTAGCGACCCTATACAATATTTAACAAAAAATGAATGGGAATTTTTTTTTCATTTATAATTTTCTTGTTATATTGTTTATAATGAACTGATGGAATACTAAAGTAATACTAAAAATACTAAAAGGGTTGATGTCTAACTTTAAAAAATGAATGAGGAGGAGGGTAGTGAATGATGTCCCGGGTCACTAAAGAACCGAGGTATACGTTTAAGGGTTAATTCCTTTCTAAAATCTTATAAAGCATGTCTTTACCCAAATGCACTTATAAACCTATAATAATGATTTATATCTTAAAGTCATTCACCCACCTTTCACATAATGTTATTCATTTATATAGTTATCTTGTATTTTGATTTGGCAAGGGACAAATAAACATTTTTATTGTTTAATTATTTAGATCTGTTTTTTAGATTCTTTAATTTCATTACCACATGTGGCTGAATTACAACACTCCAAATAATTCAATAATCTTTGTAAAGCTGTTTTGGAACGTGTTGCATCAACATGTATTTTGAAGCACTATACTAATAAAATGAACTGAATTGAATAGAAAATCTTTGAGGTCCAGTAACTTCCCAACCTGATTTACTTTCAGGACTGTTTATAGCACAGCTAGACTAACCTTAAACTGATTTCAAAACAATGATGTTTGTCTCCTATTACGGTGAGGTTATTTATATTATTATTTATATTTTAGATTGATTTACTATGTGGAAAGCACTAGAGGAGGCCATTAAAGAGCAGGCCTTATCAGTTCAGCTCTTATCGGGAAACTCCATTTTGAGTGTATCACCGAAAACACAAGCACTTCTTCACAGGACTTGACTGATTTTAAGAGACAGTGCACTTACTGCAGGTACAGAGCCCCTAAAGGGACGTGGTGATGGAAAAAACGATAAGATAGGAGGAAACAATAAAATATATATCAAAGATTTTTCCTCTGAGAAACTTTGCGTTCGCTCGCAAAACCTTTGCATCCCCTCGCAAAACTTTTGCATCGCTCCGATAAAGTTTGCATTTGCATTTGCCAGCGAATGCAACGTTTCTCAAGGGAACGCAAAATATTTGTGTAAGAATGCAAAATTAAATCTTTCCTCCCATCTCATTTTAGAGGCTCTGTAAAATCTGGCCCAGGTGAGGAGTATACATTTAAAAAATGTTTTTCTTAGTTTGTTTCTCAGTTTAATATGCAGAGACAACTGCATATTACAGGCAGTTGGAGTGTGGGAGACAATCAGTTTGGCTCAATATCATAAAAACTTGAATAGGATATAGGTCACAGTGATGCTAAAAATGTGTTTGATATAGTTCATATGGAAAACCTCAATGCGGGGGCTCACTCTCTTAATTTTGGGTCTCATTACATTTCTTTGATAACATTTTCTGTTTGAGCAGTCAAATTTCACCCCCAGTCAATACCATGATCATTACAGGATTCTCTGGGATTCTATTCGCATTCATTTATTCCCTTGCTCTGTTCTGAGTCACTGGGCCTTGTTCCCTTGTTCTTTGTAGTCTATCCTTTTAAGAGGTATGAATCCCCCTAGTGAGTTCCTTTGCCTGGAGCTCCAAAAGTAAGAACCTTAAAGGTGGCAGACAGTAAGGAACTCTGGGTAAAGAGAAATGTCGCTGTTTCTCAAAGAGGGCAAGGGACAGAAAGAGATTGACTGAGGGGAAATGAAGAGCCCAACCCATATGAGAACTGAGAAAAGATCCTTTATATCAACGCAAATGTTCTACTGATATTTCTCTCTGCTTAAGGAATAAACCTGACTCTAAACTTACTTAGTAGGAAGTGCAAATGCATGTCATTTTTCATTCAGGCATTTTTTATTTTCACATAAAGGAAACAGATGTTCAGACTGAACTGGAAAACATGCTTAAAGCCTTATGTTCTTTCTTTCTTTTCTTTATTTGGTTCTTTGCCTCATGCGTCATAAAACCATTACATTTAAGGTGTCGCATATTAGTTAATTTAGAATTATTATCAAGATTTCCTCATTTGTTACCCACTAATATACTTAATTAAAACACTAAAGGAAATAATTAGGTGTAATTATAGGCTGTTAACCAAAATAATTACATGTTGTTCATTAATATTACTCAGTACTTATGAAATTAAACTATATGAAACCAATATGAAGACTTAAGTAAAGCAGGACCACATTTAATTTAAAAGAAATTAGAAGCAGTGGGAGAACGTTGTGGGTGTAAGAAAGAAAAAGAATGAACTGTTTCACCCTGAGCTGAAAGAGCCCAATGTATAGATCACTCTTGAAACCTGTCAGAATTGAACTGGGCTTCAGAGAGAGCAACAAATACTCAAGCACACAAAGACTTTGAAGAAAAGGCACAATAAAAGGCTTCACAGTCAGTAATTTAACAAAATAACATCCTTCAGCGCCAAGACCACTTTGCTACCTTTGAGGTATTTTTGAGCTGTAATTACTGCTTTAATATACAGACAATCATTTGAATAAGACTGTCCTCATAGGCACAAAATAAATTCTGGTATTTTAAAATAATATCGGCTAATATTTAATATGTATAAGATGGTTGGCTGCTTCCTCAAAAATGGTATAATTCACTTCTTTTGCTTGAAACTTTTTCTTTCTTTCTGAAAGCACATTATGTTTGGTCACGTACAAAGAAAACAGACATGTCCAAATCCATTTTAAGCTTTGTGAATTAAGACTTCATTTCCTGTCCTTCTGATCATGCTTTCTGAAATGAGGTGAATCCGGTGTTCTCCCAGGCAAAACACTGCTTCAGGCTCTAGGGCTTGTGTAAAATACCTTAACAATCATATCCGATTGTTTTGTTTTCCCTCTCTGCTTTGTAATTTGTGTGCTTGAGGCATCCAGAATATCCTGTTGAGAATATAAGGACAATAAAAACAGTACTGTAATGAAAAATCTGCATGCATGCACGCACGCGCGCACACACACACACACACACACACACACACATACACACACACGCACAGTGTCCTCACGGTGACACGGCTCCCCATGAGTCAGTGTGCATTCCGGTTGAAGTTCCCACTAGGATAGAAAAACATGTATACACACACAACACACATTTACTTAACTATCTAAATGGGGACATTGCATAGACTTCTGTTGTTTTTATTTACAGATAATTGTACAGTTTATTACCCAACCCTAACCCACACCCTAAACCCAACTTTCTGCATTTTTACATAAAAAAAAAAAAACTTAAGTTACTTTATTTTAATCCAATAAAGGGAGTTTTTTTTGGAGATTTTGTCAGGTTTTGCTCCCTTCTGGGTACAAATTTGTTCCAAAAATATGGTTAAGTATAGGTACACACACACACACACACACACACACACACACACACACACACACACACACACACACACACACACACACACACAAACAAATATGGAATGAAAATGGACTAACCCAGCAATTGGGTTGTTTTAAGCAAACATTTAACCCAACCGCTGGGTTAGACCATTTTCAACCCAACTTGGGTTGTTTTTAACCCAGTATTTTTTAGAGTGCACCCAAAACAGTAGGCGTTTCTCAATGTCAAGGAAGGATCCTCGGAAGCCAGAATTCCGAGGATGCTACGTCATCGACAGCCGTCGAAGGACTGTTCCAATGTCGAGGATCCTCGGAATTTCAACCAAGGTCTGAGTCCTTCGTTCGAAAAATATGCCATATACAGGAAAGGATGCATACGAGTAGACTTCGCGCACTTAGCGTTCTCAAATCACCCACAATCCTATGCGCGCAGCTTTGCTATCTTGTTCAAAAAATACAAAATATCGGACGTTGGCGGAGTCGGAGCGTTAACGGGGCAATATGCTTTCAAGTGTAACGTTACCAAACATTTGTTATAACCGTAGTAAATATAAGTAAAGTTTAACTTTTGGTGACAGTTGGTGGTGGTTGAGGAGATTCCCCCCTTCTATGTAAAAGCGCTTTGAGTTAGTGCCTAGAAAAGCGCTATATAAATGTAATTAATTATTATTATTATTATTATTATTATTATTATTATTATTATTATTATTATTAACTTTTAAATGCCAGTACAAATTACAACCGTATTGATATTATATAAATGACGTTATTGATGGCTAACGGACCTTTTCACTGACGTAATGAGGCTGACGCGCACTTGCAAGCCTGTTCCATTTACATGTTCTCCGAATGCTAAAGAGGAGTCTCGCCTAGCCTCTGAAGGAAGTGACTTGGAAGGATTAGTCCTACAGAGGAAGGATCCTTGACATTGAGAAACACCTAGTGACTTCATTATTCAGTGATATTATTGATATTTTTTTTAACTTACAAGAACTACTTACACAATAATTTATATTATATTATATTATACACTCTAAAAAATGCTGGGTTAAAAACAACCGAAGTTGCGTTGAAAATGGACTAACCCAGCAATTGGGTTGTTTTAACCCAGTGAATGGGTCATTTAACCCAGCGGTTGGGTTAAATGTTTGCTTAAAATAACCCAATTGCTGGGTTAGTCCATTTTCAACCCAACTTGGCTTGTTTTTAACCAAGCATTTTTTAGAGTGTATTAATGTGACCCTGAGCCACAAAACCAGTCATAAGGGTACATTTTTTGAAATTGAGATTTATACATCTGAGAGCTGAATAAATAAGCTTTCCATTGATGTATGGTTTGTTATGACAATATTTGGCTGTGATACATTTATTTGAAAACCTGGAATCTGAGGGTGCAAAAAAAGTCTAAATATTGTGAAAATCGCCTTTAAAGTTGAAGTCCTTAAAATGAAGTCCTTACTAATGCATATGTCTAATAATACTTTTTTGATATATTTACAGAACATTTACAAAATATCTTAATGGAACATGATCTTTACTTTAATATCCTTATGATTTTTGGCAGAAAAGAAAATCCGAGAATTTTGACCCATACAATGTATTGTTGGCTATTGCCACAAATATACCCGTGCGACTAATGACAGCATGGTTTTGTGGTCCAGGGTCAGAAATAATATAATAAATATAATATTATATTATATAATATAATGTAATGTAAAGTAATATAGTATAAAACATTACATTTCATTATATTATTTGTATTATATTATATTAGTATACTTACAAGCACACTTAGACTTATCTTACATGCATTATCATATTTTATCCAGTTAGAGATTCATAAAGTAATAAAGGTATGTAGCTCCTCCAGGACATTGTGAATATGATTGCATCGCAGCATTCAGGAACACAATCTCTCCGTCTTTATATAATTCTTTAAAACATCAGCCAAAACACTATTATTTGTCCAGTCACAAAGAATGAAACAGAGGCAAGCTAAGAAAAAGATAGGGGGAAAAAATGACAGACAAGGTCAAAACATAACATTTTGTCTAGTTGTAAGTCAAAAACTGAAAAATCAACACAGTCTGTTAAAAAGGGGTGCTATTTATGTTCTGCAGGTGTGAAGACTGGCCTCAAAGATGTTCACAATACGTTTATTTATTTGAAAACATGACTTACAAGTTTCAATAGAAATTAGAAATTAAATTTAAGTATAATTTAGTTTTCCCTAAATGCTTGTCAGTACATTCAGCAGTGCACTTTAACCATATATCAAAGAAAATAGAAGTCATTATGAAATTACATAGTCTATAAAAATGTACCTCAGTCAGAAGTTCAGCTGATTGCATTTAATATCAATTTAAACAAATCCATTTTCATTTATTGTAATTAATGTCTGAAAACATGTATGCTACTTTCAAAAGTTCCTTCAGTGATCTCCGAGATTGCAAAAGTTTTATATTTCAAAGCCCAACAAAGATAACGTCGATTTCACATTGCCTGATGTTTGCATCATACCGGTCTACTGTCACTATATAACCATGAATAAAATGATTCTTTGATCTCGAAAAGCAACTTCGCCAGAAGGTCAGAATTTATCAATTCATTAAGACCATATCCGCTCTTGGAAATTGAACCATGATTCAAGTCTCTTCTTGTTTAAATTAACAAAGCCCTGTAATCCTTGATGTAGTGATTCGTTCTCAGTGCTGAGGGATTCAATCAATGAACATCGATTCATTGATTCGTCTGTGATGAGAACTTGCTCAACAGCCAACAAGTGCATTGCAACAGCTCTACTAGAAATCATCTCCCGGCATAAACCTGACAAACAGGGTTTTGTTAAAGCACAGTACATTATGTCAAGGTCCTCCGAACAACATCCTCCATAATGTAGTAGCGAGATCGATCAGGACCAGGACCATGTGACCTGGATTAAGAGCAGGCGAGGCGGCGAGTGTAAGCGATGACTGACCAAACACCCGGGCTGCCAGATGATCAGACCCCGCTGAACATGCAGAGGGAGAAGAATGAGATTGCGCCAAGCAGTAATCGATAGGTTGTCTACGTTGAAAAAATTAATTCAGAGCTTTTAATATCCCAACCAACGGAGCATTACAGAGTCTTAAATCTTCAAAAACACCCAGGCTGCAACTCTCTAACCTTGGTTCGTGCTGCTGCTCCATCTTCTGAAAAATGAGATGGAAGTCCACACAAATATATTTGGCAGGCCACTCATATTAATAATTGATTTGTGTAACCGAAGGCCAAATATTGCTCATGCGGCCGGATAAAGACTTGCCATATTGCTGTCATGCTGAGATGTCCCAATTGAAAATTAGTTGTGGTAAGAAGGCAATGACAAAATGCACCAGGATGAGAGTTGACCTTGAGTGTGAAATTGCTGCAGCCAATCAATTAAGATATAGTGACTGAATGCAGCATAACGACTGGCCGCGAGCGATCACATGAGTCAAAGGAGAGTTCAATGTTGCATGCGAGCTTGTGCGTGAACTCTGTTTCTGAGGTTTTAAATTTGTGAACATGTCAGTTATGCTCATGCATGCTTCATTCAATTTTAATGTTGCCTTGAGTCATCAAAATCATTTTCATAATCCTAATTCCAATGAGACTTTTCACCAGTGTAATTTCCAGATTTCCTACCGAAGGTGAATTCTTTATGGACTTAGCGCCTTTGTTCATGACTCTTACACTTCTCTCACCATGTGGCTTCGTGGTTTGTCAGAGGGCATCAGCTAGAAGTCATGAAACATAAACATCTTTGAAATATATCAGCACGGTTCTTCAGGAGCTCAATAGCGGCATTTGTTTTTCACTCAGAGAGCTATTTATCTCATAGCTGGCCTTGATGTTCTTTTTCGCTGACGTTGTGACATGTAAGAGCTATGGTAGTTCTGGCAGACAATTTTCCAGCTTGCAACCACATTAAAAGAATAGAAACTGAACCTCAAAACCAACTTTTAAAGTACAGTTTGTTGCATACAAGCAGCTTTAAAGGTACAGTTCACCCAAAAAGGAAAATTCTGTCATCATTTACTCTCAAGAAGATATTTTGAAGAATATCAGTAACCAAACGGTTGATGGGCCCCATACATTGGAAGTCAATGGTGTCCATCAACTGTTTGGTTACCCATATTCTTTTAAATATCTTTTTTTGTGTTCAAGAAAGTCATACAGGTTTGGAACAACTTTATGGTGAGTAAATGACTGAATTTTTTGGAGAACTATCCCATTAAATGAGACATTTAGCATGTCCTGCCTGAACTATTGTGATTTAATTATTTTAGATATTTTATATACATATTATAAAGATATTTAGATTATACACACAGTGCTGGAAATGGCCAAGATTCACAGTGGGGAAACTAGTTAGGGGAGATTTTAGTTTTTTTTATTCCTCTATAATATAGTAACATTATTAGGAAAATTAAAAAGAAAACAAAACACTTTGCACCAATACTTATTGTGAAAGGTGTTACACAAATAAGTTTAAATTAATAATAATTAGTTTAAATTAATATTTATAGATATTTGCAGTAAAGTAATAAAGTGCCAATTATTTAATTCAAAATATCATACTTCATTTTTCATATGGGGGTCCCTGGCATCAAATAGTTTGAAAATCTATTTCAACTAAATGATATGCGTCCTTTATGATTTATCTGTGAGCATAGAAAACAGTGTATTTGCACTTGGCTAAAAGACAGAAATCCTTTTAATTTCCCTAAAAATGAGAACTTGAACTCCCCCCTTGAAATTAACTTAAAATGCTAATTTTTGTAAAGGGGCACGTATAACAGCTCATGATTTCCGCAGTTCCCCTTAAAAGTAAACTTTATGGTACTGATATGCCCATGGAGTGACAAAATGCTGAACTCCTTAAGGTACCAGTTTTTTTCTGACAGTGAACATTCACAGATGTAGGTAGCTAGACATAAAACCCTTTTTGTTATCCGGTTCTACCACTCATATCTCAAGATGGCACATAAAACTAATAATAGGAGGACAAATAATAGTAAATTCAGGCTTAATAAAGCCAAAGTTTAAAGCATTCAGCCTGGGTTTTTATTTGAGTGAATTTATGATCCATGCAAACAATCAGTAGGATGAAGAACAAACCAGCGGTCCAAGAATAGAATGTATTTGTCAAGACCAAACAACTGCTTTGGAAGCCAGTAGCGCCAGGATAATGAGATAACCAGCAAATGGCAGTAAAAATAAAACCACAAGGAAATTAACCTCCATTCATCTGACATTATATAAATTTGAATGTTACTCAAGAATTATATGCAAACCAAACATTTGCATTTTACCTTTATGAATGGAACAACAGCATCTAGAAATGGCAATGGCATCGTGGAGTCAAGGCACACATAGACTCGTCTGGCACAAGAATCAGACACATTAGTTTTGTCATTACGATCCAGGCATTTGAGCTAATCCATCTAAATTTGTCATCTATCCTACATGGACCTGAAAATATTGCTTTCAAATCTGAACCTACAGTTAGGAATGCCTGTTAAACCCAAAGCAAATTACTTGGAGTTAAAAGCTTGATCTGTCAGAATGATTTTCAGTAAACGGAAAATAGCGCTACATTTAATTAAACTTTTCACTTTTGCTTAGCAGGAACAGAAAAGTCTCCTTCACAAACTTCCAAATTTCACAAAGATGGACTTGCACGTTTCCTATAAAATGCCATTGTATGCCATAACATTTTAGGATGCTCTTTAAACCCATTAATTTATGGTATTATATTTAGGGTAAGAACTTCTTACCTGGCTGATCAAGCTGATTATATGAAATAGACCAGGGGTTGTCAAACTCGGGGCCACAAGAGTGTGCACCGGAGACCACAAAAAATTTGAGGGAAAATATTTTATACAATGCATTTTTAGGGCTTTCAAAGTAACCACACATTCAAGACATTAATAAAATATGTTAAAACGTAATGATTTCTCTTCTACATTGAGCAACTTTGTTAAAAGATGATATTCTAATATTTAAAAGACTGGTCAGAAAGCATGTGCATATGCTTATAGCAAACAAATATGCATATAGCTTTGTTAAAAAGAATATTTGTACATGTTAATATGTCAATTTATTAAAAAAAAGAGTATTATAACAATTTGCTTTAGTAAATGAGCCCCCCAATGCAAGGGGCTCATCTTTGGGGGTCATATGGCATTTTAAAAAGTTTGAAAACCCATGTTTTAGATTGTTCACTGTAAATTCAAACTGGGGTCAGAGTCACCTGTTTAGTTTTTGCTGCAGGAAGTGAAGCAGTGCACTGCAGGAAGCGAAAATGTAGACACTGAATGGCTTCATTTCTGAGAAGCAATGAAATCCAGAACAGTATGAGAAGGTGAGAGCACAGAAAGACCATAACTAAAGGATTACGTAGCTCAATTAAAGATGGATGTTGAAAAGCAGTTGAAAAAAGAGCCCTATTGAATTCTGCAGATTTCACAAGCTGTTGATATCCAGCGTGTCTAATGGCATCTTGTTAAAGAAATTGAGCTTTTGGCAGCAGAAATGCCACCTGCTGAATATTCCACAAAGCCTGCATGTCGTCTTGCCCGTTGAGCAGCGCTCTCAGTGGACTTCCGTTCAGCAGTGAGCCCCAGGAGTATTTCTGGAAATCACCCTTAAGCAATGCGTTGGAGGTTATTCGATACGTCAAGATATAAGAATTAAAGCCTTGTCAGTAGTTTGAGGTCTGCATGCTCTTTGAAGCTGACACAAAACTGAGGGTCAAGAGGCTGCAGGAGAGACGCAAAGGGCAACTGTCAGGCTCAGTCAAAGAACCATGAAAACTGAGACAAAAGAAATACAGCAGGCTTATCATCCAAACCAACAAACTGAGCATATGCTGGGAATTGGGAAATCTGTTACCCTCATGTTTTTCTAATACATGTATGACTTTCTTTCTTCTGCTGAACATAAAATATATTTTGAAGATTTTTGGTTAAACCAAACATCCACTAGATTTGGTTATTCAATATTCAATATAACAGAAGAAAGAAAGTCATACAGGTTTTGAACAACACTAATATGAGTAAATTATGAAAATTTTTGGGTGAACTATCCCTTTAAGCCATTATTCACTATAACAACTAATTATCCCCTCCAGCATGATTACAGACACAAGCAAAAGTAATATAGCCTACTGAATTATATATTCATGTGTCTAATAATTTAGATTATCATAACATACATTACATAGCACATAACTCATATGGATCACATTTCTGATAATTATATGGTCCTTTCGTGCACTTTTTAAAGCAATCCCCATTCATTGTAATGCAGCGTCCAGGATTCAGCCTTTCTCCTTTTGTGTTTCACAGAATAAAGTCATATGGGTTTTTTGAAATACACAAGGATGAATAAATGATGACACATTGTTCATTCTGGGTTGAACAATTCCTGTAAAATATACACATTCCTTTCAAATTTTAACACAGGTTTTGAAGTGATCTAATAGCCACCAGCTATAGTGACTTAGATCAAACAGAACGTGTTTTTCAGGTCAACCTTTTTTGGTCAACGTTTTTCAATTTAGAAAATAGCAGTGCACTGCGTTTTTTTTATATATTGCTAGGAAACCCCAAATCAGCTGTTCTGTCAGTCTCATCAAGGTAACGGAAGGCCCACCTCTCCATTCATTCGATTGGACAATAGAAAAAAACGCGATGATGTCTGGCGCTTTTCCGCTCAGAGTTGATTTTTTTTCAACTTCCTGCACTCAGAGCGCTCTTTCTAAAACACGAGGCGCAGCAGGCGGTTAAAAAGCGAGGCGCCCGGGGCGCATAAGCATAACGCTCTCAGCCAACAGAAATCTATTCAAAAAAGGCGCCTCTCGCTGCAAAAACGCGTTCTGTGTGATCGGGCCCTTAGACAGTCCAAAGAGGTTCGATTGAAATAAAGGACTCCTGGTAGGGTAAATTTCGTAAATGGTAACGTATGAGATGAAACACTGGTCCAAGCGATGGTGAGAGGCTTCATGCATATACATTTAATTAAACTCCTAGGTAAAATGTCTGTTACCATCTACTATTAGACTAATGTACAGGATGCTAAAAGACTGTGATGGTAAAATATACCTTTAACCTTTAAGCAAAATGGGTACGTTCAGCTTATACTGTACATTTCACATGGGACACGTGGTTGCCCAATACAACAGATCATTTGAGTTTCAGCAGTAAGATTTCCAAATAGCTTGTAGTAAGATAAACAGAAATGCCAAACTTTATTCATTACATCAAGGTGGTCTTTCTGCTGGGCCTTGGGCCTGTCGCACCTCCAACGGTGTCTTTGGTGGACTATGCATGGCAGGGGCATCCACTTTCCTGAAGCAGACCTAAACCTGACCGCATACTGCACGGTTTTGCTGCAGGGTCTTCAGCTGGGGACCACCGCTCATTGACGTTTCGCCCCTTAACCCAGAACATCTCCTGGTGGAGGGGCAGTGAACAGGAACGTCTCCCTGACACCCCCTTCAGCAAAACCTAATTGGATGTTACTCCCCAAGCCTTATCTCGTCGCTTCAGCCAAAGCCAGTGGCTTGCTTTTTCAGCTTCCTCAGAGAGCTCTTTGGTGGATCTGCTCAGTGTGGCTCCCCGCAGTTCCAGATCCTTGAGCAGGCATGATGTTAATCTGCCCAAAAAGCCTCTGGCTCCCACCTCCACCGGGTACAGCCTCACACTCCATCCACTTTCTCTGCACTCCGTGACCAGGTGTGCATACTTTGCCGCCTTTCTCTCATAGGCAGCTTCCAGTCCCTCCTCCCATGGCACTGTCAGCTCAATCAGTATTGCCGACTTTCGGAGTTGCAAACCACAGCACCACATCTGGTCTTAAGATTGTGCTGTATATCTCCTGTGGGAATTGGAGCTGCCTTCCCAGGTCAACTTCCATCCTCCACACTGCCCCTGGTGTTAACAGCTTGGCGGGTGGTCTCTTGCTGGTATGCATTGCGGGTTCCCGCTGCCTGAGGAAGCGGATCCTGCATTGGCTCTCTGATGGACTCTGGTTGTTTGCCTCCCGCCGACTTTTCTCCAGCACCTTTGCCAGCTTCCTGAGCACTTGGTCGTGCCGCCATCTGAGCCGACCCTGTGTCAGTGCTGTTTTGCAGCCCGACAGAACATGCTGGCATTGATGGTCCCGCTGAGGTCACAGGATTGCTCTATTCCAAGCCATTGGTGGAGGTTTTGAGGGCTCGGGATGGTGTCGTATGTTGCCCTAATGAGGAAACTGACGCCCTCCCAAGTTGCCCACCAGCCTTGCTGCCCCTGTGCCGCAGACCTCAATCTGAGCTCCTCTTGCTCAATCATGGTGACCTCTGCAATAACAAGGTCCTTCCTCTCCTTCCTGCTTTCCTTGGACCATAGAATGTGTGGTTCGCTCCATCTGAGACCTGCCCGCCCTGTCTGGACCATGCCCACGACTTGCTGATGTTTCAGTCTTCCTATCACCTTCTGAACTTCCTCCTTGGCCCTCCATTTCCTTCCAGTCTCTACTCTGGCATCTGCATCAGCCACTGCCCTGTCGGAGGAGTCTCTTAATTCCATCACCAGCCTTGCCTTCTCCTGCCTGTAGCTCAGGGTGATGGATTTCAGGGGTAGCTGGAGTGAGTTCCATCCATACAGGCCAGCAGCTGAGTAGCACCGTGCTAGGCCAAGCCATTTGCGGATTAAGGAGTTGGCTTTTGCCTCCATCTTGCTTACGGCTGATGAGGTGACTTCGCACAGCTTCAGAGGCCACATCACCCTTGGGTACAGGGTGAAGTGATAACACCACACCCTTGCCCCGATCAGGATGACCTCAAACGCTGCCACAAAGAGGATGGTGGAAATGGAGCATCCCATTGCGATCCCTACTTCCAGTTGTTGCCAGCCAGTGGTGACTTTCTTCAGTGCAAATGTGCATGTCCTGGAAGTAGTTCTTGATCATGGTCCTGATGTTGTCTGGGAACAAATATATAAAAGACATTACTTAGATCATGCACTAAAAATGCACAATAAATTCACACACACAAAAAAAAAAATTGGTACTGCATTGATTTCATAACGTAGTATTTTATTTATTGTATTTTTTTTGTGAGATATGCAACAATTCAAAAGATTATTATTATTATTTAGAAATTAATGTTTATTAAACAATGATGCATCGAATGGATTTAAAAGTGAAAAGAAAAACATTTATAATGTTAGAAAATATTTATATTCGAAATAACTGTTTTTTAATGTTCTATTCATCAAAAAAAAGCATGCACAAAAATATTAAGCAGCACAACTGTTTTTAAAATTGATAAGATATTTTGAATTTCATGATCATTAAATCATCATATTAGAATCATGTATGAAAGATCATGTGACACTATGTTTGAACTACTGTAAATGAATAGTAAATACAATTGTATAAAATAATATTTGTATTGCATTTTATTTACATTTTTATATTATTGTCATTTAAGCCTGAATCCTGCTAAGGGAATTTCACTTTCTGAAATTCCCTTCAGTTGACCTAGCTGAGATGTTTCGGCTCCGACAATCCCCTCATCGCATTTCTGAGCTCTGATTTCAGTGATATGATGCTGAGTCTCTGATGACTGCGAGAGAACACATGCTTCTCCAGCAGAGCAGATGCCCCCTCAGGAAGATAACAGATCACTGAGGCCGATGTCAAAGGAGCTGTAAGGAATTATTTTGGAGTCAAAATGTCTCTCATCAAGAGCAGCATCTCCTGGTCCTAATTGAGGAGAGAAGAGTATAGGTGAGTCACTTCCTCATCTCTTAACCACAGGGGAGCTGTGTAATTCCCCAAAGGAATCACAGGATTGTGATTGAAAAGTGTGCAGATCAAAGGGTGGGAGGACGCCTGGAGCAGATAAACACGAGTGCAATCAGAAATCATCAAACATGAGCTGAACAGTTCAACATGAGCTTAAGACATCACTATATGGAAAGCTCTTGACAGCGAGGGTTAGGGTGACATCAAAGAGAATAATCAAATCACTGTCTGATGATTGTGCTCAAAAATGGTTTATCGCTTTCAAAAGAACTATAAACATTTGAAACAAACTCTGGAATGAACTTCGCAAGACTGTAGTCTTAATTAAAAACCTAGGGCAGGTTTCCCCAAATCTGCCCTGAAGAGTTTAGCTCAAACCTAGTCTCGTGTAGCCAGACCTTCAGAGCTGATGGCAGAAGGTCTGGACTCTATCGCAGCTTTCACTGGCCAAGGACCACCCAAGAGGACTGTAACTCTAACTTGTAACTCAACCAATCAGTTAGTTTTGTTCCGCGTCATGTTTAGGGGCGTGAAAATTTAAAGTCGATGGTCCTGCAATAACAGACCCGTGTGCATCTATAAATTATTCATTCAGGAACGGTGCAAGTTTACTGCAACAATGGAGCCGCAAACTTCACATACTTTTGAAAATCCAGCGTTTAGTTGATCCTGATAAACGCTCATTGTCACAGTTGTAAACACAACAGTGTTCTGTCAAGGGCCACGGCATTCGTTTCCAGGATGAGCGTTAAAGAAAGCAACACACACGCCCCGCGGACATCCTGTAGAATTCAACCAATCGGATGACAACTTTGAAACTCCTGAAGTGTTTCCAGATAAGTGTGCCATATGCAGTAGACGTTCAGCCAACGGTCTGTGGGCGTGAGGCTGAGACTAGCTCAAACCCTAAACTCTGTGTTCCTGGAGACCTTGATTCACTCACTCAGGTGTGTTTGATCAGGGCTGGAGCTAAACTCTGCAGGATTTGATGAACCCTGACCTAGGGCATCACAATAATACTATAATGACCACTAATAGGCACTATTTTCCTTTCACATATAATACCAGCTGTTTCTTTAGAGCTATTTATTCATCGTCCATTTGATAATGTTTTAAAAAAAAACTATTCAGTGCAAAATACATCTCATAGATGGAACCAAACAAGTGATTCATTTTTAAATCTCTGATAGCTCTTGAATGCAGTCAGAGTCCCATGCATGAATGGACACATTGAGAGCCTAAAGGCACAAAGACATTGTTAATGAAAAAGTATTGACCTATTCCAGACATGTCATATAGCTAAATTCTTCTGGCACCTCATAACAAAAGAACAGAGGCAGCAATGATTAAGCACATTGTTGTACTTATGTGCAATGAGCTCAACAACACCTGGAGCAATCATTTGCTTCACTTCAATCCAGAACAATTACACAGACTCCTAATTGCAACTTTTAATGCTAACAGCAGTTGTACACAGTGAGGGGAGTCCCACTGAGGCACAAGGATTGCTAACATTAATATAAAACTTTTCGCACTCTCAAAACGCTTTACAGAGACAGAGGGGTAATGTTATGCCTGCATAAGGGAATGAATACAACTGTAAACGCATAATTAAGTGCATCAGTATGTGTATTTTTGACTTGCAGATTTTATACTGCAACTTACTATGAAGTGAGTCCAAAGTGTCTGATTACTAGCTTCATTAATGAGCTCTTATTATGTCTAGAATATGTTTATATGATTAATGTGTATGTCTGTTAAACCGGGGGTTAATGTAAAAAAAAAAAAAACTGATAGATGGAACGACGGCGAAGTCCGCTCACTATAATTTAAGATAGGTGTCCGTGGCTACTCATCATGCTGACTACAAGCCTGAATGGTTTTGTGAGCCCAAACAGACCGGCATTTGCCCTTATGCTACATATAAATAGCCGTGATGGCAAAGAGCACTCGCTGTTTCTCTTTCATCTTTAATATTAATAGTGCTGGGAATAAAAAAAAAAAGAGAACTAATTCATCGCATTTTTCTGTAATTAATCGCGATTAATCGTGAGTTTTTAATATTTTTTGGTGTTTTTAATATTGATATTGTATTAATTTCAGTTACTCTCTGAATTAATGAAGAAACAATTTAAAGACAGCATATTTTAAACATTTGTTGTAATCGCATCTTTTTATGAATGAAGGCCAGTATCACTGATACTAATGTCTCTATGAAACATCAATGACATTACATTACAGTATAACTGAAAGCTACCAATTTCAACATTTATTAGGCTTTAAAAAACAACTTTTAATTTAAGTGAACTTAAAACAATCTTTACATTTACATTTATGCATTTAGCAGACGCTTTTATCGAAAGCGACCTACAACTGGGGAGTACAGGAAGCGATCCATCATGAAGAGTCGAGTAAACGCAACAAGTGCCTGAAATTCTAAGTCTGTGCACATTGCTCAGTGTAGCACAGGGTAGAGTAGGGAGGGAAAAGGGGAAGAAAGAGGAAAATAAAGTGTTTTATTTTATTTTTTATTTATGAGGTTAAGTTCGGATGGCGGTGGGAAGATCGTTCCACCAGCCGGGAACGTTGAATGAAAATGTTCTGGAAAGGGATTTCATGCCTCTCTGTGATGGCACCACAAGCCGTCACTCCTTAGCTGAGTGAAGGCTTCTGGTGGGGGTATAGACTAGTAGAAGCGAGTCAAAGTATGCAGGAGCGGAGCTCGTGGTGGATCTGTAAGCGAGCGTCAGTGCCTTGAACTTAATGCGAGCAGCGAGTGTTAGCCAGTGCAGAGAGATGAAGAGAGGTGTGATGTGGGTCCTTTTGGGCTCGTTGAAGACAAGACGTGCTGCTGCATTCTGGATCATTCGAAGTGTCAGTGTACATAAACCCATTATAATAAATGTTATATTTCCCCATGGCCTTCCCTGTTAGACATATACATAGTTATCAAACACCTTTCTTAACTGCATAAATAATAAATTAAATATAGATCAATCACCATTAAAAGCTACACTTTTCTCTGTTCCCGTTGCTCATCAGTGCTGCTGTCACTTTAAGATCGGCCGCTGCCGAACGTCAGCGGATCTGACGCGCTGTCACGTGCATCTCATTTTCTCACAAGTTCATTTAAGACGTTATTTAATTAATTTAAGACTCCTAATATGAGAATACTCAACAAAACTGGCATTTTGGCAACATTCTCTGTGTCGTTGTTATTGTTTGTTCAAGAGCAAAAGAGAACTCGATGTGTGCACGAGACTGACACGAGTGTGTGTGTGTGTCATGGTGCCCCTCAATGAGCTGACATGAGACGCACCCACACAGACTGGACATTGACATACAGCGCATTATCTTGTGTCTTGTCGCACTTAGATGGTTTAAAAGCATTTACATGCATAAGAGCGTGATCATATAATGTAACGGCAAGCAAAAATGGATATAAAAATGGACGCTGCGTTAAATATTTTGAATGCGTTAAACTGAAAAAATTAATCGCCCACGTTAACGCGTTAATTTGTCCAGCTCTAAATATTAGACATTTTATATACTGATTCCATTTATATTTAGACTTTCCTCCCAAAAGGTTTGTTTGTAGCGGCAAGAAAACTGATTTGTTGCCTACAACATGGAGTAACATCCATGAGAGTAACAAACCAGCAGTGGGAACGCCCACAAGCGACCTCACCACCAGCAACTTTGCATATACATATCTATGGTATGCGGCGGCTCATTTAATGAGGCATCTTTGTATTCATATCTATGCATAAAACTCTGAACGCTGGCCACTGACTCCACTCCTCACGTGATCCAAGTTAGCCGTTACGCTTTTTCCAGTGGTAAGAGCCACAGACCCTCTTAAGAAGATCTCTGTTTTGCAAGCCAAAGTAGCCAGCAAGTGGCATTATGCAAATGTTACATTGTGACATAGACACGTGCCCTTATAGGTGCCCTTTTACACAAAACAAACATCGTAAACACTACATTATAAAATTGGTATTTATATTTTCACTCAAATTATAATATAGTATATAATATCTAATATAGATTTTCGATAAATAAGAAAAAAATTCACTTTTTGCACCCCAGTGAAAAAAATATTTAAAAAAATATATATTTAAAAACAATAATCAGAGGTGGGAAGATGGGAGGGAAAATTGCATTCTCTTGCAAATATTTTGCGCTCCCGAGAAACACGGCGTTCGCTCATTTATTTTTTCCCACCACAATGTCCCTTTAGGGTCTCCGTACAATAATAATATAAAAAGTTTTGGGTGTTATGAATATTTATTGGTTTATTTGAAAATTGACACTTCAGGATTTATGCCAAATGTTAATTTTCCATACATCCTAAATGTGCTTTTTGTCAGCACAAAGTACAAAGACATTTGGTTTATATGAATATTTAAATAAATCTGTAGCTCTACATTTGTTGTTAGCAGTAGCTAAGAATGTAATTCAGCCTAAAGGAGAAAACATCTGCCTTTAGTCTTGTTCCAGCTTCTTTTTCAAACGCATGTACATGAACAGACTGAAATACTTTTCAGTTCTAGCCGCCCACGTCTGCGAGCCAAGTACACCAGATTCCCATTTGTCTATTTTGACAACTCGACACAGTGCTTAGAAAGTTTCGAAACTTTAAATTGATTTGACACTCAAATAGATAAAAGATAGCGACTCTTCTGTCACAATGAAAGCTTTGTTTGTGCTTCTATGTAATCATGCATTGCCAGACAAAACAAGCGTTAAAAAATGTTATGTTTATGAGTCAACATGAACCTATAAAACAGGTTACCTGGGGCTCATTTTTAACAACTGGCTTCAAAATACTAGATGCTAGAACTCATTTAATTGTGAATCAGTTGTCCTATATCAGGTAGTCACTAAACCGACACAGTTTTGTTTTACATAAGTGCTTTATATTAATCCTAGAGCATGTCTTCAATTCTTGTTTGAATGAATCACCTCTTGTTATTAGGAATTCAGTTCACCAATGAGCAGCACCAGTGAAGTCTTTTTGGACCCGGAGAGCAGTTTAGGAAGAGAAGTGAATTATATTAATTTTGGTAGTTGCTAAGTACAGGCTGCAAATGTAATAACATATTTTTTTATTAAACTGTAAAGTATACAAAACAATAATATTTGAAAACGGCACATTTTTCTAAAAACCTCATTTAGGTAAATCTGGCCATTCCCCCCCCCCCCCCCCTCTACTAAATCAGAAAAAGAAATTGTTTGACATTTAGTGCCTTATAATTAAGTGAACAGACAAAGCTAGCACACAAAGTGACTGAGCACTGAGTGAGCAGAGGCACAGAAGAGGAAGATATATCAAGCACTAAGCAGACTCTGACCCTGCAGTGAACTAGTCCGCAATGCACTGGTTTAAAACAATGATCAATTTGTTAAGTCATGACTCAAAGGAGTTTCCAGAAGTCCCTGTGCTTCATAGTAGTTTGTAGCTTGGCAAGCTACGTTTTCAAAGGTCATCTAGTATGACATGAAGCATTTTTGCACACCTGGAGGCAACAGCTATGTGACCTTCCACTAGGACATTGAGAGATTTGGTGAGGGAGAAAAAGAAGAAGCCCAGTCTTGTCAAGATTGGGCTTGAGGTGAGGCCGCCAGTTTGATATGTCAGAGAGGCATGTTAAGATCATCTTTGAGATTACATTTGTGAAGACAGAATGGAGGATAGAGATACTATTAAGTAGCATCTGCATAGCAATGACAGCCTTGAAAGAAAAATAAAAAAATTCAGGCAGAGAAGATTCGTTCCACTTAGGACTGATGTCTTTGCACAATTGTTGGTTTAAAAGTCCTGGAAGTCAGTAGTTTTGCAGTTTTTTCCTGCAAAATTGTTTATGAATTATGCTGTAACTGCAATACAATATTTTTTTGTTGTAAGTTGTTTCTCTTTTTGTAAATTAATATAGTTTTTTTTTTTCAGAGACATAAATATAGGTTTTAAAAAATAAAATGTGAAAGCATCAGCAGAGCAAGTAAAATTGGAACTACTGACCCGACTAGCCCAGAATACATTTTTTATTTTTTTGTTGATCCCTGCCTGTTCTTAGGGCAAAAATTTTAGCTTTTTATATATATAACATATTACTTTCTGCCCAAAAAAAAACACTTTCAAGTAAAATCCATATGAAAGTGATTTCCAGTGTAAACGAAGTTGTTCAGTCAATACCACAACAATTGGATTGCTGTGTGTCTAACTAGAGTCCACTGGAATGTTCTACTTCACACAAATCCACTACAAATCTGATCCTGCCAATGCCTGGCACATTCACGCTCACTTTTAACTCAAATTATGGCCAGTGTTTTTACTCTAGTTGAGTTTAAATGTTTGACTGAACTTGTCAAGCAATTTAGATCTGTTTATTTAGCACTCCAGATTTAAATAGGCCGCTGTACCAAGCAACACAATGGGAAACAAGGGCAAGCTGTGAGGTGGAGATGGGCCAGAAACTCTTGTCTGAATGCCAATATATTTACACTCTCAGAAAAAGGGTAAAAAACCTGTCATTAGGGCGATACCCTTTCAAAAGGTACCTTATTTAGCCCTAAATGTTACATGGTACATACACTGATCAGGCATAACATAATGACCACTGACAGGTGAAGTGAATAACACTGATTATCACTTCATCACGGCACCTGTTAGTTGGTGGGATATATTTGGCAGCAAGTGAACATTTTGTCCTCAAAGCTGATGTGTTAGAAGCAGGAAAAATGTGCAAACATGAGGATTTGAGCGAGTTTGACATGGGCCAAATTGTGATTGACGACTGGGTCAGAGCATCTCCAAAACTGCAGCTCTTGTGGGGTGTTCCTGCTAGTGATGCAAAGTCCGATTCATTACCACGATCCGGTTCTTTTCGGACAGTTCGGCTTAATGAACTGTTTCAAAAAGCAGATTCATAGGTTCCTGACGTCATCATGCAATGATGTCACTATGCATTTATTTTATGCTTTTAATGCATTTCTCATGTTATATCATGGAAACATTCAAATAAAGTAATCTGTCAATGCATATTGAAACAATCAAATAAAGTTATTTGCGTGAGTGCATTTTGCTTATTATTGTCGTTTTCACAGTTAATTCATTTATCAAATTTGCGCAACTACAGCACACATTACAGGCACTGATCAACAAACGCGGATATGTTCTTTATGTCTAAAGTACTATAGAACGAGTAAACCAGTCTTATCAACTCCTTGTTTATTGTCCTTATAAACTCGTTGATTTAAAAAATAATCTGCATGCACAATAAACTACAGTAAAATGTATGTAAATCTCTCGACAGAAAGGTTTTTGCAGGTTTGAATAAAATGTATTTAATAACAGTAGTCACAATAAGCATATTTCCAGTACGTGCCTCAGACTTGCGTCACCAACTCAATCATCCACGGTAATCCTCGGCATACTTTGACAGCTGGTGGAACCGGCTCGTTCGATTCCTTTTGAGTCCTCGGTAATCCTCGGCAAACTTCGACAGATGTTTGAACCGGCTCATTCGGTTCTTTTTTAGTCGTACGTGCTACTTCGGCTTTTGCGTCTTGTGTCTTCAAACCGGAACTAAAGTTAGATTCAGGCCGATTAGTGAACCGGATCGACCGGATACTTGCTGAGAACCGGCTCAAAAGAATGATTCGTTCAAGAACCGAACATCACTAGTTCCCGGTCTGCAGTGGTCAGTATCTATCAAAAGTGGTCCAAGGAAGGAACAGTGGTGCACGTGGGGAGCGAAGGCTGGCCCGTGTGGTCCGATCAAACAGACGAGCTACTGTGGCTCAAATTGCTCAAGAAGTTAATGCCGGTTCTGATAGGAAGGTGTCAGAATACACATACTGTATATGGGGCTGCATAGCCACAGACCAGTCAGGGTGCTAGTGCCTGTCTACCACCGAAAGTGCCAACAGGCAGTGTGATGTTTTAGGCATTGTTTATGGGAAACCTTGGGTCCTGCCATCCATGTGGATGTTACTTTGAAACGTACCACCTACCTAAGCATTGTTGCAGACCATGTACTTTCCCTTTCATGGAAACTGTATTCCCTGGTGGCCTTTTTCAGCTGGATAATGTGCCCAGCCACAAAGCAAAAATGGTTCAGGAATGGTTTGAGGAGCACGAGTTTGAGATGTTGACTTGGCCTCCAAATTCTCCAGATCTCAATCCAATCGAGCATCTGTGGGATGTGCTGAATAAACAAGTCCGATACATGGAGCCCCCACCTCGCAATTTAAATGACTTAAAGGATCTGCTGCTCACATCTTGGTGCCAGATACCAGAGCACACCTTCAGGGGTCTAGTGGAGTCCATGTCTTGACAGGTCAAGGCTGTTTTGGCAGCAAAAGGGGGACCAACACAATGTAATGCGTCATGATCGGTGTATATAAGAACCACCCTGGTGACAGCTTATGTACAATTTTTTTTCCTGAGAGTGTATGATAAACTACAAAGCATGGACATGGTAATGGAAAAAAAATACATGGGAAAAATATGTATTTCTATGCGTTTGCATTCTCCAGAGAAACTTATTCGCACACAAAAACTTTGCATTCCGTTGTAAAACGTTTGCATTCATGTGAATGCAATGTTTCTCAGGAGAACGCGAAAGCATTCAAATATAATTTTTCCATCATCAGTCATTCATAATAAACTACTTGCGGGTCCCAGGAAAATTCTGCTCTATTATTTCGTTTTTTATGGTTTCCTGAAATTCACAAAGGGTTTTTTCATTGTATAAATAAAAATGCTATTAAAAAGCACACGTTGTGCTTACAAGACAGTACTGTAGATAATCACCTTATATAAAAGACACAAATATCTTCCCATCTCACATGATAAATAAGCACTTTCCACATTAGTCACAGCCTGCGGCAGATCAGTGTACACTTGAACTGCTCCCTTAAACGATCAGGGCGACGGGTCGAACACTTCACTTAATTGATAACAGTATTTACCATTGGGTAAACTCTTATAATTTAGATGAACTGGAATGCTAAGGTCCACTGTCAAGCATTGATTCCCAAGTCATCATTTTCAAGTGATTGACTCACACTGAAGTCACTCTTAATATAACGGTCCTGAACCGAGTGCTCATATAAGATGCTTGTTGTTCAGTGCTTGTGTGCCCAGAGGGGGATTTAATTATATCATAATTATCTCGTATACATTCTAAAGTCAATCTGTCCTCATTTCTTGTCATTATTTTTTTCGTGGTAATGACGCAGAATGTCTCCTTATCAGTGTGATGAGGAAGCTTGCCCTGAACTGTTTTTTGCTACATCAATCGCATAAAATGTGCGAAACCGAAATGAGTTGCTACAATAACATGCAAACTGTATTTTACAGCAGTGGTTCTCAACTCTCATCCTTTCTGATTCCAAATCCCTCGATTGTCCAAGACAATATTCAAAGGCCCACTATGTAAGCTCAAATATTTAAAAAAGCTGCTCGTTTTCAAAAAATAAATAAATAATCATTTACAGAATGGTAATATGAAAATAATTAAATTCCGTAATTCTAGAAGTTTCAAGAACTGATTTTTTTTTTAGTCACAAATAGCGATTTCTTCTCAGCAAATTATTTTTAAATATTTTTGAGCTTTAAACAAAAACAAAACAAAACATTCAATGCAAACATTTTGGTGTAGAAGCAATTTTCACTCAGAAATTGTTAGCAAATTTTACAATGAATTACAAAGAACGGCTAGTAACACATTTAATCAAACGTGACATTTTGAAGCTTTAATCTCCCATTTTGAAGTTTTGATTCCCTCACAAATGCAGGTTTTCCAAAACTGTGGGAACCTTGGTCTTAAATAAATGTCTTGATTTTTCAAGCATATTTTGTCATATTTTAAAACATCATGCAGCCCCCTAGAAATTGTGCTGAGGCCCAGTGGTGCCATGTCGGTTTTCCCACGGAATTGGACTTGGACTTTCCAATTGGAATTGGACTACTTTTAAGTTGTTGCCGTTCATATATACATACTGTACATATATGATTTCGGTGCTCCAACACGCCCCAAAAAAACTCCAGACGTACAAATTCAGCAGAGAATTTGGCTGCCCGTGGAGTGAATAGCATGGAGCTATTTTTGGGCTACTTTTGTTGCACAGACCTGGCAACCCTGCTGAGGCCTCCTAGTGGGTCCTGGTCCCCTGGCTGAGAACCATTGTATTAGGATGAGTTCAGTAATTAATAATAGAAATTAAGTTCAGTCACATTATGCATGCCTACATACATTATGCAAGATGGCGCAAGTGTGCCATCTGCTCTGTGGCTTTTTGTTTTTTATCCTTCTATGAATAAAACCTGACCGTCAAATGCTTCTTAACTTAAGAGACTCTACTGAGGCCTTACCAAACATTGATTTGAGACTTCCATACTCTAATAACTCACCTCCTCTCTTCTTGATGACTGCCCCGGCCTGTCGAAGCTAGCTGCCGTGGAACATTCCTAGAAGAAAACGCTGGAGAAGAAAAAAAAGGAGGGGATATTGCGGTTAAACTAAAGTTATGTGTTTTGTTTTGTGGCGTTTGTTTGAGGTCGCATATTAGTGGATTCTACCTGTGACTCAGGATAAACTTTCCAGCTCTTTCCGTTGTCGGACACCAAGTCTTCGCCACGGGGGTCAAAATGCCAGCAATCTTTGCTCGTTGTGCCATGCAGCACAGCCAGACTGTGATCCAGTGCACGTCAGGATGGCTTTGGCAAATGGAGGACAGCTTGTTTATTTTGCGAGATTTCTTTGCCTCTAATGAACTGGATTTTCTTAGTCACAGAGGCTGAATAAAAGCCCCTTCTCTGAACTTGTGCCCACAAACTGTTCTTTTTTGAACTGCCCTAGACTCTCTGGCAGGGGCGGTGGACTTACATCCGTGTTCAAAAGCAGCTTCTGTTGCCAAGTTTTGAAGTACTTCTATTTCAGTTTAATCAATTCGCAATCGCTGTGGTCTATTGCCCTTCGAAACCTAAAGACTTTTTAAAAGAGTTCTCAAAAATCTTAGGTGATGCTGTTCTGAAATATGAACATAGGTTTTTTTTGTTGTGAGTTAAACTCCCTGGCCAAGGATTTTGTTAGTCAGGTTAACTCTTTTTTTTTATTTGTTAACTCGCCACTTTTAGTGGTCCAACTCACAAACAAGGCCATACTTTAGATTTTGTATTGTTGCATATTTCGATTTGTGAACTTGAAATAAGAATTCCTTACATATATATAGCGCTTTTCTCAACACCCACATATTGGTGGTTGTTTGGGGGGGGTGTCACCTTAACCACCCCCAGTGTGCAGCATCCACCTGGATGATGCGACGGCAGCCATATTGCGCCAGAACGCCCGGCACACAGCAGCTGATTGGTGGAGAGGAGACGAGACGAGAGTGATGAAGCCAATCAGTATATGGGGATGATTAGGAGGCCATGACAGAGGCCAATGGGCAAATTTGGCCAGGATGCCAGGGTTGCACCCCTACTCTTTTACGAAGGACATCCTGGGATTTTGAATGACCACAGGACCTCATCCGAAGGACGAAACGGAAAAAAAACCTGATTTATTGAAGTTTTTCCTTGATTTAAGTTTCACACTAAGATCACATGCCACATTTACTTGTTTTTCTCCAAATGAAATTTCAAAGACTAGGAGGTTATCTTCATCTAGTGATTTGTTTGTGTGCACTTCAATGATGCTTGTCAAATGTATAATCTTGATTCCCCTTCAAATATTTCAAATGTAGATGAACATCTTTCGTTAAACTCCATCTGTAACAACATCGTGAATTTTGTGGCTCCATTGAGAGCAATACAACTACAATTTAAACCTGAACAATTCTGCAGGTACATCGTAGAGCTGAAAAGTGAAAAAAATATAAATTACCAGTGTATTTGAAATACAAAAAGTTCAAGCTGTAAAATCTCAATGAAAAAACTTTCTCAGATATTATAGCTAAAACTGTCATAAACCTAAAACTCCTTTTGCTATTCTAGATTCTGTTATAAATAATACATCAGCTGCAGTATGTGACGGGTTACTTAAGCTCTTAACAGATAAAATAATTGACATAAGACTGCATATTATACCTCCAAATTGTGATGTCTGCTCCCTCTATTTGTATCTCAACTTTTAATGAATTCCAGACAATCTCTTTGAACTTTTTCCATGATATAATTAAGCAGCTAAAATCTACCATATGTCCGCTAGACATCGTTCCCACGCGGTTCTTGCTTCAGGTCTTCGATGTTGTGATGGGGACTCTGTGATACTTCTGCTTTTAGATTTAAGCTCTGCGTTTGAAACTGTTTTTACACATTGAACAATGTGTGGGCATTGAAGGTTGTGCTCTTGACTTTTTAAAATCTTATTTTCATGAAATAACTTTTTCTTCATCTAGCTCTGCCCTGTATTTTGGAGTTCCTCAGGGCTCAGTTTTGGCCCCTCTTTTGTTCTTGTTATATATGCTTTATTTGTGGTCAATTTTTACCAATACCTGCCGTTGAAGAAAAATTACAAAAAAGGCTCCAGATCAGTAGTTATATGTCTGATTTTAAGTCTTGGCTATCTTTAATTTTTTTTACATCTCAATGAAAACAAAACAGAGGTCATCGTGTTTGGGCCTTCAGGCACCTTTGATTGTGATTTAGGAGATTTGGACTCCTATAAAAAAAAATTATAATGTTCTGTGAAAAATGTGGGCGTTATCTTCGATTCTGCACTCAAATTTGATTAACAGATCAATTCCTTAGTCAAATCCATTTTTTTCCCAATTCAGACTGCTTTCAAAAGCTTTGAGAGAGTGATCCAGGTATTTGTGTCATCACGGCTTGATAAACTATAATTCTCTCTCTATATTGGAACAAGTCAATCAAATATAAATCATCTTCAGATGGTTCAAAACACAGCTGCCAGACTTCAACCCGGAAATTTGACCATATCTCCCCTGTATTATGCTCTTTGCACTGGTTGCTGGTCTGTAACAGAATTTTGTTTTTTTTAAAAAGAAGTATTTTTGTTTTTGAAGCTCTGATTGGATCGGCTCCGAAATATCCCGAAATATTTTAAATCCAAATACATCCATTAGATCTCTGAGGTCTTCTGAGCAAAGATTGTTGATGGTCCCAAGATCTAGATTAAAGGTGAGGGGTGACCGAGCTTTTTCTGTTGTTGATCCCTCAGATTAGTTTAATCAGAATCTGAATTTAAATCTAAATTAAAAACCTATCTTTTTATAACGGTCCCTAGAGTATAAGGCTCCATCACTTATTTTGATACTCTCCTCATTCTCATTGCATTGCGGTCGAAATTGTTTATATTCATTATGTTGTCTATTTTTTTTTAGCATGTTTTTGTACTCTACTGTTGTTTTTATTGTGCTTTATAAATACATTTTTTATTTTGATTTAATATGTTTCAGCTACTGTGAGAACCAAAACAATCTTACATTTTCAGAAATCCTTTACTGTATATCTCTGAGTGAATATACGCTGTCAGCTCCAAATCCTGCTTTATTAAACAAAAAGGTTAAAGGAACTTAAAGGAAGGAATTTTTGAAAATAGGCTCATTTTCCAACTCCCCTAGAGTTAAACAGTTGAGCTTGCAAAGCTATGCTAAAGGTGCTTCCGCCAGACCCGGAGATCAGCTGAATGGATTTGAAAATGATAAAACTGTTTAACTCTAGGGGAGTAGGAAAATGAGTCTATTTTCAAAAATAGTGGCGTGTTCCTTTAAGCCGCAATGTTATATTTATGAGATATCAGTCAAAAATATCTTTGTATGCACAGATGGATACACATCCAGACAGCCAAACTTATTAATTTCGAGGTCCAAATTAAACTATTTCCTGGGCATAAATATTTTATACTGTCAGTGAAATTGTAGCATGCATTATTTTTCTTAAAATGTTTATCTGAGAATAGAATTATTTGGTAAACTTTTGCATATTTCTGATTCAAATAATGGTGTAGCAGTCCCATTCCACAAATGACTTTTCTTCTGAAAGATTATCTCATAGTTTTGGCCATTTTCCTGTGCAATCAGGCGGTCAGTGAACAGACTGTGGGCGGCCCGTGGGTGTGTGAGCTTGAGACTAGTAGTTTAGGATTTTGATGGCAGGTCTATTAAACAATGGCAGAGGGAGGGAAGCTTGAATCACAAACCACTTTATAAACATATCACACTTTAAAGGTGCAGTATGTCATTTTGGGGGTCAACAAGGAGGTCCCCTGTCTGGAGGCCTTTCTGTGTAAAGTTTGCATGTCCTCACGGTTTTTGCATGGGTCCTGTTTCCTCAACAATCCAAAAACTTGCAGTATATAGGTGAATTAGAGAAGCTTAACTGTCCATAGGTTGGAATGCGCGTGCGTGTGTGTGTGTGTGTGTGTGTGTGAGTCCCAAGCCATGTAATGGGGAGGTTTGGGGAAAAACCTAGCGACCTACTCCGGAAAAAAGGATTAACAAAATTCATGGACAGTCTCTTGTGTATGGCATGAGATTGCCCATAGAATAACCAAAAGTAGGATACAACTGAAATGGTAATGAATGAATTAATTTAATATTGCCAGTTAGCGGTTGAAATGGGTACTGCAAATTCAAAATATTGGAGAGAGTCGTTTCCCGCCCCCACCTCATCAGACGCAGCGCTCACGTGGGTTGCCAGATTGAGTATACGCAACAGGAGCAAACATGATCAGTGAATCTCTGACCCAGTATGTTTGCTGGCTTCCATGGCAGCAATGCGCTGTTTTCCGCCAACTCGCAACCCTGGGTGTCGAAATACTATTGGGTAAATTGGCAGTGGACGGGATCACCCAGATAAAAAACAAAAACAGACATTCCGACACAGAACGTAGATTTCAAAGTAAGAATAATTGGGTGTAGCATTGTTTTCAGAGAAACAACAAGTATGTAAACTTAGCATTTTTCCTAAATATCTGCAAACATATGGTATTTTTATGCATTGGTGCAGTCTTCATTATTATTTGAATAATTATACATATTATAATTATACAGCACCTTTAAGGTTAGTGAGTCTTTTTTCTCTCAACTAGTACCACTAAAGACTTCAGCTTTAAAATCAATCACTTTATTTGAGCTATTTTTTTAATAATACTCCAAAAAGCTCAGCTCTGACTGTCCCTCATTGGCGTTAGGCCATGCATTCGGAAAACGTGGACCATTAGGGTTTATACAAGCAAGCTAACAAATTGAACAGTGATTTTCAGACTGTACTGAATTTTATTGAAGCTGCATCAATGAAAAAATAGGGTTCATACGTGAAAATAAAACTACAGGGCGAAATATGCTATAATGTAACATATGCATGTTCAATACAATATCAGGTGTGTTAGGGGTGGATAAATAAGGCTTAAAGCATAAAGCTTTTTTTCAGACTCAAAATTAATCTCACAGTGACAGTCGTTCTTCTGTATGACTGTGCTTCTAAACATCCCATTTTCAACCAAAAACATTTCTATAAATGTATACGCACTAATTGCGTGTCCTTAAAAAAAGAAAGAAAGAAAGCTTGCTACGGCAGTAAGAATATTCACTCATACATTTGCACTGTACTTGTGATTCAAATAGATATTTGTTTCATTAAACTGATGTATTTGGTTCTTATGATCTCCTGTGGACCTCATATGAGAGGTGCAGTGTTGGAGCATTAGCAGCATGGGAAGGTAAACATATACATCCATTCATTTAACGTCTATCTGATATGAAAATACTTTCAATCAAAAATGTTAATGTTAACTTTTCAGTAGTTCCTGATATACTGATCTAGGAGCAAAGTGATTGGGAAAAGCCACCCGAGGAAAAAAAAAAAGTAATGTTGTCATGCAGTGTATTTTACATAAATACAAAAATTACAACTTTTTATATGAAGACTCAGTGTGAACACTGCTTGGGCCCTTTAAATGGCAAACTCTTTTCCCCGTTACAAAAACTTGACATCACAACATTTAATTCCTTCTTAAAGTGTCTCTTTTTCAGTCTAAGTAGATTTCCTTTCTGCCCCATCTCAAACTTTGAAAAGGTGTGTTTGAGGAAGCAAAAGAAAATGTGTGTTTAAAAAATATGGAAGCACTTTTCTCTGGGTTATCATTAAAAGGTTGGCATCTCAGGTGTCAGGACTGGTTTTAACGGTCTGCTGTCATCTCATCCTTACATGCCCTGGATAAACTCTTGCAGCTGTCGCACAATCTCCGTATCCACCGTCTCCATGAGAGCCTGGAAGCCCTGGTCTCCCATCAACATCTGCTGAGCCTTCAGCTTCTCATAGACAAACTGCTGAAGAGAGACGCTGTGCACAGGGTCCTCAAGGGCCAGCTATAGAGGAAGAAAAAAACAAAAAGTATGAGTATAGCAAATGACACTTTATACAAATACAGTAAAGACTGGTGCCCCATTACTTTTTTAAAAGAGGCCATATTATGCCCTTTTACAAAGTCTTGATTTTGTTTTGGGGTCTACTGGAATAGGTCTTCATACTTGAATGTACAAATACACATTTTTCACATATTTTACATTATTGCAGCACCTCTTTTCCATGTCTGTCAGTAGTGCTCGGTCTCTCTAAAGCTCCTTCTTCTGAAAAGCACAATGTGCTCTGATTGGTTGGCTGGTGTGTTGGGATTGGTCAACTGATTTAAGGCCATTTAAAAAATGTCACAGCCCTTACCATAACCGCAAATTTCAAACGCAACTCAACTAGGCCTCGTCCCCTTTTTTTTGCGTATGCCTTGGGTGGGAATTATTAAAATGAGGGACAGTGTTGCGTGTACGTTCCTGGAAGAAAACTTGAGACTAAAATCAAGGCGTTTCGGAAACATTGCTTACTGTGCTTATGTTAATTATCATAATATTTATAATATTTCCCTTTAACATATGAGAATAAGTTAATCAGTAGCTATAGAACAATAGTTTTTCCCAAATCTCTACTGTGTGAAAGCTTAATTTAGAAAATTACATTAAATATAAATGAATAATAATAAAAAAAAAAAGAATAAATACATGATTCAGGGTTTTAATGTATGCATATAAGTCCTAATTTTGATAAAAGGGTTGCAGATATCACTTGCATCATACAATTAATGAAAAATTTAAATAAAACTTAGTTTGATGATAAACATTTTCTGAGCACCTCATTTTGACTATTTGGTGGGGAAAAATAATAAAAAGATCGGAATACACCAAATGTCAGTTCTTCGACACTTAACAGGCAATAGCTCACACTTCATTATGACAAACAGAATGTAAGTTATGGCATGCCAGTGTAAGATATATATCCAAGAGAAGTAGACTTTCAGAATAAGCCCAGTGTTAGTTTATAAGTCTGAATGGATGACTTCAATATAAGGATGTGGAACTGCAGTGAAATAATAAAGCACCTAAAGCTGCAGAAGGGATAATACAAAGATAAAAATATATGAAATACAAGATCCAGCATTAGAATTATGGGTAAGGTAATAAAATGTCTAAACGTCTGAAAAAAGTACATTGACAACAAAAAAAGCATGCTAAAAAAGCAAATGAAAAACTGAAACTAAAGCCTTTTTTTAAAGTGACCCTATTATGTTTTGTTTTATTCCCTTTCATGCAGTGTGTAATATAGCTGTTTGTGAATGTTTTTGATTCACTTGCTGTGAATGTTTGATTTTAAGCATTCTGCAAAGTCGAAAATGCACGATAAATGAAGTTATTTATCAAAATAGAGAATCGACTCTGAACCGCCTAAACGAGTCTGTATTTCGAATCCCACTTTGTTGCGGTTCTACGTCAGTAGAAAAGATATTTGCATAATGCTTGCCTATGTTGTCCACCCGCAAACAACTTGACCAGCCCTCAAACGTCATTTTACTGACGACCACAAAACACTTGCTCTTGAAAGATGGGTCAGTACCCAGTTTATTCGGACCAACTTGATCCTCAGAATCACAACTTGTAAGTATGCATAATTATTGATGTATATATTTTCTACCGGGTGTTCAAAATACGTAGTTTTATGTTTTATATTGTGTAAGTTCCGGGTAACCGGCTAACTCATGTTATTACTGTCTTACTTCTGCAAAGTGGCTGTGGGCCACTATTACCTAAAACTGTGTCTATTAATGCAGATTGTCTTTCGTTCTAACTATTTTAAGTAATTTAATTTGTTTTACAAACTTAAATGTTACATCAGTCATTCACGTTAGTGCTGGGCTAACGTATGCACCATTATTGATACAGTTCCCACATATGGGAACCCAATAAATTAAAAATATACACATTGGTTTGTTGATGGACATACACTTGTTAATGCTGATGGTGAGGAATTACAGTTGCAACATCTCATAATGTACCTCAAAATAAGTAGCGAATTACTGAGAAATTTCCTGCTCAAGCCATCCTTGCGATGGAGGTTCAGAATGAATAACTTGCTTTTAATGTTTCATAATCGGACTCGCGCCCGGATTGGTATGGTAAAATCGATGTCACCGTTACGGTCTTTACATTGTGTACCATCGCTGAGCTTTAGAAAGCCTCAAGAGCAGAAGTTCAGTTATGGTAATGGCCGTTTAGCTTCCAGTGCTGTAAGTGGTAGACCAATCACAACAGACTGGGCGATCTGGCCAATCAGAGCAGAGAAGCTCATGGAAAGGAGGGATTTAGAGAGACTGATTGATCCGTCATTTCAGAATCATTGACAAATATGTTGATGTGCAATGTGTTTTTTGACCTTTGATGCATGTAAACCTGTTGTAGGAGACCTAAAACAAAATTAGGAGCCTTTAAATTAACATAATAGGGGCACTTTATGGTAAATGTGTTTTGAGTGTTAAAGAACTGCTTTGATAAGAGAAAATTACATTGAAGAGGAAAATAAATAAATGTGCAAAACCCAGTCGATCCTGGAAGATGATCCTAAGAATGTTTTTTGTTCTCCCTTTTAATAAGTCAAATCTATTCGATATCTATTTAAAATGTATATCTGTCAGCACATTTGTTGGGAGACAGATGTCAGCATACAATTGTGAAGGAATTTTCTTGGTGTTAAAGCAAAGGCATTGATCCCAGCTCAATCCAATGTGACTTAAGACATTCATTCCCTCTCAGTATTTATATGCTCATCACTTCTGTGGCCAACTGTACTAAAACAAAGATCACTGATGGTGCGAGGACGCTATTGGAATTGACCGTTTGAAAAGACCCACCCCCTTTGGTTACTGTTGATATGTCCGACAAGCCAGGGCACTCTCACGCCACACACGTTCTCACGTAGGGAAAAATGCACAACACGCCGACAGACTACTTTTGATATGAAACAAAGTATCAACTTTGAAATTGTCCTTAAAAAAAAAATAAATGTAAACAATAAATACCGTTTTGTGGCTCTTTAATGTGACGTGATCGCTGTAGCGTCTCAGTTAAAGCTGCCCTTGAACCGATTATCTCTTCCTTGTAGATCATTGATAAGCACGAAATAAACATGAATGAACACTAAAGTAAATGTTGTTTCAACTGCGGAAAGACGTCAGTACACACCTTTTCTCTGCAAAATTTCCAGATGTTGTACTTTAACAAACTCCTCCTAGACTTTTAATTAGATCAACATCATATTTGGTCATTCTAATCTAAAGGCCTTTGCGATGTTACATTTCAAAGATCTTGAGTTTTCCCAGAAGGGTGTGTTCGTGGCGGCCTGACAAAGTTCGATGTTTTGCCATGAAACAGGAAGTTGTTGTAACCCAGGCATACAACGTCCGATCTGCCCCAAACTTAACATGATTGATAAGAGTCCTGGCCTGAACACATCTACATGACAATATTCAGTTATTCAGCACCACCTGCGGGCAACAGGAAATGTCATGTTTTACACTGTGATTAACTCCCTGAAACACATTTAAATATGCCATGAAGTACCAAACACGCTAGAAACATTAAATCATGCAACACTTGGCTAAGTGCTAACGTATGCGATTAACGCAATGAAACAGAAAGTTGTTGTTAAGAAAGTTAACTCAGACATACAAGAAATATAAGGAAAGGAGCAAAGGAAATATATTTTTTTGTAGTTTATTTTATTTGGAATGTAGTCAACAAAGGCCTTTTACATTTTAAATGATCAAAAGATTTGACTACACTGCAAAAAATGCTCTTCTTATTTGGTATTTTTTCTTGTTTCCAGTCCAAATATTTAAAATTCTTAAATCAAGATTAATTTACTAGATAAGTAAAAATTGCTGGGGGGAAAATCAAAATGAGTTTTTGCTTAAACAATCTATATTATCTGCCACAACAATTTATGATTTATTAAACCATAATTTATGATTTATATAATACACCAATTTATTAAAACAACAATTAATGAGATTAAAACCATGTTTTTACGCCAAACTTACTTTATATCACAAGTCAAATGTTTTAAATAACCTTGTGATATTTGGATCATTTTACAATATTCTGCATAATTATAAAAGCTCGAATAGCATTGCATTATAAATATAATCTATTATGAAAACTATTAATTCAGTTTGCTTTCCATTGCAAAGACATTGTCACGCTTTCTTTCTGTCATACACAGGAAAACATAATACATGATTAGGATTGTTTGATAAAATGGCTCAAATGATCTTTCTTATTTTGAAATACTTGTATATTTTTAGGGGTTATGACCAGTCAAGCTATCATATATTTTAAAATGAAATCATGTTTCAGAGGGTGAAGTCTTTATTGATGTATCTTCATCGCTACACTAATACAGTGGCAAACTATAACACTCTTGAATACTATAATGTAAAATATAAATAATGCTCTGCTAATGAAGGGGGAGGGACATGGAGAGAGTGATATAATGATAGAGTGAGAGAGAGAGAGGGGGAAAGAGGAAATTAGCATAGCTGCATATATTAATGTGATGTTTTAGGCTCTATTATGCAACAAATGATTGGAGAAATCAGAGTAAATGTAACATTTAGGGAAGTCTATTTAGGTTGGTGTAATTTCAACTCTCCCTTTGACACATGCTGATAGATGTTTTGGCACTTGATGCTTTCAGTAAACCTCAACAGCAATGTTGTAGTTGTAAATATTGCATAAACATCACATTAATACATTATACGTTTATTTAAAAAACATTAAGATGTGCCATGGAGCGTACATCTGTCAATGTGATGAGCATTAACAATGGCAGCTGTGATCTTTTGTGATTATACTTATAATTCACACTAAATTAACTCTAGCAGCTTCCCTGCGGCATATGAAAAATAAAAAAAGTCATTTTCTGCAGTACTTTTGGATTTAATGATTTCAAATGCCACCATCTGCAAACTATAATATCCTCCAAAAAGGTTAAATATGACAAATGTCTAACACAGTCTCTCTCTCCACATAATATTGGTGTAAAACACAAGACTCAACATTTACCCTCACTGAGACATTTGCTCAGAATGCTTAGCCCCAGTGCTTCCCCTGAGATGTTTGATCACTGATTCATCTGATTCTCAACTGGTCTTATTGTGAATACAACTGACCAACCACCAGGGTCAGAAATGTCACGCTCACTTGTGCCCCCTATGATTTTCCACCTCAGTCAAATTGTTTTAATTACAGTTTGAATTACCCGCTCCCGCTTTCAATTTATTTATATATATATATATATATATATATATATATATATATATATATATATATATATATATATATATATATATATATATATATATATATATATATATATATATATATATATATATATATATATATATATATATATATATATATATATATATATATATATATATATATTTATATATATATATATTTATATATATATATATATATATATATATATATATATATATATATATATAAAAAATTTAAATATTTTTTACAATCAAAATTATAGTGTCTGAGAAAACAATGAGATGATATTTACAACAGTGATTTCCCTGTGTTGTCTAAACCTAATGGACTGTGTGAGCTATTGACAGATTTAGTCCAGAGGGATTTAGCCTTAATAGCTGCTTATTTTTCTTCCCAAGTGAATTTACAAGTCATAATGGATTGATTTCACAGAGCACTGCATTGACACTGCTGGCAATACACACAGTAATATACACTAAACAAACTATTACCCAATTACACCAGATGACATTTTAACATTTCAGAGTCAGCCTCATGGTGCAACACGCTGAATGAATCACAGTGTTTTAAAGTCAAGGCTCTTCTGAGGAGTTTAAAGGTACACTCAGTGTTTGTTTATGCTGTCTAGGACTGAATTTAGCATATTATAGTATTACTATTATATTACTAATATTATAATACTACTTTTATAAATAATATAATACCATTCAAAAGTTTGGGGGCTGTAAGACTTTTAATGTTTTTAAAGAAGTCTTATGCTCACCAAGACTGCATTTATAACAGAAATATTGCACTGATACATATAAGCGACATTTTATTGTCTTAATAGGAAATCATCTGATTTTATTGAGAAAACATTACCTAATGAGTCAGCGTTTTTATATCTGAAGTCTCCCCGTACATTCTTACAACGCAAATGTTCTAAACATTTCAAAGGCTATTTGATAAAAGTTTGGAATTTCCCCTGCTTATTAAAAGTTACGTTCATCTTCATTACAGTAGCGAATATCAGATCAGCTGACGGCAAGACACCTCGGCATTTCTAACGGGCAAATGGGCGCTTTGTTGCGTCCAGTGTAGACAGCCTTTAGCTGTTGCGACGTGAGTGACAACAGTTCTGTCAGGTGTAGACACGGTGTAACGGCATCTGCATGATGAGTTGACTTTACCGACCAGCGATTGGTTCTTTTATTTAGAAGGCGGGACTTATTCCATCATATTGCGCATCTTTGTATATGTAAAGTCTTTGGTATATGTATTTATTAGGAAAAAAGGAAAAAAGAAAAACTATTGCTGGGTATGTATAAATAGCTAATATACTTATTCACATGCAGCAGCAAAAGTTACTCAATATTAACTAAATTTTCATTGTATAATGCAAAATGTAATGTAGAGTCTGTCAACCCTAGTAATGCAGCCGCTGAAGAGAAAGGCGCTCTGACACACCAAACAAAACTCTTCTTTACTCCATGACAAGGGGAAAGGTGGATCATGTGGTGCTTTTAAAGGAACAACCTCATAGTTACAGTATCAAAGTTTAAACACAGGATTCAATTGATTCTAGATGAATGGTGCTGCTTGTGACCTTAGTAGTCAAACAAAATTGTACATACAGACTAAATCACATCTCTCCAGTGATCCGCTGTAACCTTGATGTTTTCCTGGAAACACAATCAATACGTCCATCAATTGCAACTGGACAGCTTAAATAAATAAATAAATAAAATGCGGTTTTAAAACCCACCGCTCACTCAAAGCAGCATCCTTGAGCTTTGAGGGGTTATAGACATGTTCACTGTCATTGGTAGTTTAAAAACGAACTGAAGATTCTTTTATGAGTGGATGAAATGAAGTGCCATGATATGAGATCACTAGAATGCAATTGTGATGCACACAAAAATGAGAATATGAAGAGAATATGAAGCAGCATTGTCAGCTCTCACACAGGAGAGACCCTGAATTTCAGATGGATCTCTAAGGAAAATCAATTAGTTCTGTAGAGTGAAATCTGAAGTCCTCAAAATTTTTCTTATTGTAGGACATGAATCATTCCGCATATCCGAAACCGACCATAAAGACTATAAATTGAGACCTAGAAATGGCAGTTAGACACAGGAAGCACTAGGACCTTGAACAATTGAAGGATTTGGTTGAAAAACAAGGATGGCTTTAAGGAAAAAGGCACTCCAAAAAGGAACCTATAAGTATCATTCTGAGCCAAGCCAGTACTATAAAGCAGAGATGCCTCTGGAAGAAATCCTGCTCAAGCCGCCATGAACTTTTAATGGATTTTCCTCAAATGAATAAAGTCAAAAACTTTGAAGACCAGATGTGTAAATGCCAATGAAAGTCAATCTCAGCTGTACTCAAAAGGAAAGGAGGTCATCTATATTTAAGCTTGACTGGACCATTGATCCCCTTTTCCAGTGTATTTTATAGTCTTAGGGTTCCCCCACAAACTTCCAAATAAAAAAAACAAACAAGATTTACTGAGTAACACTATAACAACTTTCATTAAGAACATCCCAACACTAGAATATGTCAAATTTGTAAACACTTAGTCAGGAAGTTAGAAAATTGATAATAGCTAGAAATGTCTAGAGTAGGCAAATCCTATAAGTTCATGTACTGTAAGCACCCCAGTGGGTATTTGCAAAGTTTTGCTTTGTTAAAGTTATAAAAAAGAATACAGTACTATGCAAAAGTCTTTGGCACGTTTTTATTTTCATCCCCTCCAAAAATGGTTAAGCCAGTTATATATATCTTTTGCTGTAGTGTGTCAGAAGGAAAAATCAGTTTACATTTCCAAAAGTTCATTTTGCCATTGATTGTAATCCAGTAAGATTTTTGTATGCACAAGGAGTCTGGCAAAAGCCAGTATGCTCCACATGGAGATCACTTATGTATTAATGGTGAAAAGTGAGGATGTTTTAAAAATAATGCCATACATATAGCTTATCTCTCAACTAACTAATATTACCTAAATCAAATCAATATTACCACCCTTTGTGTTTAAAACAGCTTTTGTCCTAGGTACACATGCACATAGTTTTTCAGGCAGCTTTGCAGGTTGGTTTCTTCAAGCGTCTTGGAGTAGTTGCCACAGTCTCAGTTTTTTCTGTTTCTTCATGTAATTCCAGACGGACTCGATGACAAACGAACTCTCAAAAATAATACAAAAATCTTAGCCTGACAAGCCAGACCCACATCAAGATGTTGGGATGTTGAGTACTAATCAAGATGTTGGGTCTGGGAACACACCATTGGCAGGGCTCAATTCGAGGGGTGGGATAAACGGATGTCTTTCAAATTCCCTCTGCATGCAATAGGATAGCTCTACAACCAACCAGAGCAACGAAGAAGGTGAAGCGGAGCTAGTTGGTAGATTAAACTTTCGCCGTATCCGGTCGGGAAAACTCTGAACACATCTTTCTTTCTTAAGAATGACTTCAGTGCCATTCTTTGTTCTTTTCTCAGAGAAAATCTTAACTCCAAGTCTTCCAGAGCTGTGGCCAAAGCCGATACAATTGTTTACAAGTAGCACGTGGAACCGCAGCAACTCTGCCGTCATTAGCCCCGTTTACATGCGCACTTTTTTGTCATTCCGATTAAAATTATTCCGATTGAAAGATTCGGTGGACTGTTTACATGAGACGTCATCTAAACCGATCTGGTGTTTACATGTACTGACTTTCAGTAGGAATCATTTTGTGACATGCGCACACAGTTTGTCTGCCGCCTCAGATTCGTTACGTATCGTGGATCAATAGTTCTGTGTTGGTAATTTTTATATTTATTTATTTTTCTGTGGGCGGACATGCAGTAGTTTAACCTAATTTATGTCCTATACAATGGCTATTTCAACAGCTGTGAATGATGAATGCGGAATCAAAAATGAATTCAATTCATTTATTTTGAAAAACACAAAATTAACAATAAAATGCACTCAAATTATTAATAAAAACATAGGATATATGGTGAAACATGAATGAAGCATTCAAGACGTGCTCAGCATCATTACTAGTAGTACTAAACATATATATTTCAGATGATTAAGGAAAGATACCATAATCACAATGGTATAAATATTAACAAAAGTAATTAAAGTAGACTGTGGGTAACGTTACTTAACCAATTTGAAGCAGTTGTTGAATTTTTTTTTATAGCTAACTTAACTAACGAGAAACAGAGAGCAGCTTGAATGTTCCCCGTTGAAATGGCAGCTCTCAACGGCCACCAGGACTTGTACAGTTTTATAAAAGCTATTTATTATTTGTCGTAAAGTGTAAGAATCACCTCAGAAAAATAAATTATTCTGTCAGGCGCAGTTGAAGCCTAGGACAAACGCTGTCAAGATGAGATGGTGTAGCCAGGCTATGTCTGTGTCATTATTCCAACATCATGTTCATAACATGTTACAAAATAAAAAGTTTAATACCTCAGAAAAATGAACTTTCCTCTCTTGTCAACATTAGCCTGGTGTGAGCGTGGCGCGCGCTCTTCAGTTGAAGAGGCACGCGCTGTATATCACGTCACAGAAAGACGTGCACTCAAAGTAATCGGATCAGATCGTTTACATGGTGGAATTTTTCGTTTGATCGGTTCATGAAAAGGTTTATCCCACCCCTCTCAAACCGATTACAATTTCATTCGGTTTGGCCATTTTTATTTCGATTGAGGTGTTTATATGGAGTATTTTTATTCGGATTGGACTTTTAAACCGATTACAGTGCTCCATGTAAACGCACCTATTGTTAAGTCCGCTCAACGACTTTATACACGATGTGATTGGCCTGACCAGAGTTTGGTTTTTCCAGCTCGCAAGCCAACCGAGAGTTGCTAGACAACACTGGCTGCAAATTAGATTTGCTGCTGCTAGGGTGCGTCAAGATTTCTAGGCTACAAAAATCTCACTGGATCTTTACAATTAATGTCAATTAATGTTTGGAAATGTAAACTAATGTGTCCTACTAACACAATACAGCAAAATATATAAATAACTGGCTAAAAAACTTTCAGTTCCTTTTTACCGCAAGAAAAATAACGTGCCGTATTCATGAAAGACTGTGTGCATTTCTGTGTCAAGCATGTATAAAAACAAACATTTGTGCAAGAATGGTTTTACATTATTGTAAATTATTCAGCTAATTTTTTATGAATGAAGCCCAATGTGACACTTTTTCACACTGTAAGAATAAAAAAAAGTCCTCTGACACAAAGTTCTCATTAATGTTTGTAAAAAAAAAATATGATTAATAATAATAGTAGCAGTATAGCAATAGTAGTAAGAATATTAATTAATAGGAAGACATTTTTGGTTTGGTGTCCATGAATGGGTACTGATGAGGCTGTGGGAATGCAGAATATAAAGAAGATATTCTAACGTCAAAGAGGATTGTCAATTTCAAGTAAACAACAAAAAACAAAATCCATTTATGTACATTTGTAAAAAAAAAAAAAAAGCCATTAGAGAAAATCAGATTATGGGCCATCAAGTGTCTATTCCACAAAAGAAATGACATCTCAGCTATATGAGACAGTCACTGCAATACCATTTGGTATCCAACACAATCTCAAAAATCTGAGTCTCTAATACGCTACATATAAATCAATGTTCATTCAAATGGTCCTGGGACCTCATGCATTAAAATCTCTGCTGCAGATTTTGCTTGTTCGGTTTATGAAAAACAAGTTACCATTTGTACATGTACAAATTTTAATCCCCATTCTATCTACTCCCCAAAGTACCCAAAATGGAGTTTACAACACCTTTTTATTATGCATAACTTCATTTGCATGTCATTTCCTTGTGCAATTTCTGCAATTTAGAAGGCAATTCCAAGAGCATGACCTCAAGGAGTCGAAAATATAATGAGTTGAAAAAAATTCTCTTGGCCATAAAAAATATTTTTTAATAGCTTTTTTAAAGTTATATGATATTATATTAATATTGATTTGTTTAATAATATTTTATTAAAATTTTAATTATTTTTGTAAGTTAATATTTATTAATAAAGATTACATTCATATTTAGGATGGACTAAATACTAACTAATCATTATCTTCACAATTAGGTCATGATCTTTAATTTTTTTCATTGTCTAATTAACAAGAAATATTAATTTATTCAATAAATATATCAGTATTGCACAAATAATGAAACTAAATCAGACCGTTCTGTCCTTTAAAGCCAATTGTATGCCCACTGACTATAGCTGCACTACATCTCTACTGTAAATGATAAAAAGCCAATCCATAAATCCACTTTCCAAAAGGAAAGGTCAACCTAACTATTTATGTAGATCAAAATTTTCAGGGATGATGGGGCAGCTGTAATTTACTTCCTGAGTTGCCAATAAATCCTACCTTACCTTACAAAGTTGTCTGAAAGGTTAAGCCCACCTTTGCTTACTTTGCACTTCCTCAGGCGCTTAAAATAGACTCTAAATGATATTAATGGTGTGCTTTGCATCCACTTTGCTGGGCTGGTAATGAGGGTGTGGGTGAGGGAGTGGATCAAAGAGATGGAGCCATGCTTCATGAATTTCTAATTAGAGTTTTAAGCCTCATCAAGTCACTCAAAGAGGCCGTGGACTAAATGAGAGCGGTGCTTTCCCATACAAATCGTGCATCAGTCATTCAGAATCAACCATCATCCTCTTCTGTAAGCAACATTGTCTTCTTCCGTGTTTTTGGCAAGCAATGTCTTTTCTTTAATCTGTTGGGTCACACAGAAGTGAAAGCAGTTGCGGGTGGCCCTACTCGGGCCAGTGAATTTAATATCTCTCGCTGACAGATGTGTCACAGCACCGGGTCATTTAATAATGAAGGGAATTCTCAAAGTGACAAGGCTTGTGTAGTCTTAAAACCTTTGGAGAGGATACTGCTTTTCAACAATGTTGTATCCAAGTAATCACAGCATGTTTAATGTGGGGTCATTGACAAACACTGAACTGAAGATATGCTGAAAAATGTTTAAAAAATGAAATCTCACGTAATGAGGCTGTTAAATTGTATCCATTCAAGCTGAACTGACAACAATATTGAGGATGGATTCACAAAACATTCTTAGGAATACAATTCTTCTTAACCAGGGCTCAAGGAACAAAAAACCAACAATTTTATTTGAAATTAATATTTTACCAAAATCAAGTTCAAATGGAGTTTGACTCCAGTGAATGCTGGAGATTTGTGTTTTGTCTGAACGGCCGCATCTGAGGCATTACGATTAACTTACACGTTACAAAGTTTATTGTAGCAATGTGGTCTCTCAGTTTTTCCTGCCGTTTAATACATTTGGCCAAAATCTTGTGTTAAAAAAGATGTATATGGTTTTGCCAACATTTTGAGGATCTACCGGAGTTAAGAGGTTTATTCAAGCTCTTGTATAAAGTATAGGCAAAAGTTATTAACCAGTATTATCAAAACACTTTTGGAATGGTAATGTTACAGAAGGAACACGTGAACAGAAACATTAAAATACTGATTCTGTTTGGAGTGAACTAATTTTGTTATATTTATAATTTAAGAATAATTTCTATTCTAAAAACGTTTCTTAAGTGTGTCATAATTTTTTATTAAAACTTTTTTTTAAGACAATCATCATCATAACATTTAAAGTTAGGATGACCTCCAACAAGGGGTGTGCGATATATATCAAGTTTGAACCTTAAATAATCCTTTAATTTTTCTTCTTTAATATTTTCAAGGTCTGAGGTGAATTATCCATTGTCGCTTTCAGTATGGCTATCAATTCTATTTAAACTCACATTAGACACAAAAACAGTACCCGAGATTATCAGTGTCATACTTTGTATGTTGTTGTTCCAGCAGTGATGTTGCAGAAATAGAAACCATTTCTAAAAATAGAATCGTCATGTATTGCCATCATGACTGGTTAGGACAAAAACTTTAATTATATACCTTGTATTGTGTGTCGCGCCATTGTATTGCGTCTGGTTAGGACATAGTGTTTATAATTTATTGAACTACTTTCTTAAGATTTTTATGAACCCGGACCCTGCTAAAATCACTACCAGGAGACTACAATTCTGGTTCACTAAAATAAAAACAAATTGTCTTGTTTAACCCTGCATGACAACTGAGAGATGAATAACAGAACATATTTGCAATTTCACCTTTTGTGCAATAAAACTTTATCCCTGTATTGATTATCTTAAATCCCACTGGTAATCTAATTGTCTGTGTAAGCAGAAGTCTGGCTATTAAAAGCAATATTGTACACTGTAAAACAAGAATACATCAAAGACCATCCCTTTTCACTTGAATTGTCTGATCAGGAGAGAGAAACTTCAAGTCTGACATCTTATATGCAACACTCATTTCTAAATGATACTACCGAATTGTCTGAAACAAAGCAAAAATAAATAAATAAATAACTTGCAAAAGATAGAAGCTTCTCTCTTCACACATTGGTAATTGAGATCAAATACTCCGAAGAGATCCACTGTGAGCTCAGTAGTATATCATAAAATATCATCTGGATTATATTTCCTTTCTTCACAACTGTGCTTTTTACGGAGGGAAAAGGCTAATCAGGCCATTTCAAAGGTCTAGATGAAGTTAACATTCAAGATTTAACACTGTTATTTGAAATTTCTCGAGACTAAATATACCCCTGAAGCAGGAGATTAGGAAAGGTCAAAATTAGCATTTTTGGCACAGCAGCAGCACAACAAAAAACTCTGTTATTACAGAAAAAAAGAGATTACAGACTGAAAACAATTACTTAAACTGAAAGAAAAAGTGGATAGAATCACTGTTTATCGTTTAGAAACGTGATCATTGGGTAAGCAGTGCAGAATTAACTTAAAGCATACTAATTATATTTCAGCAAGTCTGCAGAAATTAGAAGCATATATAACACATGACTAAAAAAAAACAATAAATATTAAATAAATATTCATAAAAAAACTATATAATAGGACCTTAGAAATAATACACAAAAATACATAAATAAAACAAATAAATATAAATAAATGTAAAAAATGATTGCCATGACAAAAATGATGCACTGATTGCTAGATTGAGGTGAGAACTTTCTAAATAAATCAATTAAATAATTAAATTGAACAAAATGGTCACAAACAAAAAGCACAGTGTTTCCCAACTCTGTTCCTGGAGGCACACCAACGGCAAATTTTGGATGTCTCCCTCATCTCAACCCTCTATTTCTGCTCTGCGCCCAAAATCAAATAATTCCCTACTATATAACATGCGAATAATGGTACACCAAAAGAGTACTATGTCCGAATACCTACTACTTCCGCCGAGATTCTGAAGTGTGCATTCGATGGCCACTTCACTATCCCAATGAGGCTACAAGAGGATTTATGAATGCCAGTGAAGCGACACTACTGACACTGGTAACAGTAACACCATGGCAGATGCCTTTTAAGTTAATGCTTGTTTGCTAATTGCAGGAAAACTTCCCTTGGAGCAATTTGAGATAAAGAGTCAATCGTGACTCTAGTAGAAACACTCTGCTGAGAGCTGCTCAGTGGATACCAGAGACTCAGTCTGTCACCAAATAATTAAACACAGCCTGTAAATAATTTGAAAATGCAAGAAATACGAGAAAAGAGATCAGCTTTGCATGATACTTCCATTAAATGAAGCAAAAATGTGTCTGACACCACTTATCAACTTGACTCAAAGCACCACTGACACAATCCTCTCCAGTCACTTGAGGAAAGAGAAGCGCTGCTCGATCCTAAGAGGCAGCTCTAGAGGACAGAGTGCTGTTATGCTAGCGGCGCTAATGCGTGGCCACGTAAAACAGAAGAGAGTAGAGAACGCTTGAGAGGGTTCTCAGTATGGTCCTATCAACAAACTGAAGGTTAAGCTGTCTGAGACATGCTGAGAGCTCTTCATTTAGGTGTGGAAAAAGGTCAAAAACCTTTAAAATGGTTGCATGCCACTACAGAATATTCTGGAAGGGAAAACAAACACTGTAAAATGGTGACAAAACCATCTAAATTAAGTTAAAGTCACAATAAATGTTGATTTGGAAACAAACTTTCCCTGATGTATTTAAAAGACTAGGACTACAATCCAAAGTTTTTCATTTGGTATGCCACAGAAAAAAAATTAGTATATGGTTTTGGAATGACATGAGGGTATGTAATCAAATGACAAAAGTTTCAAGTAGTTTAACAGGGGTTGTAATTTAACAAATGTCCACTTTAGTCCTACTATAAACATTATTCTTCATTGTGCCAAAGCAGTATGAATGTCTTTTTCTCCCATGTGCAATTTTCCTCTCAAGTCCAAATTAGCATATTACTATTATGCTATGATAACAATCGCATAATAATCTAATTAGACTAACGGCACAAAGGCCGGTTTGAAAGTTTTCATAGACAGACTGAAGAAAGCTGTCATTATTTCAGAATAATTGTATTTTTGTGATTTGCAAAAACCCTGAAATCTTGAGCTATGTGAATACATTACTGAGGATTGTTTAACTGCGGACTGTAAAATTTTGAGTTTAGTTTTGATTGCTTCAATAATAATAATAATAAGATAATGCAACCAGCTAATGTGTTAAAGGGATAGTTCACCAAAGAATTATAGTTTTGAAATTATAGTCCCATAATCTACTCACCCTCAAGCCATCCTAGGTGTAAATAACATTCTTCTTTCAGATGAATACAATCGGAGTTACATTAAAAAATGTCCTGGCTAATCCAAGTTTTATAATGGCAATAAATGGCAGCCCAAAATAGAGCATCCATACATTATAAAAGTTATCCACATGTCTCCCGGGGGTTAATAAAGGCCTTCTGAAGTGAATCGATGGGTTTGTGTAAAAATTTACTTGAGCTAAGCGTCTCGTCACACCCCTACAGTGTAGGCTTCTGCAACAGGTCTAAACAAAAGGCCATAAAGCATTTAAATGCAGGCAATATCAAGTGCCCAAAATTTCAAAACAAATCAAATATTTATCAAACCAAACAAAAACGAGGAGAAACCCCTACCACAGGGCAATGAAAAGTGAAAAATTAAAAGTGTGTGAAATTAGGAGCGTTTCGCTCAGAGCAGAATTAAATAAAAAGACTTTTAACAGGCTAACCGAGTCTGGCATACCCTGGGATTCACAGGCAATAAATCAGAGAGAAATGTGCTTATTAAATAGATGGATTCGTTATGCAATATCACATCCCGGAAAGCAAACGGTTTTAATTCAGTATTCTTGTTTGGATTGACCTTCAAACCCTGAAGCATACAACTAAATAATGAGAGAAGGCAGGCGCTGACAAGAAAAAAGGAAGGCAGGGATGAACCTTAGTATTGAGTTTGACTATGACAGAGACACTAATGTAAAAGGCAACATCAACAATAACAGATTACGCATGTTTAACCTATCCTGTTCACGTCATAAAAGAAAAAAAAGATCCACTTCAAATAAATAGCCCTGAGATGCCGTATGTCGTCTTGAAAGCTACCTGTCAGTATGAATGAGTGTAAGCAAAACCACCATCTTAATTACATATTCTAATATTTACTTTCATTGAGTCAGGATGAAATACAAAAAATAAGCCGCTTTATTACAAATGACAAAATATGTCAGAGAAAAACAAGGGCCGAATGCCTATAAAATACCAAGGTGAAGCCATTTCAGTTCCATTTCTTTTATAATGGCAATGATGCACACTACACATCAGTCGCAACACAATGACAGGTTAACCAGTTTGGGAAACAAGGTTAAACAAGGTTAACGCCACCCCTATTTCAGAACGTTCCCGCTGTCTAAAGCCGCTGGCACCAATTTCGTGCAGGAATGACTGCACAAATATCACCCTGTCCGTTACATCATGACAGCTGGGTGGTTAATGGCTGCAATGATTTGAAATAAACCTTTTAAATCTAAACCAGCTTCATGCTGGGAGAAGTGATAAAAAAGGTACATTTTTCATTTTAATCTATTTTGTGCATCATTAACCAGGAGGAACTTACACCTCTTCCTGTGACAGTGCAGATTTGTAGCGTAATACATCTCTTTGACTTTATCTACTGACTGTTCGGCACCCCACCGCCAGTTATGTGCGGACTGATTGCTCTCTGTGTCCATTACCTCGATCCGGTTTTCTCTCTCACTGCAATCTGCACTCAGGTCCTCCTTCAAAACTGTTCAGAACACTCTACGACTTTTTGCAGGCACACTAACGTAATTCAATATGCCACTGTCGTGTCAAAGCGTCCCAGGTATAGTTGGTTAAATACACACTGATGTCTATGGAAGCGGCAATAACAATCCTTTCAATTATAATTTGACTACGTGTTTTATTCATATCAGATACACATTGTATTGTTAACTATATAGTTTGCTCTATTGTTCTCCCAGTTCATCGGTAACTTACTTTTATGTATTTTGTGGGACGTGGATGAACTTGCGGAACTGACTTGCGGAACAAACTAACATGGCGGAACCAATTGCGCATTATAGATCTACTAACATGATCATTATAAAGGGTTTTAAATGACAAAACACATTCACTTCCACATATTTGAAAATCCGAACATCAGATCATGATCACAAGTTTGTGAATATTTTGAATAAGAAAGGAAAAACTAAATAAAAGCGATATATCTGTCATTCAGCGCTATTGTGGCCGCGGTGTGTCATGTGAGAAATAAGGCGAAACCTTTTAAAATATTTTGCCAGAGAAGGCAATATGGTCATACTTCTGCAAAATAATTGCTGAAACTTGAAGAATACCAAGATTACAAACTTACTTTGCTGTAACTGTTATTAGTGTTAAATTATTGTAGTTGGGTTAGGTGGCTAAGTTTTTAATGTAAATTTGTTAGGCAAATTTGTTGTGTTTTGTATTTATTTATATATTTAAGTATACTTTAAACTTTTAATAAAGTGTTTTCAATAAAAAAGCCATTCTTTAAATGTCATCCACCGTCATTTTGTGGCTCTTTAAAAATAAAAAAATAAAAGTTTTACGTATAGGTCCAGGCACAGGTACCATTTTAAAAGTATCAATTTGGCACCGGTATCATAAAAGAACCACACAATACCCAACCCAAGTAAACATGCGCTAGACAGGTGTTTTTAATTGCTCACGAATGACACAAAGACATGGCACTTAAACACACCAGTTAAATGAAGTTAAAAATAAAACATAGAACCGGGTGTGTGGTCGCCGACACATCCAACCAGGCTACCTCATGTTACCGTAACTCTTCAAGCGTTTGAATTATACATTTTTTAAATAATTTTTGTAGCACAAACGCTCGACGAGCGTGCCGCACCCTGGGGTGCCGTGTGACGAGAGCAGGGGTGCCGTGTAAATGTCCTTAAAATCCTATATATATATCTTTTTTTTATTTTTTTTTTATAATTCTCTCTTTGTAAACTTTGTTCAATGCATGCGAGTGCTGCCGTATGTTCGAATATGACCAGTCACTTTCGCCGTCATCACCCGGGTGACGTGCCAGAAGATGCGAATGAGAAGTCGCGCGCGCTGTGAGAAAATTTGTCTCTGTGCACCCATCCGAAAACCTGAAAAGCATAGTTTATTTTATTAGTAGGCCTATCTTTGCTCAATAGTATTAATTTGTGCTGCTGCTTGTATTTAAATGATTTGTTCTTATTATTTTCTTTATTTTTATTTGACAGTAGTCCTTTTTTCCCTGAACATAGCAAATACTGAACCGTACCGAAACCGTGAACCTAAAACTGTTGTACAAACCGAACCGTGAGTAATCTGTACCGTTATACCCCTAGCATAACATACGCAAGGGGGTGCCATGAAATGGAGAACATTTTCAAAGGGTGCCATGACCGAAAAAAGGTTGGGAAACACTGGTATAAAGAGCTGTGTGCCATCCACCAGGACAAGCCCATGACACTTTCAGGAGCTGCTGGCTGCTCAGCTCACAGGCATCCCCCTGGATGGCAGCCCAAAATGAGAAGATGCGATCATTTGCCTGTTCCTGTGACCTATGGCAGAGGGCCAGCATGGGTCAGTGCACAAGATTCAAAGGAGCACCCTATGGAAGTACCAATAGTGTGATGTGGGCCTATGCTTGCCATCTGTTTTCTGAGCACTTCACCTTGCACTTAAATATAGCATATTGTATTAAACTTTTAGTAAAAAAATAAAAAAATTAAAATGACCTATTTTAGCTTCATGTTTCAAAGGGTTGATTGGATGAACGCAGCACGCGTTTACATAAAGGCTCTAGTAATGCACATCCTTTCCCAGAAAGTTTGAGTTAGACTAGCTTATAAGAGCACAATTATGAGCATAACGAGACTGTTAACGCAGACTGAGGTTTACCTTTTCTGACTTTTTCTTTTCAAACGCTGAATTTACTGTTTATATACAATGTGCAGTGTTTCAGTAACTGTCCAAAGTGTGCAAATATGAGTACGCTCCAGAGCAGGGTTTCATAACTTCTAAATTACAAGTGTGAAACATTCTTTTACCCGAGGTTAAAAAGTGGTGTTTAGAACAACGATAACCCGGGGTTAAGTGCAGTGTGAAAAGCTGTTATGTGAATTGCCCCTTTGGCTGTTGCATCATGTCTTGCTTTTTTTTCATCTTGTGTCATTTTTTTTTTTTTTTTTTTTATGCATTCAGTTTCATTCAGTTGCACTCCGACTAGCTGCTTTAAAACACAAGAAAGCACTGTGGGTGAACGCTGTGAACGCTTTGGCCTCTGTCTGCATGTCACCAGGTACAGTATTGATGCAAATTGTAGTCTGCAAAAGCAAGGTGCGGTAAACTATGCGATAAACTGAAAAATGAATCTCCCGCAATTGTGTTTTGCTTAGTCACAGCTGTCATTTTCGAGTACTCTGGTATTTAGGTTCATCCCACGCCATTCTCTAACAAAGAAGCAGTGTCATATAAGACCCCTGAAAAAAGGTTGTGACTTGCAAGCGCAAAAATGTGCTTCAATTCAAACCAGCTACCGGCTGAAAGTATCAAATACCAGCAGAGCCGTTTTATCATACAAACAATTAAGAGAAATGACTCACTTAAAACTGCTCGAATAGGCTTTTGAACTACTGCACTTCACATGGTGAGTTTGATCATTTTCAGCTGTTGTATGGAAGCTATTGTTGTTTGCAGATTTTCTATCAGGAGCCCCACTCAGCTGTAACATGCTCATGTGGGTGTTACACATAAATAACATTAGGAAAAGACAGACTGTGATTTCATGTCAATTCTCTCCAAAACACAGCTATGGCATTTTATTCTCTCATTATTGTTTTTATCTAAACGAGTGAGATGGTTCCCATAAAAAAGAAGCGAAACACAAAAACAACAACAAAATGCACAGTTTGCCACCCACTATATGGCACTTTTTTTTTTTTTTTTTTACCATGGTTCATCTCATTTCTGATCATAAATAAAAAAAATAAAACAAGCACATACACAAAAAACAATTGGTAACAAATTGGTAACTACAATAAGGTTAGTTGACTATATTGGTTAACATGAACTAACAATTAAAAATACTAAAGCATTCATTAATCTCAGTTAATGCTAATTTTAGCATTCATTCACTAATACATTATTAAAATCAAAAGTTGAGTGTTAGTATTATTTAATGGACTTAAGATAACATTAACAATAAGTTAACAAAGATGAATAATTACTGTAATAAATGTATTGCTCATTGTTGGTTAATGTCAGTTACACCATGGTCTGTCTGAATACTCGATTCTGATTGGCTGGAAGGTGTGCAATAAAACCGTTTAATTATTAATGCACTGTTTATTGAAGAGCGCATACTCACTCACATACAGAGAGTGGAGATCGCACTGCGCACAAACATTCAGGAGCACAGAAACATGTTATCAACGCTGCCCCGCGACTTTTAGTAAAAAAATAGCTTCGCAACTGGATCACTACACGATATTCCTCAGCAACGAGGGGTTTGTCACTATTCTGAAGTAATTAAACGCACACCTTCGTTGATAAGAGAGACACTGAACAGATGCATGTCCTATAATTCATTAATTCAAATAAATGTAATCTTACGGACTACTTTATCTCTGTGTCTGTTTCAAAGGAGGCAGAATGCTAGATCCAACGAGTTGTAACTGATGAAAATAACCATCGATTTTACCCTTCTGGTCAAATATTGCTCTGCAAACATCAATAACAGCTTTAAGTTGTCAATGTTGGCGAATGACCATGGTATTAAAATTCACAACATGGAGGCAAAAAACTGCCCTGCGCAAAGCGCATTAAAATCGTTTAATGCACAGCTAGCAGTGGATTTTTTCCCGCTTATACCATGTTCAATTGCCAACATTGCCAACTTAAAGCTGTTACTGATGTTTGCAGCGCAATATTTGACCAGAAGGGTAAAATTGACAGTTATTGTTCCCTTACTTGATGCATTAACTGATGGGACCTTACTGTAAATTTTGTATGCTACACTTTTTTAAATGTAGCAATTTTCTGCATCTCTGTACAGAAAATAAACTGCAATCCAGATTATGGTGTTAAAATATCAGTTATCGATATTGGCCTCCAATTAATCTAACCGGTGCACCCATAATAATGACATACTGAAAAATATTTATTTAACCTTAAATCACAGGACTGAAACATACAGCGAGCCGTGAGAAATTTAAACCTTTAGACCCTTATCCTTAGGATAAGTTGAATGTTCATGAGAAATTGAGATTTCTTTAAATAAACACTTTTTGACCTCTTTGTTTGTGAACTGAAGTAGCAATGCAGCCAATTATATTTGTCCAATCATTTGTAATGTACTATATCAGTACCCAGTATAGCTCATCAATAACAGCCACTTGCATCTGTCATCAATTTGCGCGTGTAACATCTGTGAACTTTGTGCCGAGGTGAAACTCACCAGTTTCTTCCTCTTGTCCTGTTCTGTTGGGGGTTCCTCGTCATCTGTCAGCTTTGGCTCTTCAAAGTGGCTCATCAGCATGCAGCTAGAGGTGAGGCAGCCAGAGAAAGTGTGTAAGGTTGTGAAGCGTATGTGCAAACTAGAGAAATTACATTCATGGTACACTTCATTTCTAGAATGTGCAATTTCCCCCCCGTTCTCCAGCAGCTGTGTAATCTCTCACTGCATTTATGAATACTCTTTTGACACCCAACTGAAGTATGTATGAGGCAGGTTGTGTATCCATCCTGCCCGGAAATGATAAAATGCCTTAGGAGGTGAACATAAGGATATAGAACCACATCCTGAAGTCATGAAATATTTGCAACCTCGTAGCATCATTCACATTTCATGACCAGCTTACGCACAACCCAAACCTATACATAAAACAAACATACCGTATACTGATCTGACATTTCAGATGTTTAAGATGATTTTACTGAAGAAAAATGCTTTAAATCTGTAGGACTGATTAAAGTAATTGATATATACTCTATATATGTGTGAGTGTGTGTGTGTGTGTGTGTGTGTTTGTGTGTGTGTGTGTGTGTGTGTGTGTGAGATATAACTATACATTTGTTAAATAGAATTAAAATAATTGTATTAATTGTTAAGAATTGCAGAATATAATTATTAAAGGGGTGGTAAACCACGATTTCACTATTCTAACTTAAGCTAGCGTGTAATGTTGCTGCTTTAGCATAAACAACATCTGCAAAGTTACAACGTTCAAAGTTTAAAGCAAAGGGAGATATTTGCTTTTAAAGAAATCCATTTCTAAGAACTACAGCAAACGGCCAGTAGGCGACTACACACATTCCTCCAGGGTTGGTGACATCACCAGGCTCAATATTTACATAAACCCCTCCTCCGAGAATATTAAATAAGGGGGGGTGAGGCCATTTTGTATCGCGGCGCTGTTGTGGTATAGTTAGGCTGGAGTGGTGTTGCCGCGATGCAGAGGAAACGCTGTTATATTCATCCGGATTGCAGGTCTGGGGTACTTGCTTTGTTCAGCCTTCATAGGGACAGGGGTGTGTTGCAGAGCGTTTAACATACAACATGTTATATGCACGTGTGTATGAGACAGAAGGGAACAGGCACGTGCGGGGCTCCCTCCCGCAGCACATCTCACGGAGGGAAACTTTCACAATGTTCGCGAGTTCAACACCGGATTTGCACAACGTCAGCTGCATAAGACAAACACTGCCAGTGTGTGAATGCACGACGCGCGCGGGGCTCCCTCCCGCAGCACATTTCACGGAGGAAAACTTTCACAATGTTCGCGAGTTCAATACAGGATATGCACAACGGCTTGACCTGAAAGCTGGATTTACAAACAGAAGCTGTTTACGGGCCACAACCTGTAAGTCTGATTTATATTTCATCGATGTGTTTTCCTGTAATAGGTTGTAGCAAGGAAGTAAACAGATGACAACACTGTTCTGCAAACCAGTCTGTTAAATGCTCATTCATACTTAACGTTATCCGACGAACACCTATCGTTACAAACACTAACGTTAAAATCTCAACAGCGAACCTGGCATTAGTGTAAATGATTCTTTGATTAGAGCTTTTATGTATTATTTATCTACAGGCTTGCTAAACATGGTTCTGTGTGTGATTTGGCTACTATAGTAAAGCCAGTGTTTAGTGTTTTGGGTTAATAGTTCTTGCGACAGATATTTGGCTATAATCGTTCTAAAAATACAAAAGTAACAGTGCCATTCAGTAGCGATCACTATAGATCTGCAGTCTTTACTCATTAGGACTGAGCAGGTTCTGCTCGATCATCTTCACTAAAATGTTCTGGGTCTGATTCGGGCTCAGATTGGTGTGGTTTTATTGACGCCATCGTTTCTAATTCTGACAAAAGTACAGTCTACCGGTAAGGTAAGGGGCGTGACGTTTCCGATAAACGTACACTGCGGTTAGCGAATCACAACACACTGGGCCAGCTAACCAATCTGAGCCCATTGCGTATTTTTGAGGGACTGGCTTCATACAACCCGGAAAGCATCAGACCGTTTTACAAGGAGGGACAGAGCAGTGTAGAATAAATGTCAAATATATGAAAAATAATGATTTTTTTTTAAAAACGAAGCATTAACACGTTACAGTGCACCCCACAAACACAATCAAGCCTTCAAAACAATGTGTTTTACCACCCCTTTAAAACACACACACAGAATATGCATTTGTTTTTCCTGGGTCCAAAATGTTCTTCATTATCATCACTTAAGCTGTCAATTACTTTAAAACAATAAATAAATGCAGAGATTGAGACAGAGCGTATTTAGGCCACGCCCACACCGGGGGGGAAAACAATCCAACGCTCTCCATTGACTTTGCATTGCGGGAGGCTGCCTCATTGTCATTTCGGACTTATAACAAAAAACAGAACAATGTCTAAAAGCTGATATGTGACAAGGTGTACAGCAAACAAGCTTAAAAACACAGAAATAAGTTTTTATAAGCTTTCGACCCAAAAAAACTAGCGTTTAAGAAGATAAAAGTGGATACAGGCAATACGAAGTGAAGCTTCAGCAGGAAGAATGGGGAAATTTTGGGATCCTGACACTCAGTATGCCTCAATATGTCTATGTGTGCAGTAAACATTTTGTCACTGTTAAGTCAAATATCCAAATGTCCGTTTTATATATTATATTTACTGTCGCTGATTACGTTCCCCTCTAGTCGTCGTAGCTCTCAGTATAATATGGCCCGCACGCTCCGTCTCAATGGCCTGAATCCACTTTTTTGTACTTAAACGCTCGTTTTTTGGGTCAACAGCTTATAAAAACGTCTGGGTTTTTGCTTCTGGGTTTTGTTTAGCTTGTTTTCTGTACACCTTGTCACATATCAGCTTGTATACATTGTTCAGTTTTTTGTTATAAGTCTGAAATGACAAAAAGGCCGCTTCACGCAATGCAAAGTCAATGGAGACGGTTTGATTGTTTCCCCCCCCGGTGGGCGTGGTCTTCAGATTATGACGCGTGTCGCTCTGTCTCTATAGTGAATTTCAGTCATCTCCCCAGATATTGGCTGCTCTGAAAAGCCTAAAATACAAAACATTTAGCATATAATACATTTATAATACAATACATTTAAACATTTATTTTTCTGTTTACTAGATAACCCTGTGTGTGTTAGTTCATAGTTTTGAGTTTTGTTCTACAATGTAGAAATTGTCAGAAAAAAGATGCATAAATGAGTAGGTGTGTCCAAACTTTTGACCGGTACTGTATATACACTATATTGACAAAAGTATTGGGACACCCCTCCAAATCATTGAATTCAGGTGTTCCGATCACTTCCAGGGCCACATGTGTATAAAATCAAGCACCTAGGCATGCAGACTGCTTCTACAAACATTTGTGAAAGAAAGGGTTGCTCTCAGGAGCTCAGTGAATTCAAGCGTGGTACCGTGATAGATTGCCACCTGTGCAATACATCCATTTTGTGAAATGTCCTCACTACTAAATAGTCCACGGTCAACTGTTAGTGGTATTATAACAAAGTGGAAGCAATTGGGAAGGAAAAGATGTGGTAGAAAAAAAGTGTACAAGCAATAGGGATAACCACACCCTGGAGAGGATTGTGAAACAAAACCCATTCAAAAATGTGGGGGAGATTCACAAAGAGTGGATTGCAGCTGGAGTCAGTGCTTCAAGAACCACTACGCACAGACGTATGCAAGACATGGGTTTCAGCTGTCGCATTCCTTGTGTCAAGCCACTCTTGAACAACAGACAGTGTCAGAAGCGTCTCGCCTGGGCTGAAGACAAAAAGGACTGGACTGCTGCTGAGTGGTCCAAAGTTATGTTCTCTGATGAAAGTAAATTTTGCATTTCCTTTGGAAATCAGGGTCCCTGAGTCTGGAGGAAGAGAGGAGAGGCACACAATCCACGTTGCTTGAGGTCCAGTGTAAAGTTTCCACAGTCAGTGATGGTTTGGGGTGCCATGTCATCTGCTGGTGTTGGTCCACTGCGTTTTCTAAGGTCCAAGGTCAACGCAGCCGTATACCAGGACGTTTTAGAGCACTTAATGCTTCCTGCCACTGACTAACTTTATGGAGATGCAGATTTCATTTTCAACAGGACTTGGCACCTGCACACAGTGCCAAAGCAACCAGTACCTGATTTAAGGACCATGGTATCCCTGTTCCTAATTGGCCAGCAAACTCGCCTGACTTAACCCCATAGAAAATCTATGGGGTATTGTGAAGAGGAAGATGCGATATGGTAGACCCAACAATGCAGAAGAGCTGAAGGCCACTATCAGAGCAACCCGGGCTCTCATAACACCTGAGCAGTGCCACAGACTGATCGACTCCATGCCAAGCCGCATTGCTGCAGTAATTCAGGCAAAAGGAGCCCCAACTAAGTATTGAGTGCTGTACATGCTCATACGTTTCATGTTCATACTTTTCAGTTGGCCAAGATTTCTAAAAATCCTTTCTTTGTATTGGTCTTAAGTAATATTCAAATTTTCTGAGATACTGAATTTGGGATTTTTCTTAGTTGTCAGTTATAATCATCAAAATTAAAAGAAATAAACATTTGAAACATATCAGTCTGTGTGTAATGAATGAATATAATAGAAGGTGTGCTGTGGTATCTGGCACCAAGATGTTAGCAGCAGATCCTTTAATTCCTGTAAGTTGCGGGGTGGGGCCTACATGGATCGGACTTGTTTGTTCAGCGCATCCCACAGATGCTCGATTGGATTGAGATCTGGGGAATTTGGAGGCCAAGTCAACACCTCAAACTCATTGTTGTGCTCCTCAAACCATTCCTGAACCATTTTTGCTTTGTGGCAGTAAACATCCACATGGATGGCAGGATCCAAGGTTTCCCAGCAGAACATTGCCCAAAGCATCACACTGCTTCTGCTGGCTTGCCTTCTTCCCATAGTGCATCCTGGTCCCATGTGTTCCCCAGGTAAGCGACGCACATGCACCCGGCCATCCATGTGATGTAAAAGAAAACTTGATTCATCCGACCAGGCCACCTTCTTCCGTTGCTCTGTGGTCCACCTCTGATGCTCACATGCCCACTGTTGGCACTTTCGACAGTGGACAGGGGTCAGCATGGCCACCCTGACTGGTCTGTAGCTATGCAGCCCCATACGCAACAAACTGTGATGCACTGGGTATTCTGACAGCTTTCTATCAGAACCAGCATTAACTTCTTGAGCAATTTGAGCTACAGTAGCTCGTCTGTTTGATCGGACCACACCAAGCTTCGCTCCCCACGTGCATCAATGAGCCTTGGCAGCCCATGACCCTGTCGTCGGTTCACCACTGTTCCTTCCTTGGACCACTTTTGATAGATACTGACCACTGCAGACCGGGAAGACCCCACAAGAGCTGCAGTTTTGGAGATGCTCTGACCCAGTCGTCTAGCCATCACAATTTGGCCCTTGTCAAACTGGCTCAAATACTTACGCTTTCCTATTTTTCCTGCTTCTAACACATCAACTTTGAGGACAAAATGTTCACTTGCTGCCTAATATATCCCACCCACTAACAGGTGCCGTGATGAAGAGATAATTCACATTGCATAACGTTATGCCTGTATTCTTTTTACAACTATGTGTGAAGGGAAAACATTATACCATATAAGGCCTAATATTGATTTCTCACTAACAGAAGCAAGAATAGATTCTAGTTTCATACTCCCCCTCACTGTAGCTGTCATAACATGCATGGTATTGTTTTTTGTTTTAAATAAAAATGATATTCCACCTAAAATATTGTTTAGACTTAATGACCAATCGTTGTGTAGTTAAATAGCTCTATTTTGCAAGTCAAAATGGGACAAACTAATAGAGAGATGTGTCCACTAGCTGGCGCTTCAGGTTAACATTAATCATAGGAGATGATTCCTCAGGTTCAACATTGAAATCTTCGATGTCGATAGCGTTTTAATAGATGGCAAACATTTGCACTGAACTGTTATATTTGCTCCCTTTCTAAATTTCAGCACTGGAACACATTTTTATCACTCAGGTTGTAGCCTAAAGCTTTCAGCTTTTATCAGACTTTTCTGGTTTTATCAGACAGATTTTAGCCTAAAGATTTCAGCGGCAATGTGGATTGATGTAATTGGCAGAAGTGGTGTGCTGTAAATTCAAACAAGAGAACCAATCAAAATCAGATAAACCACCAGAATAGCATCGCTTTACTAAACGGCCTTGAAATGGCAGGAGACACCGCACACATCAAAAACAGGCAAAGCAACACATTCATATAATTCAACATATCCTAGCTTTTTACAGAAAATATTCAGGTGTAACCCTCTGTGTAATTGGTAACATTTTTATAAGTAACTAATTTAATTACACATTTTCTCAGTAACTGTTACAGATTACGGTTACATTTATTTTGTAATTAAATTACCTACATGTAACTAGTTACTCCTCGACACTGTATTTATACTCCTCGATTACTGTATATCCCTCTAGTCTATGGTAAGGTGTTGCCTCCAGGCAACATAGTCTATTTTAGCTTATTTTTAATAAAATGAACAAAAATGTATTGTTCAAACCTATCTCAGGGAAGAAGAACTCAAATACTAATCAATGAAAGTGCAAAAAAAAGTGGTCACATGACCCACAGGGGTCCATTTTGTGTCCTTTTTCAGTACATGTGCACAGGTCACATGGCTCCATATGATCTCCAATGAAAAGTGCATTTTTCACTCATTTCCATCCAGTTAATCACCCACAAAAAATATGAGTCACCTTCAATGGTAAGTAAAGAAGTATTTTCAAGAACTTTACATTATATATCATCAAATGTTTTAGAGTAAATAACAAAAAACTGTGTGCCTCAAGGCAACATTGTACCATAATGGAATCGCATAAGGCCATACTAGACACACTGGGTTGGATACAAATATAGTATATTTGTAAGAATATAGTATATTTGTAAGAAAAAGAGCTAGAATTCTCTAAATTTATTTGCATTTTTGCATGATTTTGTAATGCACTTATAAGAATAGTAATTCACATACTATAACTGCACATATTATTTTCTATAGCACTTAAAAAGGGTATAGAACACAATTGCCAGTTGAGGAAGAGGTGTCATACTGTGATGAGGAAGATGAGGGTCATAGTGACAATCCGGCAGGGAAAGAGTGAGGGTGAGATTGAAGATGGAGATGAGGATGAAGATAGATATGATAACTTGATATGTTTGGTAATACTTGTGTTCCACGATGGTACAATGATGCCTGAGAGCAATAGCTGAATTTGAAATGCTACTTTTTATTAAATATGAAATTTGTAATACATGAAAAACTGGATAAATGTGTTTGTTCAGATGTCTGGTTAAAGAAATTGATGTTTTCAATAAATATATTTCTTTTTTCTACATGAAAATGTCAAATGTTTACATTTTATAGTTTCCTATTTTAAGTAGGAAAAACACCACAAATAATTGTTTACTCATTGAAATCAACATTCAAACCAAAATGTATTCAGACACCAACATTTTCTCACATTATCACAGTTTATTCGCTATAGTTTAGAAAATTGTAATAAAATATGACAAGAACTAATAAATTCATCTTGATAATGTCAGATAACTTTGATAGAAAGTTATGTAATGGATTACAATCAACCAATCAGCTGTCAGCTGTTAAATTTAAGTACACGATTAGATAATACCAATTTAGGTCAACCAATTACCAAGCAATGCTTAATTTTGTTAAGTCTGTGGTGTAAAGGTCACATTAGCAATTAAAGAAATCCCTTTAGAAAAACATGGTCAGGTCAAAGTTTCTGAATAATATTGGTCCCAATTTTTTATAAATTTTACAGGTAGTCCACTGTATGAAGAATTTTTGGGTATAATCTGTCACAGTTTACTTTATTTTGCTATCCTCACTTACATAAATAAACTATAGTGTCCTGCACCCACCAGTAAATGATATTTGGTGTCTGAATAATTTTTGGTTTGACTATATACAGTGAGGAAAATAAGTATTTGAACACCCTGCTATTTTGCAAGTTCTCCCACTTAGAGGCGAGGGGTCTGAAATTGGGGTCATGGAGGGGTCTGAAATTGTCATAGTAGGTGCATGTCCACTGTGAGAGACATAATCTAAAAAAAAAAATCCAGAAATCACAATGTATGATTTTTTAACTATTTATTTGTATGATACAGCTGCAAATAAGTATTTGAACACCTGTCTATCAGCTAGAATTCTGACCCTCAAAGACCTGTTGGTCTGCCTTTAAAATGTCAACCTCCACTCCATTTATTATCCTAAATTAGATGCACCTGTTTGAGGTCATTAGCTGCATAAAGACACCTGTCCACCCCATACAATCAGTAAGAATCCAACTACTAACATGGCCAAGACCAAAGAGCTGTCCAAAGACACTAGAGACAAAATTGTACACCTCCACAAGGCTGGAAAGGGCTACGGGGAAATTGCCAAGCAGCTTGGTGAAAAAAGGTCCACTGTTGGAGCAATCATTAGAAAATGGAAGAAGCTAAACATGACTGTCAATCTCCCTCTGACTGGGGCTCCATGCAAGATCTCACCTCGTGGGGTCTCAATGATCCTAAGAAAGGTGAGAAATCAGCCCAGAACTACACGGGAGGAGCTGGTCAATGACCTGAAAAGAGCTGGGACCACCGTTTCCAAGGTTACTGTTGGTAATACACTAAGACATCATGGTTTGAAATCATGCATGGCACGGAAGGTTCCCCTGCTTAAACCAGCACATGTCCAGACCCGTCTTAAGTTTGCCAATGACCATTTGGATGATCCAGAGTAGTTATGGGAGAAAGTCATGTGGTCAGATGAGACCAAAATAGAACTTTTTGGTCATAATTCCACTAAACGTGTTTGGAGGAAGAAGAATGAGGAGTACATCCCAAGAACACCATCCCTACTGTGAAGCATGCGGGTGGTAGCATCATGCTTTGGGGGTGTTTTTCTGCACATGGGACAGGGCGACTGCACTGTATTAAGGAGAGGATGACCGGGGCCATGTATTGCGAGATTTTGGGGAACAACCTGCTTCCCTCAGTTAGAGCATTGAAGATGGGTCGAGGCTGGGTCTTCCAACATGACAATGACCCGAAGCACACAGCCAGGATAACCAAGGAGTGGCTCTGTAAGAAGCATATCAAGGTTCTGGCGTGGCCTAGCCAGTCTACAGACCTAAACCCAATAGAGAATCTTTGGAGGGAGCTCAAACTCCGTGTTTCTCAGCGACAGGCCAGAAACCTGACTGATCTAGAGAAGATCTGTGTGGAGGAGTGGGCCAAAATCCCTCCTGCAGTGTGTGCAAACCTGGTGAAAAACTACAGGAAACGTTTGACCTCTGTAATTGCAAACAAAGGCTACTGTACCAAATATTAACATTGATTTTCTCAGGTGTTCAAATGCTTATTTGCAGCTGTATCATACAAATAAATAGTTAAAAAATCATACATTGTGATTTCTGGATTTTTTTTTTTAGATTATGTTTCTCACAGTGGACATGCACCTACGATGACAATTTCAGACCCCTCCATGATTTCGAAGTGGGAGAACTTGCCAAATAGCAGGGTGTTCAAATACTTATTTCCCTCACTGTACATACACACACGTAACGTACTACAATACTATATAATGTAACAAATACAAACATTGTGACACACATGACCATCACTTCTCCTAATGTTGAGCATTTGTTTCATGAAACACCCTGCCATGACAGCATGTGCCCTTGTCCACTATTTTCCAGGTCATTAGGCAGACAAAATGCCTCCGTGGAGAAGTGTCATCAAAAAGAGAGAATCAAACTTACTCTTTGAAGGTAGCCGTCTCAGGGTCTTCCGTCATAACATCGTGCAGCGCCTCCACGCTGATGTTGATGATCCCGCAGAACTTGTCCTGGATCACGCTGAAAAATGATTGCAGTGGAAAACGTTATTCAGAGAATGAACACAACGTTCCATCATTCAGAGAACAATGTGAGCAATGACACCACTGTGACAGAAAGATGTTTTAGGGTGTCTTCACAAGCGAGTAGGGATGTCATGGCGCCAATTTTAGTTGTCGAAACTAAAGGGAGTGAAATTTCACAATACTCAAAAACAGTTTTGATACCACAACAAAAAGTTATATTTTTAATATTTTTTTTTAAATTAAAACGTACCGTATAAACAAATAAAATCAAACCAATAGCCTTCAAGTATTTTTGTTATTGTTGCCACACCAAGACAGCTATTTCGAACAAGAAATGCCTTTGAATGCAGGCAATATGCATGTGAGCACTCAAAAGCAGTCACCTGTCAGTCTGACAGTGCGTGGGTATGGAGTTGATACTTGCCTAGCTAAACTTTAGAAAGACTGCTATTGTTAAAAAAATGTTTACGTTTTAGCATCGACTTGGTTGCAAAGCACTGGTACTTTCGACATCCCTACTTGTGGGGATAGAGCTTTTCAGTCTTGAAGAAGGAAAAAAAACAAAACAAAAAAACCTTTCAGCCTGGAAATAGCTTGCACTCACAAAACCTTTATGCAAGGGAACAATCATATAAACTTAAGAGAAATACTCAGTCTGACTGTTAAAATCTGAACTACACTCAAGGGATCTGAACACATTATCTGAGCCAGTTATTGACAATAAATGTGAAGATATTCATGAGATTATTAAACCCTTAATGCAGCTATTCTCTATACTTTGTTACATAACAACAGTTAGCACCTTATGAAGGACAGTCTCTCCATTTCATGGTCATATGTCTGACATGTAAAAAGAATGCAAACATGTAAAATCTGTCATAATCTACAACCCTCATCATGTCATTCCAAACACATGCTCTTTCCTCTGTGGAACACAAATGGAGAAGCTTAAATTAACACCTGCTCTCTTCCATACAGTGAAAGCTCCAGTATGAAAAAAAAAACACAATACCACTGCTATTTTAGTATTATTTATATAGTTTTTGTTAATTTTTGAATTATAATTTTTATATTTTTTAGTTTCATTTTTAGTAATTTTATGTGCATTTGTCACTTTTTTTTTATTTTTATTTATATATATATATATATATATATATATATATATATATATATATATATATATATATATATATATATATATATATATATATATATATATTACATATTACTATTTGGTTCACATCCCCACCCTAGTTTTAGTTTAGTTCTTTATTTATTAGTAATTTTAGAGCTTCAACTTATTTTAGTAACTAGCAAAGGCAACAGTTCTAATTTTTGTTTAGTTTAAGTTTGCATATTTTATTTCAGCTTTATTTGAATTAACAAAATGTTTTAAAAGGTTTAACTTATCAAAAATGACCTTGAATCATTCGACTAATGCACAATATTCCAAGTCTTCTGAAGCAATAATAGATTTGTGCTTGACTGAAATTTAATTAATTATTCACAGCTGTGGTCACCTTTCACTTTTAATGTTTGGGTGATTCTGTAATTGCAGGTACATTTGGTGTCCAAAGTCATTATTTTTTTCAGCTTTTTTCAAATGTTTTCATTATTTTAATAATCTGTTACTCATTATGATCACAAGATGTTACAGGTCATAACAATATACACTATATTTCCAAACGTTTTGGTACGCCTGCCTTTACATGCACATGAACTTTAATGACATCCCATTCTTAATCTGTAGGGTTTAAAATGGAGTTTGCCCACCCTTTGCAGCTATAACAGCTTCAACTCTTCAGGGAAGGCTTTCCACAAGGTTTAGGAGTGTGTTTATGGGAATTTTTGACCATTCTTCTAGAAGCGCATTTGTGAGGTCAGACACTGATGTTGGACGAGAAGGCCAGTCTCCGCTCTAATTCATCCCAAAGGTGTTCTATCGGGTTGAGATGTTGGAACAGGAAGGGGCCATCCCCACACAGTTGGGAGCATGAAATTGTCAAACATGTCTTGGTATACTGAAGTATTAAGAGTTCCTCAGCATGCGCTGACCTCACTCTTTCATTTTACGTGGGCTACCACTTCGTGGCTGATTTGCCGTTGTTCCCAATTGCTTGCACTTTATTATAATACCACTAACAGTTGATCGTGGAATATTTAGTAGTGAGGAAATTTCACGAATGGACTTATTGCACATGTGGCAACCTATCACGGTACTACGCTTGAATTCACTGAGCTCCTGAGAGCAACCCATTCTTTAAAAAATGTTTGTAGAAGCAGTCTGCATGCCTTGGTGTTTGATTTTATACACCTTTGGCCATGGAAGTAATTGGAACATTCCAATTCATATTTTCTGTTAAAATGTCTTATAGCTGAAAATCATGATTTCTTGTTTTTCCCACCATCATGTATCATTGTGTAATCAAAATATTTTATTTTACTTTGGTAATATATATTTTTTTGTGGTAATATTTTGGTAATCATTTTTTTATTTATAAAAGCCCTAAAGAGCAATTTTCCTAATTCTACAACATTAAATTGTTTAAAAAAACTTTTACTTTAAACTTTTCAATTTTTAAAAAAATTGTCCATAAATCTTGCGTCAATTCTGTTACCGTACCATACTTTGCCTTTAAATTGGTGGCATTAGATTGATAAGATATGAAGCACTGAAAGGTATGTGCGATCTCTCTGAGAAAATATTTTAATCACAAAAGTTCTTACACCAAGTATTATTTTGTAAAACATCAAAATTGTTACTATAATATCAAAAGGAAAACATAATTTATCACTGTAATAATACAGTGGGTTGTTTAAAAGTCTTTTAATCATGATTTCATTAGCACCACATGCTCTTAGCATTTATGCTAGTAAGTGGAGTTTTGCGCTAAAAAGTTTAAAATTGTCAATTCTGTTACCAAGGTAGAGTAACAATGTTGACAGTATGAAACAGAATTGACAAACAATACTATAAAGAAATTGAAAAAAGTAAAAAAAAAAAAAGTAAAAAAAAAATTGTGTGGCAAGCACTGATTTATTAAAATTATTTATGTTTTCAATAAGATACAGGAAATAATTTCTGTTAGTGAACAGTTTTTCCCACCTACATTTTTTGAAATACATAATGTATCTCCAATTATAGAATCACTCAGATGTAAAAGAGCAGCTTTTGTGTTCCATGGAATAAATACATTCACATTGGTATCATAAGATATGAGTGAGTAAATAATAACAGAATTGTCATTTCTTTTATCCCTGATATCCCAAATATCCCTGTAAGAATGATATAATCCTATGGTCTTGACCTTTCCAGCACAATTCTCTTCTATAATGTGTGGCCTGGCCAAATTTCCTGTGTTTGGCCCATTCCATCACAGCTTTCAATATAAGCCCACAGTGTCTGATAAAAATTGGTTCATTCGTCACTCATAGATCTGGAGCACGCGAGATCCCTCGACTGTCCACTTAGAACCCTGTAAAGATTCTTCCTCTTCCGCGGATCTGCTCACATGCAACATTCAATGAAAAGCCAGATACGGAAGGTCTCTAAATTTCCTAAACACTGCTCGGTGAAATGAACTAGTCGATACCATTTCTAGAGCAGCAATCACATCTGTTTTGGTGAAATAGAGGAAAATGATGAGGTACTGTAGCCACTAAGGGAGAGGGGCACAGCCGATATGACTTAATAACAAGAAATTGGTCAGAAATGAAAGACGGGTGGTATGAAATTACGATTGTGATACGAAGTGTGCCTCCATATCACACATCTGCACCCTAGTACTGGGGAATTGAGTGTTTCCTTAATCAAAAATGAGGTGGTGTCATATTTTATCTCTGTTTCCATTAGTTTTTACTTCATTAAAAATTTAAATTCTCACCATCCAAAACTGATGACTAAAAAAGTTGAAATAACATATAAAATGTGTCGTGCTAAGCATATATTACAATATATACTGTAAAAAGCCAATTACCATTTTGCCTGAAGACACCCTTTAAGTTAGCTACAAGCAAACCTGGCAAGAACCAAATATCTACCTCACCTATACATTTATTAAAGTTTACAGCTATAATATTACTTTTTTTTGTAGTATAATACGGGGTAGGAGGCAATCTTATCTCAACATGCCAATATTAGAGCTACAAGAGCTGTGCTAGTGACCAGATGCATCATATTAAAGATTTCTTATCACCCTGCATGGACCTGAAAAAGAGGCTTGTATAATACCTAATGACGCATAAACCAGCACTTTTGGACAATTAAACTTGCAGAAACACCTTTTTTATGTGACAATCAGGGTTTGAAATTAACTTTTTCACTCACCGGCGAATTTGGCTACTAAATTAAGTTACTGGCCATTCAGAACTTCTACTAGCCAAAAAAAAAAAAAAAAGAAGAAAAAAAAGATTAACTACGTCACAGCTTATATATGCTGTTAATCGATTTAAAAAACTGATAAATGAAAATGATATTTTTTTTTACATTAATGATTAGACATTCAACATTATAGTATAATGGAAAGCTATATCAATTTCAACATTTATTAGGCTTAAAAAAATAAGATTTTATTTAAGTAAATTTAAAACATTCCCCACATAAAACCATTATAATAAATGTCATATTTACATGTGGCCTTCTGTCTAACAGGTAGGAAAATACAGAAATTGAATAAAGTTATCAAACAGCCTACACTGCATAAATAATATTAAATATAGATTAATCCTTAATAAAGCTAAAATGTTCTCTGTTACCTTTGTTCTTTGATTAACATTAAATCAAGACATCACAGCAACTGGTTAATTAGCTGCTGTCACTATGATCTGCCGCTGCCGAACATGATGCAGATCTGACGCACTGTCATGTGCATCTCATTCTCAGTTCATTTAAGGCGTTATTTAACTAATTTAAGACTGCTCTTATGAGGAGACTCAACAAAACGGGCACTTTGGCATAAGTCTGTATTATTGTTTGCTCAAGAGCGAAAGAGAACTCGATACTGATGCGCTGTCTATGCGTCACAGATAGAACATTCATAGACAGCGTGTATGAGTGCGCTGCCGCGCTCAATATAAAAACTGAGTAAACATATGTGACCCTCATTTGGCAGGTGTTCATTTCAAACCCTGGTGACATATCGGAAGAATTGCATTCATGCAAGATTACTGTAAATTCTTTAAAAATGGATCAAATCCTATAATTTTATTCTCTTTTTTGCGCACTTATAATGCAAGTTAAGGATATAACCTCAGAATTTTTGTCAAGAAAAATGTCAACACCCATTTTTAATGTTAAGTCAGTAACAGCATCGCTGACAGGTCATGACTGTCACAATATAATTTGTTTATTAAAGTGAATAATTGACAAATCAATGACACTGCACATTTTTTAATTAAAAAAAGATCAATAAATAAAAAACCTCTGAAATAGAGCTGCACAATTATGACAAATATCAAAATGGGAAATTATTGTTTTGACTCTTGATAGTGTTAAGGACTAAACTGAAACAAACGTAAGCTATTTTTAAATAAAAATACATTTATACAAAGATAAATATTAGGTAAACAATAGGGCTGTCAAACGATTAATCACATCCAAAATAAAAGTTTGCGTTTACATAATATGTGTGTGTGTGTACTGTGTATAATCATTTGTGTATATTTGAATACACACATACATTTATATATTTAAAGCTGCAATATGTAACATTTTTGCAGTAAAATATCCAAAAACCACTAGGCCAGTGTTATATATTTAGTTCAGTTGAGTACTTACAATATCCCAAATGGTTCCAACTATTTGTAAATCGTGAGAAAATTCATATTTTTACCAAGGAACCGAGACGTGTGAGGGAGTCGCCAAGTTCCCCTTGGTTTCCGGTTTTATTTATCAGAAATGCTTTAGGGTGCGTTCACACTTGTAGTTCGGTTAGTTTGGTCCGGACCAAAAACCAAAACACATAGTCCTGGTCCGCTTAGCATTCACACCGGCATTTTTAACAGCGAACCTAAAGTTACCGAACCAAAGGCATAGGGATACTGTCACAACCTGATTAGTCGGCTTTTATGACGTATATTTCGCGATGGAGCTTGCTTACCGAACATTCAAAACAATGCTGTGTGCTGGATTAAACGCGATCATTTTATGCGTGTACATATGTTTTTTTTTTTACCAGCTAAGAACTCACGAAGAGCTCATAAAATGTTCAAAACAGCACCAGGATTTCCTCTGTTGTATGCAGAAACAAAGATCTGCTGCAAAGAGACGGCAGTTGATGAGGCACTTTACCTCTTCATTGCTCCACGTTTGCCCTCTACTCATTTTGGATACACCGATCTTTCCGCGTCGCCAAATCAGCTGACTTGTAGCGTTGCATCTTGTGACATCAAGTCCTGTTTTTGGTTCATTTACATGTCTTTGGTCCGTGTTGCGTTCATATATCAACTGAACCGCACCAGAGTTCATTTGGAAGAGGACCGAGACCCATCTTTTTAGAGGCCTCGGTCCGCTTGTTTGGTGCGCACCAGGGTTCGGATGGCAGCGTTCACATATGTTCAAATGAACCGCACTAACCAAGCAATCGCACCAGGGTTTGTTTTAATCGAACCAAACATGACAAGTGTAAACGCACCCTTACTCTCACTGCAGTGCGAACATGTGTCATAGCAGCCGCCGAGCGAACGCGCAGAGTAACGGCATAACAATTTTCAACACACTCAGATGTATCTAATTTGATAAACAGAGCTGCGTTACCTCATACTCATGACCGGAAAAGCTCACAGGTGTTTATTCAGAGAGAGTCAGAACACTCAACACCGCAAATAGATTAGTAATGGCAGGATCAGAAAATGCCATTCAAAGCGCCGTGAATGCCTTTGAAAATAAATATGCTGGGCCTCATTTCATGCAAGCCTCTCGGTACAGCTAAATATCCTTTCAGAGTCAGCATTCATAATTTTCTCTGCACTACACAAGTGCAAAGAGACGAAAAGGCACCTGAATAAGGATGATTGTTGACCGGTGGAGCATAATTCCTCCACAAACCGGGAAGTGTTAGGGAGTCGCCTGTCAATGGCACCATTTCTGCGTTCCCCTTGGTTTGCGGTTTTATTTAGCAGAAATGCTTTACTCTCATTGCAGTGTGAACAAGTGTCATAGCAGCCGCCGAGCGAACGCACAGTGTAACGTCATAACATCATTCTCCACACACTCAGATGTATCTATGATAAACAGAGCTGCGTTACCTCATACTCATGACCGGAAAAGCGGAAGTGGCGCCGGCGACGGTGTCATAATAAAAGTCCCACTGTTGTGTTCGTCTCTCATTAACAATCGCTCCAGCGGCCTTGCTCAGCTCCACAACAATCGGTCCTGCTCTGCTTCATACTACAGTAATGTTAATAATCACACCCATGAACATGATTTCTGCCCGAGTCCTATCCCGATTCTTTTCCACCGGCTGTGAGGTGAAGACCACATGTCCCAAGATTCTGCGCTCAAACGTGGTGTCATCAAACTACGCCTTAGTTTTGAATAGGCGACCTCTAGCGGACGGAAAAGTTACATAGTGCACCTTTAATAAATATTTGAGTGTATATACTGTACATATCTGTATCATTTATATTATATAAATATAAAAAAAATTATTAAATATATACATGCATGTGTGTATTCAAATACACATAATTATACACAGTACACACACATATAAAAATGCAATTTGGATGCGATTAATCGTTTGACGGCACTAGTAAACAATGTTTAGAAGACGTTCTATAACCTTGTCACAGAATGTGAAGAAAAAGCTGAATCTCTTTACCTGCGAAAAATTAAATGTCTCATGGTTATGCTACTTGAAATTAGTGTTAAATTAAGCAGAGTCTAAATCACGTAATCCACTTGGCTTTCTTTATGAATATGTATTCCAACTGTAATCAAGCAAGCAGCATTGCTCTACACTGTCTAAATGTTCTGGCAAACTCCAACATCATTATTCCAAAGGCAGCTGGTTGAAAACACCGAACGGTTCTATTTGTGCATGTGTAGCAATGAAAACCCAAATCTGCATATCCCTCTCCACTTTTTTGGCCAGGCTGTATGCACGGAGATCATTACATTATTATTATCATCATCTGTTTATTCTGCGCTCTCCAAATGACTGAAGCTGAGACAAATCTGTATCGTTTCATTGCTGTCATCACCGTGGTTATACTTCATTAAGGGGTGAAATTATTTGTGACGTACTGCACCTCAGAGAAGAAACATTCAGCGCCCGTGAGCTCACAGGTGTTTATTCAGAGAGAGTCAGAACACTCAACACAGCAAATAGAATAGAAATGGCAGGATCAGAAAATGCCATTCAAAGCGCCGTGAATGCCTTTGAAAATTAATATGCTGGGCCTCATTTCATGCAAGCCTCTCGTGCATCTAAATATCCTTTCAGAGTCAGCATTCATAATTTTCTCTGCGCTACACAAGTGCAAAGAGACGAAAAGGCACCTGAATAAGGATGATTGTTGACTGGTGGAGCATAATTCCTCCACAAAATAAGTTTGTATATTGTAATATTGTAGTATCACACATTAAAATAGTATTTTAAGGCACACCAGACAGAAAATTCCATTTGGATCAGGGTCAGAAATTAAGGGGAAATTAAAGGCAAAAATGATTTGTAATACCGGATTTACATTACCATTCAAAAGTTAGGCAAGATTTCTTAATGTTGTTGAAAGAAGTCTCTTCTGCTCACCAAGGCTGCATTTATTGGATCAAAAATACAGTTAAAGGATTAGTTCACTTTAAAATGAAAACCGTCTTCTGTATTCAACTTACGGAAAAAGACAACTGCGAGAAGCGTTACACTTTCTTCATAAGTTGAATACAGAAGGCGGTCTGGCGGGAGCTAGATATTTTACTTTAAATTTTTTAAAAGTGGATATTTTTCTTACAAAACCCATCTAATCGCTTCAGAAAGGCTTTATTAACCCCACGGAGCCATGTAGAGTATTGATGTTAATGATGGATGGATGCACTTTTTTGAGCTTCAAACTCGTGAGCCCCGTTCACTGCCACCATAAAGCTTGGAAACATCAGGGTATTTATTAAAGGGTTAGTTCACCCAAAAATTAAAATTCTGTCATTAATTACTTACCCTCATGTCGTTCGACACCCGTAAGACCTCCGTTCATCTTCGGAACACAAATGAAGATATTTTAGTTGAAATCTGATGGCTCTGAAAGGCCTTCATTGGCACAATGCACGGTTCACTTTCAAGACCCTTAAAAGGTACTAAAGACGTCGTTACAAAGTCCATCTCACTACAGTGGTTCTACAATAACTTTATGAATCGGCGAGAATAGTTTTTGTGCGCAAAAAAACCCTAAGTAACGACTTATATAGTGATGACGATTTCAAAACACGGAATCATGAAGCTTCGAAGCGTTATGAATCAGTGAGTCGAATCAGCAGTTTGGATCGCCAAATTTCAGCAGTTTGGCGGTTTGACACGCGATCCAAATCATGATTCGACTCACTGATTCATAACGCTTCGAAGCTTCATGATTCCGTGTGTTGAAATCGTCATCACTATACAAGTCATTATTTAGGGTTTTTTTGCGCACAAAAACTATTCTCGCCGATTCATAAAGTTATTGTAATTGTGGAAGTTTATCAAATTTTTCAAATTTTAAAGTGAATTAAGCCTTTAAAGCATTACTATTGTGAAATAGTATTAGAATTTAAAATAACTGTTTTCTATTTTAATAAATGTAAAAATGTAATCTATTCCTGTGATGGCAAAACAACATTTTCACCATCATTACTCCAGTCTTCAGAGTCACATGATCCTTCAGAAATCTTTCTAATATGCTGATTTGCTCAAGAAACAGTCGTGCTGCTTAATGTTTTAGTTAAAACCATGATAATTTTTTTCAAGACAAAAGAACAGCATGTATTATAAACATCTTTACTGACACTTTTGATTATTGCATTAATTTAATGCATCCTTGCAGAATTAAAGTATCAATTTCTTTTTTTTTCTTCTTCTTATAATCACCATCTTCCAAAAAAAAGGCTCAGAAATGTTTAACAGTAGTTTATTTCTATTTGAAAATTCTATTCTAGGCCTGTTCTGTGTTGTTTTCTTAGGAATCATGGTTCATAATTATTATGTTTATTACTCTCCAGCATGGTAATCATTTTCTATCTAATTATTCAGACTGAAAATTTGAATTATTTGACAATTATAACACAACACAAATTAACACCGTCATTTGTTGCTCTTGAAATGTAATCGTAATTCTAAATGTTGAATAGAATATTCATTAAAATACCTTTTTGGATGTTTGGAGCAGTATTGAGCTGATATCGTTTGATGTAGTACCTCTAAATAGAATGTTGGAATTTTTTTCATGATCAGTTAATAAAGGTAGCAGTCGTAATTGTAATCATGCTTATTTATTGAATGATTGTTCCTACCATGCAAAAGTAATGGAATAGTTCATTTCTGACAATAGATACGAGCAGAAAGCAAGATGTGGCAATAATGGAGAAAACAACATTGTGCTCATGAGCTTCAGAGACTGAGGCTCAGAGATATCGCTCACCGATCCAGGCTGTCTCTACAAGCGTGATAATGCATGACTATCCCACTCTCCCCCCAAGACTCCGGCTTAAGCCGCATGGGGAGCCTCTCTTGTATATCAGAGCAAAGCCCTGAAAACTGCAGAAGGAAAACAAGGCCATGATGGAGCCGTCATTGTTGCCAGTTAATCACTTCTTTGGGTGGGAGGGAGACTGACAAGGAAAGGCTCTGGGTATTGATGCCATTATTGATCTCATAGAACAATGACCCGTAAGATCAATCTCAATGAAATAAGGTGACAACAGACCTGCTGCGGCACCATAATCGATTTCACAGGCCCGAACACAATTCCATAATACAAGATTTCACGATAGGCACATACAGACAGATACATGCATACAAAATATGGACACATACGATAGATCCGATAAATCCAGAGAGTTAAATATTTTGAAGATGTCCGGCCGGCCACCCTTCAGAAAAGGAAGAGTGTTGTACGGTCTAAACATAAGCCTGCCTGCAGAGACATGCTCAAGTGTTTTCATGCGGCCGGATTTAATATTTATATTGTAATGAGAAATGTGAATGAGCGTCGATCATGAATTTCTGTACCATTTCTCTTCTCCTGACAGCCTGCACATGGCACAAAAGCAATATAAATGGTCAGATGGTCTGGTCTTTAAAATGGCCAGGGGTTAGCAACCTTTTGACATGAGTTTTAAATATTTATTTTTAATCACAGTGCCACATTGCATAAACGTCTGCGGTGCAGGATGCTTGACACAGTTTCCTAGAAAAAAATCATGCAAATGAACACCTCATTGTGTGCTGTGTACACCTAATTGTGTGTTAGTGCATAATTTCCACTGGTATTTGAGTTGTTTGTTGTGGAGGTAAGTAAGTGCATCTCGTCCATTAATGATTTTATTTTGTGAACGTCACTACCAGGATCATGTATGCGGAGTTGAAAAGACTGAAGAGACGCTATATAACGTTATTCTGCAGAAAACCTTATTTTAAAACATTACTCATAGTAACATCTAATTTACAAGAGCAAAAAGGAACAGAAAAAATCCAACAACAATAACAGTTGTGTGGAGGGTTGATATGTTTTCCCAATTAAAATAAAGTCAAGGTTTCTAAAACCAACAACAATTATTTTTAAATGACCATATTCCACTGTTGCTCTGAAACTTGGGATGATTGTGCTGTTGTACCTTATAACTAAAGGTACGGTTACAATAGCAAAACTTCTGTAAAACTGAGCTGACAAAAACAGAACAAAATCTGACAAAAATCTAAAGAACTGCTCACATTAAGTAATTTTTGCTTTTTGTTTGTCAACGCACCGAATCTGCTTGACAACTTTCACCCACTGCAAAATCTGTGTGGCCGAATCTTTCACCCTCACAAGAAAATTGCCAATTGCGTGGACTGCAGAAATTCAGTGAACAACGGTAAATGTGGCTGCACCTTAATACAGAAGTCTACAGATACAAACATGTTAAATAACAAGTTAATAGACCTTTTTGATATGACCTTGTGATGGTATTACACATTATATTACATATGTATATGTAATATTTAATGTGCTTATGTAAAAAGAAAACAAAATATCATCACTGTCATAAAACCTATTTATTATAATGATACAATAAACAATGTTATGAGATTAATATTTTAAATAAATATAATTTTGGATGTACAAATAAGAAATGTTGGAAAAAAAATGCATACTTTTAAACAAGAAATTTAACCGCTAGTAGGTGGCGGTAGTCACTTAATGAGTGAGTCATTGAGTCATTCATTCAACTGATTCTTTCAAAACACTGAATCATTAAGTAAGAAAAAACTGCTGAGTGTTTTGACACACGCATTAGTTTGGTTGTAATCTTTGTTTGGAACTATTTTCGTTGGTGAATATTGTGTCTAAAATGTACTTATTTATTGAACTAAAATCAATTAAACATTTGCAATTGTGAGAATATTTGGCAAAATAGCTCCCTTGTCATTATACATATATAATGACAATTATTGTCATATTATAAATAAATAAAAACTCAACATTTTGAATTTTTACCTCCGTATGTTTCCTCTGTAAGTTTATTATGTGTGCTGTTATGCTCATTTGTTTTGATTTCTATATTCAATTATCTCACAAGCCTCAACAGCGTTACCAGAAATACATTATCCATCCAGACAGCAGACAAAAAGCAATCCACCTGTCACTCAAGTGGCCACACCCTTAATTATGCAGAACTTTAAGGCTTAATATAATTTAAACAAATGAGTTATAAAAATATTCACCCCCCTCACAGTTGTCATGAAGGGCAAAATTAGCTGTATAGACCAAAACCACAATTTGTACCAGGCTGTAAACATGTTTTTTTCCTGCCGTAAAGTTGGGCATTTTAACATGGGGCTCAATGAGATTCTGCTCTCTATTGGAGCATATCCCTAGCGGGATATATTGCAGTTTAAGTCACTTTCGTATTGAATTCAAGAGAAACTGGAGGAGGTTGCCGCTTGGTTACCATGTATAAAAAAACAGATCAGACGTGACTGAGTCCCACTCCCACTCCCATGAAGCTTATTTTATTTTATTTTTATATTTTAATGCATTATATTTTTTTTCAATAAACTTAAATATATTGTATTTTATACTTATAATCAATGACTTAAAGTCAACAGTTTTATACCGCACCACTGTTTTTGATTCATTAATTTGCAAAGCATTTTAGAATGAGTAGTTCATTTCATAAAAAAAAAAAAAAAACATTTAGTAAATTTTTGTTCCTTTGTATTTTTATCGGATTCTCAAATACTTCTGTGATGCAAATTAAAGTTTGTAACGCGTTTCTTCTAATAAGTAGATATTTTGGTTCATGATCACTGTTGCCCTACATACTTGCATCACATATATATACTGGTTGCATAAAGGACAAGGTCAGCTGGTTAACTTTAAATGGGTGCTGGTAAGTAAACATGGGTGGCCATTTGTTTGGTTCGATTCCATTTCTTGGTCTATTACATCAGCAGTAAAAAAATATTGAACTGTGAGGCATGGAAACGTAAATTACTTGTAATATTACAGGCAAAATGACCGACTCCCCTTTACAACACCTGACATCTCAATGAGATGCAAATGGCACCTTGAAACACAATAGCTATAATTTACACAATGTGACAAGTCATGATAATGGGACTATCACTGGCTCCCGAACTGCTGACGTAGCTAATACCAACAAGCCATTTCTCCCGACAATTCACCGTTATGAAGAGATTTTTCATTCGTTTGGCATCTGAGGTGAATGTCAAATGATTTGTATAAATGCTATCACTTGTACAGCTTGCTGATGACATCTACTTTATCAGCTTCAGACATTTGCATGCAAATGTGATAGGGTTATCCCTGCAGTGTTTATAAGATGACGAACCTGTTGTCAGACGGTAAAAGAGACAGGAGCGCCAGGGCAGAGAGCTTTCTCCTCTCAGGCTGGGTGATGTTGTCCATGCGATCCACCCACATCTCAATCATACTCCCCAAGAGCTGGTCTGCCTGGGAAGCAGAGATCACCATGATAAACAATCTCATTCACATAATTCTCATTTATAATTTAGCTGTGCACAGGTAAGCGAGGCACACTGGGAACAAGATTAATACACCCTTCATAAGATAAGAGGAAAACATAAGGGTACAGTCGAGCCACCTGTCAGGCCGAATATATAAAATCCTCCGTCTTTGAAGTTGTTTGGCTGATACTGTAAATAATGAAGGGGTCTCTGCGGGAAAGATATTTCTGGGATTGAGGAAATTAAGGAGAATCCTGATATATGCTGAGACTACAATAGTGCAAATGAGTTCAATTATTCAGCGCAGAGATATGGCCCAGAGTTGAAAGGGAATGATTCTGTGTGGGTGGCTCAGCAAAGCATTTGGGTCCACTGGGACCAAATTACAGTAAGATCAGCTCCCACAAACACAACTAAAGATACGCTGCACAGAGTAAGAAAACTAGGCCAAGCTTGAGAATTGTGTTTATTGGTTGATTTTTTTGCTTCAGTCTATTTGACCTTGACTAAGAAGTGCAAAGGAAGTAATGGGGACTCCCATCTGAGGCATGTGAGCTTGAGTTCTTTGATTTAGAATCATAACATTGATTAGTTAAGCAATGGTATTGAATTTCTGGTTGATATAGACAAATATCTTTTATATCAACTATTAAAGTGGATATTCCGCTGTTGCTATTCACAATATTGCACGTCTGCTAACTTCTACTAATGTAATCTTATTGTAAGTGATCCACTAAATATTCATTTAAGCAAATGTATATATATTGACATACACCGATCAGGCATAACACTGTTATGGTGTTATTCAGGTGAATAACAATGATTATCTCTTCATCACGGCACCTGTTAGTGGATGGGATATATTAGGCAGCAAGAGAACATTTTGTCCTCAAAGTTGATGTGTTAGATTTGAGCCAGTTTGACAAGGGTCTAATTGTGATGGCTAGACGACTGAGTCAGAGCATCTCCAAAACGGCAGCTCTTGTGGGGTGTTCCCAGTCTGCAGTGGTCAGTATCTATCAAAAGTGATCCAAAGAAAGAACAGTGGTGAACCAGTGACAGGGTCATGGGCTGCCAAGGCTCATTGATGCACATGGGGAGCAAAGGCTGGCCGTTGTGGTCCGATCAAACAGACGAGGTACTGTAGCTCAAATTGCTCAAGAAGTTAATGCTGGTTCTAATAGAAAGGTGTCACAATACACAGTGCATCGCAGCTTGTTGCGTGTGGGGCTGCAGAGCCGCAGGCCAGTCAGGGTGCCCATGCTGACCCCTGTCCACCGCCGATAGCACCAATGACGGAGCAATGGAAGAAGGTGGCCTGGTCTGATGAATCACATTTTCTTTTACATCACATGGATGGCCAGGTGCGTCGTGTACCTGGGGAACACATAGGACCAGGATGCACTATGGGAAGAAGGCAAGCTGGCGGATGCAGTGTAATGCTTTGGGCAATGTTCTGCTGGGAAACCTTTGGTCCTGCCATCCATGTGGATGTTACTTTGACACATACCTTCTACCCAAGCATTGTTGCAGACCATGTACACCCTTTCATGGAAACGGGTTTGAGGTGACAACCAGCGCTGTGGGACGCGCTGAACAAACAAGTCCGATCCATTGAGGTCCCACCTCGCAACTTACATGACTTAAAGGATCTGCTGCTAACATCTTGGTGCCAGATACCACAGCACACCTTCAGGGGTCTAATGGAGTCCATGCCTCGATGGGTCAGGCAGCAAAAGGGGGACCAACACAATATTAGGTCATAATGTTATGCCTGATCGGTGTATTTAAATAATATTAATAATAAACACGAAATGTATACATCTCAATGACATACCTAGCTAAGTGAACAGGTGTTTTGCATCAGAACTATCCATTTTAAAATTCACTACTCTATCAGGCAAGCTGGTGGCCTGACAGTCATCCTCACCTCCTGGTTGAATTCCACAGCCATCTGAGTGAGTAGTGATGTGAAAAAGCCTGAATTCTGTAGTAGAATCCGACCCATCACCCCGAGGTATGTAGACATAACCACAGGATACCTCTGCAGTCAAACACACAAGTATGTGCAAACATTGAAGACTGAAAACAGTAGTTTAGCTGAAATTAGGTTAGTGCAATATGAATACTGCAAGGCTGTACTGTGTTCAAACTTACTTCGCCTTCAACAATCCCCTGCAACACAGCTGGCAGAAGAGGTTGAAACATATGGGAGCCCAACAGAGGACTTACTTTGATGGCAATTTCAACAACCTGCAAAAGGCAAAGGGAAAGAGAAGAAATTGATAATTTCAGAAAATATACCAAAAAAAATGGGCATGAGTAGAAATGTAAAGTTGAATAGCCTAAAATCTCCAAGTGCTCAAGAAGTTACACTACAGATGGAAATCAAATAGTTTAAACATTTGAGGATTGCAGTTGATCAAACTAATTTTAAAGCTGTGGAAATCAGGTTAATGGGACTAGAGAGAGGAGTTGGAAGAGATGATAAATAGTGGCTGAATCATAGTAAAAGCCTGAGGGATCTTCGAAGCAGGAAGCTGGTGGTGAGTGATTAGAATGCTCATCTTTAATCTCTCGGTTAGATGTTCCACTGTTTATCTATGGTGTGAAATCATAACACTTTGTATTTTTCTTCAAAAACATAAAAAAAAAAACATGTATTCCACTTGGCTCGGGTGAAGTTTTATATAAATTTAAAACTTATTTATTTATTCAATTTAATATTATATGATACATAAATATATGACATAAACAAACAGCAGCCTACATTTTAATTGGTATTTTAATGTCTACAGCAATTAAGAACAATTGTGTGCATACTACGGCTGGTCCGGAATACAATTTTTTGAGCTTCAAAGCTTCGGTAGTAATCAACACCGAATTTTCGAAGCTTCAGAGGGAGGAAGGGAGGGAGCCAAACATATTCTTCTCTCAAATAAAGGCAGGAATCTCGAGAAGCCCAGGGCTTATATGCTCCGAGAACGGACACTGCACTAGTGATACAAAACACACAGGTCAGTTACGTCCTAGTAACAAGCTCATATATTTCACATTAGATTAATTTAGATTGATAATAACGGGTAATATTAGGCTTGCTGCTATAGTCGATAGTCACTCGCCCACCGCCGCACTGGCCCCACCGTCGTTTTGATATTTTATAGTGGTAAACATTTTTGTACAGTTAGAGAACAGATTAACTACAATTAAAAACTGAACATGCAGCGTGAGTCGCAGCACACACCATCAGCAGGAGTCCGATTTCATTCATCACGAGAGTGAGGAGCAGAATGACAAGATGATCGAGGAAGATTTGGTTTCAAAGCGAAATGTAAAAGCGCCTATTTAAGGGAGTTTGTCATTGTACTGTTGTGTTGTTGTGTTTTTCATTAAGAATAATAGGCTAATGAACCCACCATTCAAGCAACCCGCCCCCGGATTGGCAAACCGAAAGTAAAATGCGCACGGCTGCACTGTCATTCGTTCACGGCTGCACAGTGCCCAAGCACTGTAATGTGATGGTGAGGAAACATTTTAATCACCATCACACCCCTAATGGGTAAAAGGCTAATACATTTAGATTCTATTATTCTATTGTCCACAATGTCAAACGAATGCAGCTTAACCCAAAATGCAAGATCAGGTATATAAGCTCATGCAGTTGTGCGCTCTAGACAGGGAACACTTAGGCTAGGAAGAAGCAAATATGTTTAAGTATAACGAGGTTGGGTTCCTATTCAACTGTCCATCCTATTAAAAATGGCTAGGCTATAAGATAAAGTAAAAAAAAAAAAATTTTTTTTTATATCTACATACATATAACCTACATATGTTTTTATAAGTAAATTAGTGCAATTAGTGCAAATTTTGTGAACATTTTTGAGTGATTTGATTCATTCACGTGGAAATCAATGTAATTAATTTAGATCCCAAAACAAATTTTATTTGCAGTACTGCGGTCTTAGGAATCCCAAACATAAAAAAGAGAAGTCGAATCTTAACAGAACATCAGGGTCATATGTCTTGTTCAAGGGCACCATGGTGGTGGTTCAAGTCTTGCTTCTTGCGGGAATAAAACCACAGGGACTCTTTAATATTAATATTTCTGAACACCATCATGCTCATGAATCGAGAAGAAGGCCTGGAACAAGCCTACTGGCATGGCCTTTAGGAAACGTAATGGCCAAATAAAAAGCACATTAAATTACTATGACATTCACAATCCTGATTAATATTACATCACCAGCAAAAATCAGATCGAAGCCCCGCTGCACACTTCTGACCTTGAGGACAACCAACTAATTTTCAATGATCTCAAATTGCTTAGTCGTTCTGAAGGAGAGGAAGAGAAGCTTGTAATTGTGTGAATTCTGTACTCAGACTAAGTATTGGCTTGAAAGGGGATCTAGGCAGCCCAAGGCCATTACCCTCCTATTCCACCCTCACTTTGACAGGATGCAGGATGAACCACCCCCTCAAGGTGCGCTACTGTTTTCATTTTTCTTCTTCAACCTACTGGTGCACAAACAGCCTGGCACATTGGGGCAGAACGTTACTTAACTGACTACAGAGGGTAATCTACAAACAACATGTATAAACGAATGTGGCTGATGTGTCTGGATTACAGCCATGATGGAGCAGAAAGCTTGAGCTGGCAAAGCCTTTCCACACTGCTGTGGGAATTACGCCAATTTCGAGGTCTAATTACATTTAGACATCTTGACGTCGTAAAGGGGGGATGAATTAAGAAATCAACTTTCCCTTGAGCCTTTGATATATAAAAGTTCATCGTGATATAAGAATATACTGTACGTTTCAGAGCTGAAAACTTCCTTGTTAGTCAAAGAAAAGCTTTTATAGACACCAGGCCCAGAAAACGAGAGATCTCAGAATATGTTGACGACCACTGACGTAGTAGGACGCATGAAGCACCGCCTCAAGCCCGTCCACCGACTCGCAGAGCTAAACGGGTCGCGCTACGAGCAATAAACATGACGGTTCCAGCTCACGTGAGTAAGACATTGCGCGTTTGTTCGCTTCATTTCACCACTGAATCGATTGTAAACAAGATACAGGTCAAGATATTGAGATTAAAACACAATGCTGTGCCTTCTATATTGGATCCGACAGGAACGGTTTTATATGTGTTAGTATTGCATTGTTACGGATCGTTTGAAATCTATTGATTACATACCTTAGCACGCGCACACAAGCTGGAGAATCCTCTATTTGAAGTATTATTGCTTCATTCGTGATCATACTCAGACTTGTAACGTTATGGGCCAGGGCTCGGACTTGACTTTTTTAAAAGCCCAACGTCCCCGGGGCTATGTGTTTTTCAGCCTGCCGACGGGCTATCTTAAATAGTGAAATAACATTCCTTTCTTGCGCGCGCTCACGTGTATGTGTGTGTCACTGATCGGGCGACAACATTCCAATCAATCGCGATTCGCGGGTGGATGAGAGATTAATCTTTGTGTTTGTTTGATAAAGGCATTTTGCGAGTCCTGTGAGCGTTTCCCCAGACATGTACTGTCCCACATGTACTGAGGGGAGCTGAAGCTCATTAAATATGCAAATCTTATCCAATCCTAGCCGTGGGCGTTTACTTCCAAGTCTTCAGTGCGGCACGCCCATCAAAACCGACCATTTCTTCAGAGAGCCTCAAAACCAAGGCAGAAAATAGCCTATTACTTATTCATTATGATGTTTTTGAATGTAAAAACCACGCAAACGTCATAAGTTGACCTCAGACAACAGTATAAACATTTTTTAAAAGCCAGTTCATGACACCTTTAACTATTTCATGCCGAGATCATAAGAAAAAGGCTTGATCAGGGTTCCATACATGTTTAATTCTATTGATCACAATTGACTGTTCGCAAAGACCCGCCCCCTTTAGTTACTGTCCTACAAACCATAGCGCTCTCACGCCACACACCATGTTCTCGCTCAGTGTAAAACAAACTGCAGAGCAAAGAGGACTCTGAAAACTGACAGACAGGACAGGTTACTTTTAATATGAAACAAAAATCTTAATAAAATATTTAATCTTTAAAAAAAAAGAAGAACAATATATAAACAATAAATACCGTTTGTGGCTCTTTAATGTGTGATGACAGATCGCTGTAGCACCTCAGTTAAAGCTGCTTGTGAACCGATCATCTCTTCCTTCAAGTCAATTTATAGTTTCAAATAAACAAGAATGAACTTCAGAAAGAATGTTGTTTCAACCGCAAAAAAAGACGTCAGTACACACCGTTTTTCAAGTTTAAGTCCACCGACGTTAACCTACGAACTGTCCTGACTGCTTTGTCAGACAAAATGGCAGATTCTGCGGATTATGTTGGTCAGATCGCCTGTCAATCAAACTCCCAGCGAAGGGTGAATTGGAGCATAAATTTAGCGTAAACATAAAGTTAGTTTTTAGTAATAGTAGCAGTAAATTCCTTTATGCCATGTCAGCACCATTTTTTTCAAGGTTAAAACAAGGTGGAATAAATAACATAGTATAAATAAACAAGTGTGTGTGTGTATATATATATATATATATATATATATATATATATATATATATATATATATATATATATATATATATATATATATATATATATATATATATATATGTGCATTTTACAGTTGATTGATAACGAATATAATGCAGGGCAGCTGTGATGGAGCCTATAGAATGCAGTTAGAATTGGCCTAAAATTCAAGATATGGGGGCAAAAATGCCTGTTTGAGTTGTCGTCTCATATTTACCTAATAAGATAAAGTTAAAGTCGGCATGAAACGGAAGTTGAGATCGTCTTTTTCTCCTTATTGTGACGTATATCCGAGTGAAACGGCTTCTGAAATGAGAAAAAATGTAGGGCGAGGCTTGATTTCGTCCTTCGGGAATTGATTGGATCGTTGGAAGTGGGGCGTTGCTAACAAAATGGAGGCAGATTTGAAGTTTGCATTCAGTTGTGGAAAAAAAAAAATCGATCTATCTTTTAAATAAATGTATTTTCTCTCTAAATCTTTTCTACATAATGTTACTGAGCATATTTCCTCACTTTTCGCTGGTTTATGCTACAGATTTTACTTATTTTAAGCCTTTTATGGCTTTATTTCTGTAAAGCTTTTTTCTCAGCTCTCCCTTATAAGGGGGCGCGCCGTAAGCGCGTTCACACACGCTGCATTCCTCAGTGCGAGTCGTCACGATAAGCTGTTCGTCCGACTATATTGAGTAATTTTTACTTTAAAAAAAAAGCTTTTATTTCTCATATATTTCTCTCTTTTTGCCTCAAGTCCTTCTTGAAGAAGGTACTGTGTATACCGAGAAAAATGCGCCTAACCACGATCAGTGACAGGTTTCTGAGAGGAGGTGCAGAAACGAGGCGGGGCGATAACCCCGCCCTCGCGCCATAGCACATGACCGGGAGAGAAGTGAGGTCGTTTCGATGGGGGAGGGAAAGTTAACATATTTGATTAAAGATTGTAAGGGTAAATGAATTTTTAAAAAATAATGAAGTGCACAGATAAATCAGTTATAGTAAACACTACAATATTAATATAAAAATACGAATTGTAAAATTTGATTTCATGCCGCCTTTAAGCAATATCACACGAGTAAAGGATCGCATTTGCATGATCCCCCATGCAAATGCGATACTGATCTTACACAACAGTTTAATAAATAAGAAGTATTGTATTGTTAGTATTGTGTTATTTTAGTCACAATATAGTCTGTTTTGATTAATTTTGCCAACAAAAATATGAAGACAAAGCAGAACTGTTTGTCCCAGAGAAACACACAGAGGTTTCTGAATCCGCACTTTGAACGAATCGGGTGAAGCAATGACTCAATGAACCATTCGTTAAGAAAATCATTTATTTCACTCTTGAATGAATCAGCTGTTTGAACGAATCGAATTAATGACTGAATGAATGACTCAATGGGCCCTATTTTAAGGGTCTAAAGCGCACGGCGCAAGTGCACTTAGGGCGTGTCCGAATTCACTTTTCCTAGTTTAACGATGGGAAAAATCCAATCAGAGTGTCATCTCCCATTCCCTTTAAAAGCCAGTTGCGCTTGCACCATGGTGGATTCGCTATTTACATGGCGGAATACAGACACCCTTAACCTGACGAGTCAGTTTAAATACATGTGTGTATTGGCACAATTGGTCAAATAATAAGCCAATTTCATTCGTCATTACTGCAAAAAGGTAGGCTAATTCTGCTACATGCAATGACTATCCATTATGACATGTAGGCATTTTTATTTTTATGTACACAATAATAATCTTTTACATTTTAATCCTTACATTTTTCATATTTAAAAGTGTTTGTGTGCTGCTGCGCATCCCTGTGTGTATAATAAGCAAAGTGGTACGTGCGTTGTGGACCCGTCTATAGGAGCATATTACTTACGCACACTTTAAATAACTAAAAATATTGCACCATTGACTTTAGACCAGGTTTTTGTTGGTCAATGGCGCAGTCGCTTTCAGTTGCCTCAAAATAGCAATGCGCCAACAATGTGCCTGAACACACCTCGTTTTCAGACCCTCATGCCCAAGGGCACAAAAATGGGTGCAAATGCACTTGCTATTAAACAACATGGCACAGGAAAGTCGGGCTGGAACTAGCAAAACACACTTGCCGTTGCATTGCGCCGGGTGTATGACGGGGTCCAATGACTTACCCATTAAGACATTTACCGCCACCAACTGGCAGTTTTAGTTTCTTATTTAGAGTATATTTTAATAAAAAAAAATATATCCATATATATATATATATATATATATATATATATATATATATATATATATATATATATATATATATATATATATATATATATATATATATATATATATATATATATATATATATAAAAAAAAGTAAAAAAAAAAGTGTCATCATTTACTCAACCTTTTGGTCCAAAAGTTTATGTATAATAAATTATATGTTGAATCAAATAAAAAAAATGTTCTATGTTTTACACAATAATGACCTTAAATTATCTTTTGGTAGTAATTTCTCAGGCAAATTTGATGTGCGATTAATTAGATTAATTAATCGCCACATGTAATTAATTATGCCAGTCAAAAGAGAGAAAGATGGCAAATGTACAATCTTTCACTCAGCAGCTGTACTTTTAAATGTTTTTATTTAATGCCCAGGTAATACCACATTATATGGTGTTATAAATGTACATTACGTTTTTTAAAGAAGATGCTTAAAAAAAATCTATTCTGTAATATTAACACTGCTCTGAAAATCGAATAAAAAAATCGAATAAAAAATTATATTACACTTTTGGACTTTAAATTTGATGGGAAAATGCAGGAAGATCACAGTTTGGTTTGCAATAGATTTTAACTCGCTTCTAATTACAACATTTAGTAAAATTCTGTAAACCTCTGCACACAATAACTTTTGAGATTATGCTAACGTTAAAACAAAGTGAATCTAGCGTGTCGTGTTCTAAACAGACGTTATAAGCAACTCAAAGTCATAGCAAAGGAAAATATTAAGTGTGTGGGGACCGGCATTTCCTGCGAACCGAGTTGCTCTAAAAAACACTATGATCATGCGCCACAAATGCTCTGAGTGCAACACTGACACAGTTTTTTCAAAAAGCAACAAGCGAAAATAAAATCTAAATCTTCACTGAAACTTGACCCTTGAAACATGGATTTAAGACATTTTAATGCAAAATAAGGAACTTTTTACATTAACAAATTTAAGAAATTTTAGATTTTAAGTATCCACGGACACCCTGTAAAAATGAAAAAAGACGGATGAGTCAAAATGATTACTAACCAACTTCATGCTACAACTGTTGACAGAGCTCAAACTCTCAACATTCCTTTACCCTTTACATTCTAATAGAAATACACTAACCACATCAGTTCTGCTAAAAGCAGCTGTAAGAATGTTCCTCAAAGGAAGGATCTGGGCACTGACAGTACATGAGCTGGTGGGTCAGTATGTGTGTGAGCATCCAAGGACACCCCTACGGGCTCCCACTTGTACTTGGCTTCAGTTGCACAATTTGCTCTTCAAATCAATCACAAACTACCACATGTTTCCCTACGGACATCCTGGCCAGGGCGGATAGGAGGCCAAAAACATTTTGCTAACCTCACTGAAATCATTCAAACTAGCCTGACATGCAGCCCTAGTTTCATTCAAGTTTCCTTAAAAGGGCAATTTAGTGGCATTTACTCGTTGTCGTTTTAAACCTTATGCGCTATTACACGTCTTCTGAATTTACACTACCGTTCAGTTTTATTTACAGAAAATAATCCTTTTGATCAATTTATTGAATAAACAGTATACTGTTACAAATGACTTGATTTCTACTGTGGAAATCAACTTCCACATTTTTATGGTGCTTTTGTGTAAGCTCGGAAGCTTTAGTTCTCATTATAATTTATATAATTATATAAATTATATAAATTATCATTATTATTATTATATAATTGCAATTAAACTGAAAAGTTCAGAACAGATTTTGACCTTTTCTTTTTCCACACACAGAAAAATCTGTAACATGAGGGTGAATAAATGATGAAAGACTTTTAATTTTTAGCTGAACTATCCTCTCCAGCCTGACAAATCCTATCCACACGGTGAGCAACATCTCTGTTTGATTTTTGAGTACTCTTTACAAAAGTGCCTTAAAATTAGTTCCTCTTGACTCCTGTCATGAAAGGACATGAACCGTATAGTCCTTGAATCGTGTACACCATAAGAGAGTTAAATGCCTGTCATCTCTCATTGTCCTTTAGCCTTTGACTTAACTGACACCTCTCTAAACTAATTTTTACTGAGAAGACGGCCCCTTCTTTCTGTGTTAATTAAAAACGTCAATAAAGTGAAAGTAGCGCCTCCAGATACTGCTAATATAAATGAACAGTTAATTAGGGAGTTACAAAGCCCTTGTCCATCGTCCCGATGATGTACGTACCAAACATGCTACCTGTGGTGTAAGGCGGCAGGGATTCCTCTGTGAGGTTAATCGAATGGCTTCCCACACGTCTGAGACTTTCACTGCCTACACAGATGCTTTAATGCATTCAGAACAGTTCCCATGTAGAGAAGCAAACGGAGGGGTGCAAGTATAAACTCATTAAATGTTAACAGATCAACCATTAAAAGAACATCTCTCTCAAAAAAAAGAGAGAGATATTGAGCAGAATGTTCATGCTGCTCTTTTCCATACAGCAAAACTTGATGGTAATTTATATTTTCAAGATTCAAAAAGAATTTACACTACCGTTCAGTTTTATTTACAGAAAATAATCATTCTGATCAATTTATTGAATAAACATTATACTGTTACAAAAGCCCTTTAAACAATGCAGATTGTTTCAAAGCAGCTTCACAGTGTTAAACAGGAAAATAATGCAACAGAATTTTATTCAGCCGTATAGCCGTTCCGGAGAAAACGGTGATGTCATCAGTTCATTTCAATTATCATACAGTGACAATGTGGGCTTTAGATCAGTAATTTAGTTTATATAGTTAATTTAGTTTAATAATTAGATTTATTTGGATATTTAGTTGAAAAATTTAGTGTCCCCAACTGAGCAAGCCAAGCCAGAGGCGACAGTGGCAAGGAAACCAAAACCCCATCAGGTGACCTAATGGAGAAAAATAAACCTTGGGGGAAACCAGGCTCAGTCGGGGTGCCAGTTCTCCTTTGGCCAATTAAAGGGATAGTTCACCCAAAAATGAAAATTCTGTCATCATTTACTCACCCTCACGTTGTTCCAAAATAATTCACGTAATTCCAAGTTTCTTTGTTCTGCTGAACACAAAATAAGATATTTTGAAGAATGTTTGTAACCAAGCAGAGAGAGCAACTATTGACTACCATAGTAAGGAAAAAAATACTATGGTAGTCAATAGTTGCTCTATCTGCTTTGTTACAAACATTCCTCAAAATATCTTCTATTGTGTTCAGCAGAACAAAGAAACTCATACAGGTTTGGAACAACATGAGGGTGAGTAAATGATAACAGAATTTTCATTTTTGGGTGAACTATCCCTTTAACAAACAGCGTATGATTATTATTCTGGCAACTTTACAGGTCAGAGGTCATAATAGATCAGAATATTCGAAAGATCGGAGGCAGCACGCCGGAGACGGGTTTATTGAGGATGATGTGTCGATTAAATAAATATTAAATAGGAATAATCGAAATATCAGAGTCATCACGCCGGAGACAGGTTTTTATTGAGGTTGACATATCGATTTAACAATTATTAAATAGGAATATTTGAACAATCGGAGTCATCACGCCGGAGACGGGTTTATTGAGGATGCCGTATTGATTAAACAATTATTAAATTGCAATATTCAAAAGATCGGAGCCGTCAGGCCGGAGACGGGTTTATTGAGGTTGACATATCGATTTAACAATTATTAAAGCTACACTGTGTAACTTTTTTAGTTTATTCTTAGCTAAAAACACTTAGTTCTTTCAAAAATATATGTGCTCATTAATGTATATTTACTTCTTTCAAGTAATAAAGTATTCTCATAAGTTTATAATATGGCATTGAAAATACATAAGGTAATGGGATCTAACGGTGGTCGCCATGTTGCCCCTCCATCTTGAAAGTACATTAGCCAAAGAGGGACATACCCGTAAATTCAAGCTTCGCCTTTCGCGTTTTAACCGGTTTTAACACTGCGCGTCAACTTGTTCAGACTTGTCTGGTGCATGCGCAGAGAGTTTTCATCTCAGCAGCTCCAGTAACAGAGTTATACGGAGTTTTCCTGGCTTGTTTATTCCTCAAAAGTCTGTTTTTCCTTGTGTGTTATTTCTGTGCGTTAATAACTCCGTAAGTAATAATAGTTATTGTCATTGTAGATGTGTTTCAGAGTGTGTCATCGCGTAATTCAGTTGATGTCACCTCAGAAGTATTTTTGTGTCAACATAGAATAGCGTAATGCTCACCTATGTGAATAATCATTCAGTTATTTTGTTATCAACAATGTTTATTCGTTTATAGAAAATATTTGTTTGTAATGTATGTTGATGGAAATATGTATCAGGTCTGATCGGCTTGTTATACAGAGCGCACGGCAGTGCTAACGCACACACTTTTGTAACCGGACACCACTTGTTAGCAGCAGCAGCGGCAGCTCCGCTCCTTTTAATGCAGCTGCATTTAGGTACAATATATATATGGTACTATATATGGTACAATAAGCTCTGGTTTACGGTTACATTATAAAAATGTAACTTATAAGTATAGTTATACAGTTCTTAACTGTGCATCTTCTGTCATGTCATTATCATGTATATTTACCATCCTTATTTGGTCTCTCACAGAAACCACATTTATGTACATATCCACGCAAACCTGTTTATGCCTTGCAATTGGATGACTGAATAAACATTACTATCCTCAAAGTTCACTCTGGATTAGCTGCAGTTCTTTCTAGCCGAATAATTAGGCAAGTTGAGTTCCAACCATCCCACTGCGCACAGAATATCCCACAGGCACCGTGTCGAATGTGGACGAGGTCGAACTGGAAGCCATATTAATCTTGGACTTAATCGGCCACCGTAGGAGTTGAAACGAAATCGGAATTGAGAAGAACAGAAACTAAACTTCACTGGATGGTCATATACCTTTTCACCACTAGATGGGGGAAAATATCACACAGTGTAGCTTTAAATTGAAATATTCAAACAATCGGAATATTGTTGTAATATTCGTTACAAGTCCGAGTCTGATCACGAATGAACCAATACCACCTTCTCCAGCCTGTGACCACGTGCTAAGATATGTAATCAACAGTGTTGGGCACGTTACTTTAAAAAAGTAATTAGTTATAGTTACTAGTTACTTCTTACAAATAGTAACTGAGTTAGTAACTGAGTTACATCATTATAAAAGTAACTAATTACCAGGGAAAGTAATTACTGTGTTGCTTTCCCCCCCCCCCCAAATGTTCAAATATGTCAAATAACTTGGATGCCCCCAATATTAGATATGTTAAATGAATGAATTGGACACTAAATAGAATAAATTATTATTATAAAACATTTTGTAATGTAATGTTGCTGTGGGACAATGTAAGAGACACCTATCAAATTCAATGCATTATTGTAAATATTATCAGTAGGCCTACTAGAGTGTTAATATTGTGTAAATATTATCAGTACTATACTTTCCTTTGGTAGTGGAGCTCACGTTATCACCTGGGTTTTTAGCCACTAATTTTGTGGCATATGATGATGTGAGGCGCTTCAGAATCACTTGCCACCAGCGTGGAGAGACTCTTTCTTCCTGGGCATAAGTTGCATGTTACATAAATATTCTTACCTTTCACCTCAACGAGGGAAAAGTAGCGCTTATACTTCCAGTTTGCGAAAGCTACCTTTGAAGTCGTTGGACCATCGCTGAATGTGCATATGCGTGTGCGTCATTGGTGTGTGTGTGTGTGCGTGTGTGTGTGTGTGAACCATAGACCGTGAAAAAAATAGGTGTGAACTCAACCTATCAACTTCAACCTTGTCTCCCACTCACCAATCATCATCAGTTATGTGCACCACCGCACCCACCCCCAACACGCATGGCTGGTGCGCGCGCACGCGCACACACACACACACACACACGTTGCAGGTCCGACTGACAGAGAGCCTGTTCGGATGAAAAGCTCTAAATCACTTTCGGAGTATGGAAAAGAGGAGCTTGGACATCTGCCCAAAATCTCATTTTGAGTTTCACGGTGGAAAGAATATGACATGGGGGGGAAAGTAAGAGATGCTAAATTATTCATCAGACATGTTGGGGACAAAAGGACCACCATAATTGGTTCTGAAACTATAATATACAGGGATTCAGTAACAATCAATGCAAACAATTTGAGAACGCTGTGGATTTCCCCCCAGCATACCATACTTGTTATTTTCAACAAACATCTTGTACGCGCAGATTCCCACCATCAAAAGGCACAAAACGAGGCTTTCTATCAAACTGTCAAAAATATACATGCATGTCTCAGATAACCTTGGGCTCGTTTTTTCCAATTAAAGTTGCTTTCACTCTAGTGGAAAGATGCTCCCTTTTGGCACAATGTAAGATGCGGAGCGCGTAGACACGTGCGCACACACCTGCGCTTTATGCTACTTAGGATTTAGAGAGAAAAATTATTCAAGTTAATTAGAAAAGTTTCACAGTATACCCTGAAGAGTTAACAGAACAACGATGCAGTCACAATACAACACTAACATAAAAACAAATATCCAAATCCTCTGGTAAGGTCGCTTTTCCTAGCACTCCAGCTCTTCCTGTGGGGCGCGGAGCACTTTTTATGCTCCAAATTGGCTTGGGGTCTCCGATGAGCATCTGCTAACCTATGAAGGAGCAGCTGGAGGCCAAAACGAAAAGCTTTATCTGTAATGGCAGCATCCTGGCAGCCGCTCTGCAGCGATCTGTCCCTCCGCCTCCAGAGAGGACCGGGACTGCACTGCGGACAAGAAGCTTGCTTTGAAGCCCACATCAGACAGGCTTCTGTCGTATGACTGACCCTGTAAGATAATTATCTGTGCTACAAGGTCCAATTGGTCACATTGCTAAATGAATTAATTAAAATGATCGAAAATAAGTTAATAAAATATCAGGGTCCTTCAAATAGCGCTTTCATCTTTTCTTCAAATAAGTAGAAATCCAATCCCAACTGTTGGTGTGGAAGCGAGAAGTGTTTGAAAAACGGAGGGCGATGTCAAAGAGCACGCCTCTTCTGTCAGATCTAAGAGCTTGAGTGGATAAGGTAAAGCAAGCAAAGTCGAGAGAAAGAAGAAAAAAAAAAAAAACAACCTTAGCTGACTGTGGTCTACTCAAAACCAAAATGACAGAGTGGAGGAACAGGTTCTCTAGTCATTACTCTGCAGCAGCACCAGGGCACTTCATTTCACAACAGAGTGTCAAGAAGACGAGCACAAAAGAGCCTTGCGGGGAAGGATGGATCAGGCTGTTTGCGAAAGAGTGTTAGGGATTGAGTCGTACCTTCAAAACCTGGACTTGCCCTTCTGTGGTGATGTCTCTCAGAAGTTCACAGAAAGATCTGCAGAGAGCTTCAGCATAGTTCTGGAGAGAGAGAGAGCGAGAGAGAGAGAGAGAGAGAGAGCGAGAGAAAATATTGACAATAAAATATTTAGTTTTATTTTATCATATCATAATTAAGTGAACAAATGATTGAACACATTTTAAATGATTTTGCTACTTTAGTTTGAGAGCCTGTTGCCATTTTTGCCATCAACTTCTATTTATTTATAACATTTTAAGAGGAAAAACTACAGATGTTTTATAATTTTACCATTATTCACTTACAAGTTTCCCAACAAAACATATTGGGCATCTCCCTGTCAATCTGTTGTGTTTATTTAATTAACAACAGGCAGTTTATTAGACAAATAACATCATCCTCCAGAGAGCAACACAATTTTTGATAGGAAAATGGCAACACACATCATAATGTATTAGCAATAGATTTAATGAATTCTGAGATGTTCTGTAATGTTAGTCTGACTTTAAAGAGGTCCTATTATGCCCTTTTACGAAGTCTAATATGCTTTCAAGCTTGATGGTTAAAAAAAACAACACTTTTATATATATTTTACATTATTACAGTACCTCTCTCCCGTCTGGCTCAAAAAAGTGCCATTTAGTTCCTGTTTCGATGAAGCCCCTAGTTCTAAAATGTGAAATGTGCTGTGATTGGTTAGCTGGTCCAGTGTGTTGTGACTGGCACCACTTAACACATGTTCGGGAAATGTCACACTCTTACCATAACCGCAAGTTTCATCTGCTCAGGTGTAAATATTAAGGATAGCGTCAATTTCAAACCAATTCAAGCCTGATTCAGACTTAAAAATGTTAACCAACAAGATCATCATCCAGAACGCATTTCATGTACGGACTTTGCAAGCACGGACTTCACAGGAAGTTTCAGAGTGGTATGTTTTTTTTTGTAGTAGTAGTAGTAGTAGTAGTACTTTATTGATCCCAGTTGGGAAATTAAAGTGCGTTAGCAGCAATACATGAAGACAGTAAAAAGTACTCACAATACACATAAAAACTTACTATACACATATAATAAATAGACAGATATAGTAACCTAATTTCTAAAATGAAGAGTTAATGGTACTTCGGCACAGGGATGAATTGTAAAGTCTCACAGCAGTAGGCATAAATGACCTCCTGTAGCGTTCTCTGTTGCACCGTGGCTGGATCAGTCGGTTGCTGAATGTACTTCTCATTCCAGCAAGCATGTCGTGGAGGGGGTGTGAGGTATTGTTTGTAATGGTCAACAGCTTGGCCATTATTCTCCTCTCTGTAACAACCCCAAACATTTCCAGATCTAATTCAATGACACAGCCTGCCTTCTTAATAAGCTTATTCAGCCTTTTGGCATCTCCAGCTTTAATCCCCGTGCCCCAGCACACTACAGCGTAAAACAGGGCACCAGCAATGACAGACTGATAGAACATGTGAAGCATCTTGCTACACACATTGCTACACACATTGAAGGACCTGAGTCTTCTCAAGACCTGAGTCTCCTCAAGAAATAGAGTCTGCTCTGGCCCTTGTAATTTTCTTATACATTTTATATACGATGTTATACACCATGTAATCATGATATTTGTCGGAAAACTATGGTAATACGAACAGTAATCAATCACAAAACCATGGTTAATTTTCCTAAGGGGCGGTGAATGGTCTTACAAAAGTGGGAGCTTACAAACGCACAGTAAACACTAGATCAAAACTAATGTTTGCTAGCAGGCGAGTGGAACCAAACAGCTTTGCCCTTTTTTAAAACTTATAATTGGAACTGTTAATAAGCAGCTACAAATAATAAGACATACAAGTTGTGATCCAAAAACAACAGATTGTCCCTACAAAGTGGGAACTGCTCCATTTCAGGAGAAGCTTTTGTGCAATGGAAAAAATCCATTGTAGTCTAAAATGAGTAATTCGTTGTAGTTCTTGGAAAGTGAATTCTGTTAAATAAAATATCGCCCTTTGGAGTTGACTTTGAGCTTTATACACTAACACTAAAAAGTGGAAAAGCATAATAGGACCCCTTTAACTTTAATAACGGTTCGTTAAAATATTTCATCCTGTTAGATATGATGAAGAAACTGCTGTAGTCCAATTTTCCAACCAAAAGAAAAAAAAAAAAATCTAAATTAACTAAATTAACATTAACATTCTCATGTAAGCAAACTTTAGCTTTTTATTTAAATCATGTTACATATCCTGTTAATTTACTCATTGTCGTGTACACAACTTTGTTAGAATTTATATTTTCTTAATACATTTCAAAAAAATGTTTGAAAGTGGTTTAGAAATGTATTCTTTTTTTTTTTACAGAGCTTAAAAGAACCTGCAAACAGTAATGATCCTGTAAAAGTCACTGATTATACACAATATTTAAAAATGAAATATGACACACACACACACACACACACACACACACACACACACTAGTCTGTTAAGATTTATGCCACATTCATCTTTGGAGAAAGTACAAATAAGGTTTCGTTCACAGTCAATTCCATCTTTGAATTTTCTCTTATTTGAAGTCTTTTTTACACCTACCTGTAGGAAATCTGTAGCAGAGAGATAAATGTAGGCATTGATGATCTGAAAGCACGTGCGCACATTCTCCGAGCTCAGTTCTGAAATGGAGAAACAAAATAAGAATGAGACCAGGGTGAAGCAATATCACAGAGTAATATCTGTGAGAGAAAAATAACAGTTGGTAGAGAACATGAACACCAGCAGTGACGGAGACAGAAGCGGTGTGTGGAAAGACAGGAAACATTTCATATAACATAACAGCAGTCTGGAGCACAGACAACTTCAAAACACTGCAACTCTGACTCATCGAGAACTCACACTCCTGGAGATAAAGACAAAACAAAAGGAGATAATGGCAGACATTAACTTAATGTATTTGAACCTTTGCACTTTAATCAATCAATCTAGGCATGCCAAAATAACATGGTCATTTCAGTGGGATTAAATAAACACACCTGGGCAAAAAAAAGGGCCAAGCCAAAAATGGCAAAATATTTAGTGGGCTTTTAATGGCCTTAACCATTTGTGACCCGTGCTGGCAAAATGAGTCGCAATAAGCAAATTTCCTATTAAAAAACCTTCAAAATGATGTATGATTTGTTTGAATCGGACAAAAAAATGAGCTACACCTGTTTGAATTCGATAGAGTCAGCAAAGTCAATTTTGAGGAAAATCGAAAAGTTAAAGTTTTCTGAAGGTTCCAAAACAAAATCACCTAGCAACCATACCTTAAACTCTCTGGTAATAACACCAAGTCAACACCAAATATCTATATGAAAAACATATATGCAACTTTTTTCCCCATGATACCACAATTGTTTGATTAACATTAGCTTAATGAAACAGATCTACTGTACCGAACAGATCAAAAATAAAGTCACACCATCAGATGTTCTTCCAGTGTCTAAAAAAAAAACTCTTCATGGAGTGAAGTATCTACCACACCGTCTGCCTCTGATGACTTGTGGTGCAACACCAGCCTCCAACCTGGTGTCTTAAGCCCTATTCGAACAGGATTAGTTTAACATTGAGAGGTAAATTATTACCAGAGATCCTCAGTGATTTTAGTCCCGTCCGAAATGTGCCATCTCATTAATCACTACAGACAATGTCAGTAAAGATTACGCCAACTTTTCCCTTCTGTAAAATGGCCCGGAAATATTACCTCAGGTAAAACTAATCCTGTGCGAATAGACACACTGTAAATATGTAGGGTGAATTCAGGGAGATTGGGACATTGGTGATTTTTCAAGTCATCTCAATGGCAAAAAGTGTCCCAACTAACCCGAAAGTCATTTCCTGTTTAAAAGTAGTTTTCTGTGGGTTTTCCAAGTATGGAGGTGCTTGAAAAAGCATTCAGTTGTGTTCTAGGTGGTGATACAAGTCTGTGGCAAATCATGCTTACCATTCAGATTAAAAAAAAGGTTGAAAGCACTTGTTAGAGGCACACAACTTATTTTAGCTTTAGGTAGTAAGTGCCTATTACCAACAGAGTCCAGACTGAATTTAATCCATTTAATTCAGTGGTTCTCAAACGTTTTATACCAAGTACCACCTCAGAAAATATTTGGCTCTCCAAGTACCACCATAATGATCAACTTTAAAATACAGTAGCGTAGTAGGCCTAACTATTCACTTACCGCTCTGCACAGTAAAAAAAAAAAACGAGGCAGTTTATTCCTAATAGGAATATTTATTGTTGTCAGCCACTAACATTTTAAATGCACTGTTTGTACATTAACACTGCACTGTGCTTACATACAGGTAAATCAAATAATTAAATAATGATTCAATTAAAATGTGTTGTAAAGTTAAACTAAAACTGTACTGTACTTAAATGTAAAAAAAATAACTTTACTCAAATAAAGATTAAATTAAAATGCATGTGTTTTAACATGAATGTATTTAGTGATTCCTATGAGTACTACTAGAGGCAGCCTGAGTACCACACTAGAAGACCACTGATTTAATTAATACATCGTTCGACCGGACCTAGTGGTTATATACAGGTTATATATAATCTGAGTTTGCGCACATGATACCAGGAAGCAACTTAATATGCATTATGACAGGGAGATGACGGGGGTGCATAAATCGAGTTACCCCTCCCACTTCTGCTAGTTTTACTGAGATTTATTATCCCGTGCGAATTGGTCATTAAAATTACAGACGTCCTGTGGTAAAATTACTTTAATCCATCTACCCTTGTAAAACGAATTCTGTCCGAATAGGGCTTTACAGTCACATCTGAGTGTGTAAACCTACCGTCTCACTTCCCAATTCTCTCAACTCTTCCTACCAGACAACAAAGAAAAGTCAAACAAAATAAAAACAAGGATAATTAAAACAGTTAGAAAAAATTTAAAGAATAAAAAGAAGGCTGCAAAAATAAAATAAGAGTGCAATCAGTCGGATGTAGCACAGTGCTCATTCAGTAAATGCACAGCTCAACAGATGTGTTTTGAGTTTGGATTTGAAAGTGGAGCACATCTGATCTCTCCTGGAAGCTGGTTCCAGCTGCAGCTGGCAAAAAGCGGACTCAACGTGCTTTGAGCGAACCCTTGGTATTTCTAGCTGATGTGATCCTAATGATCTGAGTGATCTGTTATACAGGTTTATATTCAGTGAGCATATCTGCAATGTATTGAGGTCATAGGCTATTAAATGATTTATAAACAAGTAATAATCCTTTAAAATCAAGCCTAAACGAAAGCCAGTGTAAGACTGTGATATGTTCATATTTTCAGCGTTCTGTATGAGCTGCAGCTCTCTAATGTTTTTTTTTGTTTTTGGGAAGGTCAGTGAGGAATTCATTACAATAGTCAACCCTGCTATATTTTTGAGATGAAAGTACAAAAAACTTTAGTTCACTTTAGCAGTACATTTACATTTACATACATTTTGCTAATTTCCTGACCAATAATTTGTGGTTAAGACAATTAAAAGCTTAGTGTTTAGCCTCTTTTTTTGCCCAGGAGTGTGTATGTATATATGTATGTATAATATAAAAAAGTGTGCATGTATATACACTATATTGCCAAAAGTATTGGGACATGCTATGGCAGGGACGTCGTTAGGCCTATTTTAGGGGGGCTGAAGCTACCCCAAAATGTTCCTAAGCCCCCCTAAATGATAATAAGAACAACAATAACAATTTGATTTATTAATAACCGTATCCTCATTCATATTTAGACGCAACAAATGATATATATCCAGCTACAAAAAATTGCCGAAAAGTCGGAAGTTGGACAGAAGTACAAAGAGTTTTTGTGCTATCAAGATGATGCACCGCGTCTCGTTGCATTGGTGTGAACTGTGGCAGTTTTCAAAGCGTTGCAGACCGGAGCAAGTAACTGCAAGTAACTGGAGGATTCATCTCGTCTCGTCGTTACCAAGGTTATAATAGTTAACGGAAAAAAAAACGAAAACTAGGTGGGTTGTCGTTAACTGAAAAAAAAAAAAAAGAGGCATTACAAAAAAACAATAACTAACCAAATCTGTAATGTGTGTTTGGCAAAACTAACTAAAATTATATATTAAATGTCCTTAGTTTTCATCTTTATCAAAGTCTTTTATAGAGCAAATAACGTTCAGCTGCATTTCCTTTCCCTGCGTCTCTCACTCATGCTCTCTCTCAAATACACGCCCCACACACTCTCTCACATACGCGCCCCACACACACACACCGCGTCTCCATGAGAACGAGTGTTCGACGTTGAAAACAAGTTCACGAAAGGTTGGTATCTCGTGAACACCTTTACACAATCACACATTAAAAAGTGGTATAAAAATATAATTTTGTCAGTGTGTTAATGTCGACCCGAGAAGCGATTGCTACTTTAGAAAGTTAACTAGTCGCAAGTTTGAGGTAAAATGCACTCGGGTTGTGGATGTCAAAACACTATATAAGCTGTGATTCAAATATTAAATAATGTCATGTCATTAGGCTTTTCTATAGGGTAAATTTAGTAAAGGGTGTGAAAATTGTACAGCTGTGGTATTTGTATAGGTTTAGCTGTATATTTGTATTTTAGCTCAAAAATGGGTTGAATACATGCGGTTCTGTGTAATTAACTAGCATTCTGTGGACAACTTATCTTATATAGAGAGGAATTAGATATAGTATGCTATTACTTTATCATACATTTACATGAGCAGACAGATAGCATTTAAGTCATTGCTTATAGTAACTCATCAGGAGCAAAGTCTGGCCTAAGTAAATTCCCCCATGCAGCTTTGATGTGTCTAAAAGCTAACATTACAGTAACTTTTCTTTAACAGAGTAGAAATGAAAGAAGAGGATATGTCTGTCACGTTTTACTTGTTAACATCTTGGTTTCTTGACTGGTTGTTGACATAAGTGTAGATCTAGATGTGAGCGCAAAGATTTTGCAAACGCAAGTTACAAATACCCTGGGGGCTAAGCCCCCTCTGTCTTCCAATCCTAGTGACGTCCCTGTGCAGCGGAATCCAATAATCACCTTGACGCAGTATTTTCAATTAGATGCTGAAGCTGATCTCATTGAGCTTGAACTGAACTGTGGCTTTTATCCTGTTAAATATGAGTTTAATATCTATTTGCATGATTTTCAGTTGGTTACTGTGAAAATCAGGACACCGCAAAGGCCAACTGTCCCAGCTTCCCTTTGCAGATGACCTTGCACAAAGCCATGGTGACCTCAGCTGAAAAAGTGGTGCAAAATGTCTCAAAGGCTGAACAGGATTTGGGGTGAATTCCAAGGGCTTTAGGATGGGGTGACCCTTATATTGTTAACAGTAATGAGAGATGGCAGAATCACTGCTTCAATTGTGCCTGGAACCGCAGCGTGTTTTGTACTTTTCTAAGGTCAAGAGGGTCTCTATTCTGCACAACCTCTCGGTGACACACACAGCACTACTGCCATCCACATCTGATGATCTGAAGATAAAATTGCTTTTCTGAGCTGGTTAAGTTCAAACGCAACATCACAAGCCCCTTCAACAGCAGGATGGACAGAAAAATACACAGATCGCCAGTGAAAATCCAGTAGGTATTTTGAAGGAATTCATTCATCCATCCATCCATCCATCCATCCATCCATCCATCCATCCATGTGTGGGCAGACACACACACACACACACACACACACACACACACACACACACACACACACACACACACACACACACACACACACACACACACACACACACACACACACACACACACACACACACACACACACACACACACACACACACACACACACACACACACACACACACACACACACACACACACACACACACACACACACACACACACACAAGTACACACACAAACATATACATATACACATATATATATTCTGACACTGTTCAGATAAAGCAGCTGGTTTTTCTGAAATGGGATTTGTTCAACAGTGTCGAGTGGTCTATTTCCTGTACAAGAGCACTTTACGCTTCCTCTTCATACCGCACATCATGAGAACACTGTCCGCAGACTGCTTGGAGTTCAAATGAATTGAATAAAATTAAAATTGTTCCCATTTTACAATAAACAAATGAAATGGTTTCTGAAGCTCCCACGCTTCCCCTCGCCGCGATTCGCAGACGTCTAGCGATGATAGGGTACGAAACAATTTAATTTCTACCATCTCGTGCAGTCCATGAATATTGATGTCAACAGAAGAACGGCAGCTCTGCTCAGCCTCTAGAGCGCCGTACAAGTGTGCCATGAACACTGTTATTACACAGAGAAATAAAATGAGCTGAAGTACAGAGAAAAAAATTTCAACAGGGCACATGCACATACTTACAATCATACTCTCTCACAATTAGTCAGCAGTGATTTTTCAGACTATGGGTAAATGAATCTGAGTTAATGTACCATTTCAATTAATATAAGTGGAGTAGCTGATGCTGTGGTTTCCACCAATTTTCATTTATTTAAAACTTTATTTTCCATCAATAAAGCCAAAGCAGATGATATAATCCTGGGTGTTTCTTCAACTATGGCCCTTTTTTGCCACATGGACAATTTTAAATGAAACAAAAACTACATTCTGGTTTCAGAGTTCTGAGGTCTCCTTACCAAAAAGGTAAATACATTAATTTAAATAAATAAATGTTAAAAACGTTATTTTTATAATAAGAGTTCATTACCCCCCCCATTTTACATCCACGTGATGTAAAAGAAAACATGATTCATCCGACCAGGCCCCCTTCTTCCATTGCCCTGTGGTCCAGTTCTGATACTCACATGCCCACTGTTGGCACTTACGTCAGTGGACAGGGCTCAGCATGGGCACCCTAACTGGTCTGCGGCTATATATGCAACAAACTGCAATGCACTGTGTATTCTGACACCTTTCTATCAGAACCAGCATTAACTTCTTGAGCAATTTGAGCTACAGTAGCTCGTCTGTTTGATCGGACCACACGGGCCAGACTTTGCTCCCCACGTGCATCAAATGACCCTTTGCAGCCCATGACCCTGTCGCCGGTTCACCACTGTTCCTTCCTTGGACCACTTTTGATAGATACTGACGGCAACATTCCGGGAACACCCCACAAGAGCTGCAGTTTTGGAGATGCTCTGACCCAGTCTAGCCATCACAATTTGGCCCTTGTCAAACTCACTCAAATCCTTACGCCTGCCCATTTTTCCTGCTTCTAACACATCAACTTTGAGGACAAAATGTTCACTTGCTGCACACCCACTAACAGGGTGACGTGATGAAGAGATAATCAGTGTTATTCACTTCACCTGTCATTATTCAGTTCATAATGTTATGCCGGATCGGTATATATTGTTTAATAGCATCCTGTGATGAAAATGACAGTTGTGGGACAGTCAACTCTTTTGAAAAATGTATATAAATCATTGCAACTTAAATATAGAATTTTTTATTTTTAATAATGATCAGTTTTCATGTAATAACCTGAGAATAAACAAAGGTATAAATGCGTTTCAGAAAAAATGCCTGGGTTTTCTTTATGCTAAACTCTGAAGTGATACATATATTACTAATGCCATAGCAGGAGTATTTACAACACTAATGAATTTCTACTGTCACAAAGTGAGAAGTGAATTACATTCCTGAAAACCTTATTAAGCTAAGTGTCAACATTTCAGGAGGCCACATGGAGTTGGAGCCCATAATGGAAAAATACTGATCTCGTGCCATTTGCAGGTCTGGTAGCACAGAATAAATCAGTCCAACTGCAATTAATATCAGATATGCGTTGTTAACACAGCTGCTATTCGTCATCCCTTTCAAAGCTTGTTTTTTTTTTTTGTTCGAAAACCTGGCAATGTCTGACAGAATAGTGTGATGTCAATTAAACTGTGACAATGGCACTCATATAAATCAAAATAAAATTACAAGCTAGCAAACACAATCGTAATGTCTGCATTCATTGCCATCACTGTAGTTATTTAGTGTAAAGATGCCTTGGAGAACCACAAAAGCTAAATCTGTGTATTATAAAAGACTTTTTCTGGGTAAGAACAAAGTGCTAAGATTCTCTGAAATCTATTATTGATGCCACAGGGATCTTTAAAATGAACATTTGTGGAGCTTGTATTCAAATATAATAATTAGCTGGGAATTCTTTGACTAATGCAGTCAGACTGAATTATGAGCTAATCCTGCTCTGACTAAACCCTGCTCCCTCTGAGAATATAATGACCAGTCCATTAAGGCATGATTGAACATTGTGCTATTCAGCTATTTCAAATCTTTTTTTTGTTTTTTCTGGTTTCATGTCAGTTTTATATAGGCTGTATAAGAAACCTGAATGGCTATCAAATGGCCTTTACTAATTAACTATGGACCACTTTCTTTTTAAGTACTTAAATCTTAAGGAAAGTGCATTACTGGTCAAAAGAAATAAATTATAAAGTAATGTAATTTGAAGAGTAGAAAAACATTTACTTTTATACATTTACTAGCCACTCATTGAACGCAAATTACAAATGAGAAAAAGAGCAGGCAATTATCAGACATGAGCTAACAATATTAACTGCACTGCAATATAAATAATTACAACTGCATATTTTTAAAACTGAGTTGTTAACCTGAACAACTAGCCAACTTATGGGTTCTCATGACCCCAAAACCATTTCTTAGGATGCGGATAGACATGCACACAATGGCTGGCCGGAGAGAAATAGTTTAAAATATAATGTTAATAGAACTACTATTATAATTTTATACAATGGCGTGAGACACTTAAAAACCGAGCACTGTTGAGAGACACACAGACTGGTAATTTACATTCTCTCTCTCTCTCTCTCTCTCTCTCTCTCTCTCTCTCTCTCTCATATAACTGCATGAATAACTGCATTAGTCTGCTATCAATGGCTCAAGCCTCTGTTACTAGCTCTAAAATGACATTCTGGAATTAGCAACGAAGGCTTTGATGCATAAGAAATGAGTCCTACACACAATAGAGTTTTAAGGACAAAAACCTGACAAATGTCTTGAAATACATCATCTGAACAATGTTTTGAGGTGTGGTAACCGTAGCATAAGTGGAATAATTGACTCCGGGAATTATTCGAAAAATAATGCACACCCGATGTGTAACGGCCACTCCGCTTCATGGCTGCATTAGCACCTCGGGTGTGCATTATTTTTGTAATAATTCAACAAGTCAATTATTCCTTACTTAAAGGGTTAGTTCACCCAAAAATGAAAATTCTGTCATTAATTACTCACCCTTATGTCGTTCGACACCCGTAAGACCTCCGTTCATATTCGGAACACAAATGAAGATATTTTTGTTGAAAGCTGATGGCTGAGAAAGGCTTCAGATAGGCCTCCATTGGCATTCAGTACACTTATACTCCCAAGACCGATAAAAGGCACTTAAAATGTCGTTACAAAGTCCATCTCACCACAGTGACTCTACAATAATCTTACGATGCGACGACAATAGTTTTTGTGCACAAAAAAAATCAAAATAACACCTTTATCCAGCTTGTTATTGCCTTCCGCGTGTGCCTCCACGACGCATGCGCGAGAATATGACGTAGCGCCGGGGTTCGGGAATCCATGAAATGCAAACTTAAGCCCCATTTTGAGCACTACGCCGAGGCCTAAAGCACGACCAATGTAGAATTCAACAGCTTAGATACGGAGCGTCTTCCTCTGATTGTAAACAAATCGCTTCTGGGTCATCTGTCCGAACGCCGGATCTGAGTCATATTCTCACGCATGCGTCGTGGAGGCACACACGGAAGGCAGTAACAAGTTGGAAAAAGGTGTTTTGATTTTTTTTGCGCACAAAAACTATTGTCGTCGCATCGTAAGATTATTGTAGAGTCACTGTGGTGAGATGGACTTTGTAACGATGTTTTAAGTGCCTTTTATCGGTCTTGGGAGTATAAGTGTACTGCATGCCAATGGAGGCCTATCTGAAGCCTTTCTCAGCCATCAGCTTTCAACAAAAATATCTTCATTTGTGTTCCGAATATGAACGGAGGTCTTACGGGTCTCGAACGACATGAGGGTGAGTAATTAATGACAGAATTTTCATTTTTGGGTGAACTAACCCTTTAAATCGTATCATTTCTAAAGCGCCGCAGGCAAATTAAAGAACAAAATAAAAAAAATGTTTAATCTATTCAACTTCACTCACAATAATTTTTTTTCTTTTTTAATTACTGTGAAAAAGTAGTAGTGGAATTTCACGTGAAAATAAAAAAAACAGAATAGTTCTTACCATTAAGCTATGTGACTGTTTAAATGCTTAAGGACAATGAGGGACAGATACAAGGTCTTGCTTGTGCACCGAAGTGAAACAAATCTCAATTTCATCCCTCGTGCCAGCTAACATGCTTTTAATATTCAGCCATTGTTCCTTGCTTCATTAAGACATTAAAAGCTGATCCGAGGCCTTCAGAATTGTTGAGTGCTCAAGAGTGCAGACGGCCAAGGGCCAAGCCCAAAGCGCCCAGAGGCATGAAGGCAAAAAAATTAATAAATAAATAACCTGTCAGCAGATGTGTGCAGGGCACTGATAATGCATTTAGATGTGAAAATGAAACAAAATAAATTCTATAAATCTTCCACACGGCTGCCATTGTTTTTCACTGACATTAAATCAAGAAAAGCTTGAAGAACCAACCCAAGCCTCAGTGGATTTTTGTCATTCAATTATTTCCGAAAAAGGTCACATGTAAGCTATAGCTTGAGGCAATGAACCCAATGTTATACATTAGGAGTAAACACATTAGCTTAACAATACGAAATATCAACAAAATCAATGTGCATAAGAAAATCTGTGTCAGGTTTTAAGATTGGACCGGTCAACATTAAGCTAACATTTATAAAACAAACTCGAACAATCTATTTGCCATCACTGTAAACAGACCAAATGCTTTATATATGCATCCAGCGGCTTTCACAGAGGTGATGATAATGCTACATTAATTTAACTGGAGTAGAGAATTAGAAGTACCCTGTGAAGAGCCCCACCTGTGCGAAAAATTTCTTTTGTAGAGAAAATTATGTAAATTGCATTTCAATATGTATGGTGTGATTCTCTCAATTGTTTCCTTGCAAGTGCTTTTAAGCACGTAGTGTTGAAACCACATAGGCTTTTTTTATGCTTTTCATGAAAAGCTAAAGGGCATAAAGTTTTTTTTTTTTTTTTTACTCTTCTCTGCATATTAGAAGTGCATGTTCAACTGATAGGGGACACAGTAATCTTTTCGTTCAGAGAAATGAAATTTTTGATAAGAAAAAAAGGCTATTTCTGCCAGTAGGATATTAAAGTGATCCAGATTTTGGCCATCATTGTTATGATGATTATAGACTATCTTCCCTGTGCAGTCTATTGTTATGAATATACATACAGGACATGCAAGACAAAAGACATCTCAGATTTCTCTAAATGCACATATTTTAAGTCATTCAGTCTAACTGTAAATCAGATCTTGTGACTGGAAACAAATGAGACTGAACGTTTTGGAAAAACATGACCGGCTAAGAGCAACACCTAGACAAGACCTTGAGCTTTAATTTAATCGTAATGTTTTATTTATATGTTAACTGAAATAAGAGGCATTTTTCATGAACAGGGATGCCAAAAGTATACATATACATATATACGCGCGTGTGTGTCTTCTATTATACATATACTAGACAGCCAGAAAGACAGACAAATAGATGGACGGAAGGACAAACAGATAAACAAAATGACAGATAGAGAGTTAGAGATAGAGTTATAGACAGACCAAAAAAGCGACAGATGGACAGAAAAGAGATAGCTAATTAGAACAATGGATGGATGGAAGGCTGGAAGGATGGATGATGGAGAGCGATAGACATGCAGAAAAAAATATAGACAGACAGAAAAGAGATAGACAGATACACAGACAGACAAAAAGAAATTGACAGACAGAAAAAAGTGATGGATCATGGATAGATAAATGTTGATAGACAAACTGATACATGGAATGACAGATACAGAGAGAGACAACGAGAGAGATAGACAGACAGACAAAAAAAGTGATGTCATCAAAGCTCGTTTCACATTTTTTCTAAAGTTAGGTAATAGTGAGAACTGGACCCTAATCTAAAGCGTGAAAGTACATAAATATGTATGACAGGCCTGTTTAAAGCCACGCAAATTAGTTTTTTGCAGTTAGAGGTTGCCTATTCAAAACAAAGGCATAGCTTGATGACGGCGAGATTGAGCATGGATTCATGGGAGATGTCGTCTTCACCTCACAGCCGGTGGAAAAGAAGCAGACGAGACGCGGGCAGAAATCATGTTCATGGATGAGATTATTGACGTTACTGTAGTATGAAGCAGAGCATGGCCGAGTGCTGTGGGAGCTGAATGAAGTTTCTGAAGCTATTGCTAATGAGAGCGTGGCTTCTTCCGCTCATGCGTATGTGGGGTAATGCAGCGCTGTTTTATCATATTAGATACATTTGAGTGGGTTGAAAAATGATGTTATAACGTTACTCTGTGCGTTCGCTCCGCGGCTGCTATGAGACACTTGAGACACAGTGCAGTAAGCTAGAACGATATTAGAATATCATAATAATAAATGTTGGGTGGCTTGTGTTGCTAAATAGCATGCAATTAATTTTAAAACATTGTATGACGGAGAAAATGCTGTATTAATGTACAATAATTCGTTTTCTGTCAATAAATATATTCAAACAATTGTTCGCTTGTCTAATAAAACATATAACATATTAAAGTGTCTTTGGTGTTACCATCATTTCTACAAAATAAAACGGAAATTGCGGGAAAGGCAGGTATGATTTCACTGATAGGTGACACATGGATGTCCGCTTATTTCTCTGGATTTAAACATTCTTTGAAACATCTGGGATAATGCAAGTACACAAGTCAACAAAATATATAACACTCTGTTCTAGAGGTTTTTGGATATTTTAATCCAATAATCGTACATATTGTGCCTTTAATTACATTTTTAAAAGATTCTTTTGTTTTTATGCATCAATGCAGAATCGTTCAAATCAGCATCACGATACATCATAAAAAACGCTTGTATTCCAGAGCTCTATTAATAAAAGTGTCTCCTGAGGTTTAAAAACAGGAATTGCGTTTTGTTTTCACATAAGTGGTAGTCCTACAGATTCCGTCTTTGTACACAGCCCCTTGTTGATATTAGTTTGAGTGGCGCTTCTAAAAGTTTAGTCCTTAAAGAAAACTAGATTTTTTTTTGCCTCTAAGGGATTGTTATGAAATGTAGATGCCGCTCCATTACTAGCATCTCTCACGGGCACTGATCTTTGCTAAAGGCTTGTGGCTACGACTCTTTGACACTGCCAATAAACACTACTAACAGCCTGAGCATCAAAGCACAAAAAAAAAAAAAAAAAAAAAAAAAAAAAAACACAATTCACCCAAGAGATGGTCAAAGAGGCAGATGGAGCGTCCCATAATCAGATGAAATCCAGACAAACAGCATATCTTTAGCGTGAAAAGCGTTTCTCAGCATATCGGGAACACGGGCCTCGTTATTTTTCCTGGCAGTAACGAACAGCCGCAAGTATGAAAAACACACAAACAAGGGCACGCTCAGCAGTTTCAAGTGAGACAGACTAAAACTTTGGCAGTCGAGAAATGTTCTTTCACCTCTTCCACTGAATAAAAATCAGTCAAAGGGTCGTTGAAACGTCCATGAGGTGAAGTCACATTTGGTTTGAGAAAATCTATGGGCTTTTGCTGCTGGGGTCAACAACAAAAAAAAAAGACAATTCAGTGAGCGTTTCTACTGCAGGCCTGATAAACCTGGGGGTGGAGGGAGGGACAATTCCAGCGCTGTCAAGATCATCAACCGCTGCCATCAGTAACAGTGAAATAACTCACTATAGAAACATATTTCTTGAAAAAGCAATGACCTTCCTGCCACTGTGAACTGCTGTAAGTAAAGCAAACAGGCTTAGGCATCATCCCGATGGCATTTCAGACATTCACCGGTGCTATTGAAATAGCCACACAAATGGGTACGAAATTCTGTTCAAACTGCTGCAAACGATTTGGCATTTAAAAAGGCAAATCTCATTGCCCTAAGTTTACTTGTTATGGGATTTCTGTTGTGTATGTCTGAGAATAAGTATTTACACCACTAATAAATCTCTGCTGTCCCAAATAGAGAAGTTCATTACATTTCTAAAAATCTTATTTAACCAAGAGTCAACATTTCCATTATAGACTCTAAACCCAATGTGGGTTACGGGAAAAGTACCACTCATTAAATGTGTAAAGCACCAAACCAACAAACTAAATAGTACCACTCATTACACATTACATATTACAATTAATATCAAATGTGTTCTTAGAGGTGCTACAATTTTTTCATCCATTTTTCAAAAACTCAATCCCTGACTGCAGTCCGCAAGTAGAATCTAATTAGCAACTTCCATATTCTGTAAAACGCTTCTGATATGTGCTTTGTTAAATATAGAGCCGTTTTACTCAAGATACCTTCAAAGGAGTGAGCAAAGATACGCATTACAGATGTCGATCGCATATGAAGATTGATAGCTAAAAGTTTTTTGTTATTTTCTTCTTCACACTAACATTTACAGTAGATATCCAACTCAAATAAATCAGCAACAATAAAAATAACTATCTAGGTTAGCAGATTACTTTAAAAATCCACAGATTAAGTACAGATTACTAACACCTGGACTAAGTATGAACTAAAACAAACAAGATTAATTTTTAAACCAACTGTGCTTATCTGAATTAGCACGACAGAGGTTGCCTATAAAACATGAAATGAATCAAGAAAAGCTTAAAATTGCATGCAAATCCAGGGAAAACAATGGCATCGGAAAAAGACTGCAAACAAGAGAAAATACTGCACACATCAGCTGTTGAATAAAAGAAAAAGGAATACCTGTGTATATGTGTTTTTCTCTAATACACATTGGCCACAATTATTGGTACTCTTACTTTATTAGTAAGTAAAAAAAAAAAAAAAATAGTAAGAAAAAGTTTATTTAGTGTGCAAATGTCTATTTCAAACCATACAGGGTTAATACTTGTTCAGATACAGGGCATCATGGAAGCAAATAGCAACAGATTTAAAAAAATTCTAAATCTGTCCGCATCTGCTATAAATGTTATAAAGGGAATTTCAAAAAATAAAAAAAAAATAAAAAAAAGACCTGAACCCTTTTGAAAAACCCTATTGAAAGGAAAGTGTATCAACATGGACTTGGGAATCTGAAGGATCCAGAGAGATTTTGTATGGAGGAATGGTCTCTGATCTCTTGTCAGGTGTTCTCCAAACTCATCAGGCATTGTAGGAGAAGAATCTGAGCTGTTATCTTGGTAAAAGAATTGCAAAAAGTATTGAATAAAAGGGTGCCATCAATTGTGGCCATTGTGTATTAGAGAAAACCTTTCATAATGATATTTTCCCCCATTTTCCCCCATGTATTTTCCCCCATTTTCAGTTGTTTTACTTCAATGAAAGGTTAGGTTTTTGTGAATTTTTTGTTCCTATTTGCCAAGGGTGCCAATAATTCGGACCATGACTGTATGTATCCAAGTACTGCATGTGTCTTCTTTGAAACACAGCGTTAATCTGAAGTTAAACCTACATCCTGGTAGGTTTACTTTATACCTCAATTTAGTCCTGGAGTAGCTCTAGCCTTCCTCCAGGAAATCAGATTATTAAACTTTAGACTACACTATGACCAGGACTATTTAAAACCATGACAGAGAAATCAGATTTCTGTTAATCTGGTTTAAAGGGCCATTTTAGTCTAGGACTAGGCTTAATCTCTGTCCGGGAAAATGCCCCAAATGTCTATATAATATACTTCTATATATTGATTTCTTAGGGTGCGTTCACACTTGTCATGTTCGGTTTGATTAAAACGAACCCTGGTGCGATTGCTCGGCTAGTGCGGTTCATTTGAACATATGTGAACGCTGCCATACGAACCCTGGTGCACACCAAACAAGCGGACCGAGACCGCTAAAAAGATGGGTCTCGGTCCACTTCCAAACGAACTCTGGTGTGGTTCGATTGATAAATGAATGCAACACGGACCAAAGACATGTAAACAAACCAAAAACAGGACGTGCTGTTACAAAATGTGGCTATAAGTCAGCTGATTTGACGACATGGAAAGATCGGTGTATCCAGAATTAGTAGAGGGCAAACGTTGCGCAACGAGGAGGTAACGTAAAGTGCCTCATCAGTATATGCAGATCTTCGTTTCTGGAAGGAAACCTGGTGCTGTTTTGAATGTTTTGAACATTTTATGAGCTCTTCGTGAGTTCTTAGCTGGTAAAAATAAAACCATATGTACACACATAAAATGATCGCGTTTAATCCAGTACACAGCATTGTTTTGAATGTTCGGTAAGCAAGCTCCGTCGCGAAATATACGTCATAAAAGCCGACCAATCAGGTTTTGACCATATCCCTATGCCTTTGGTTCGGTAACTTTAGGTTCGCTGTTAAAAATGGCAGTGTGAACGCTAAGCGGACCAGGGCTATATGTTTTGTTTTTTGGTCCGGACCAAACGAACCGAACTACAAGTGTGAACGCACCCTTAGTTTATAGTCTGTCCTTATGAACTTTACAAAAAGGATACAGCCTATTATACTGTATATACTGAAGGGCAGTGTTGGTAACTTGAGTTATGTAATCAGATTACTTTTTCAAGTAGCTAGTAAAGTGACATTACTTTTACAACAAAATAACTGAGTTACTTTTTCAAAAAAGTAACTCAAGTGACTTTCACATTTATTTGACTGACAGCTCTCCTGTCCCCATGTTGAGAAAAAACGAGAGTAAATGTGTGTAAACATGTTATTGTAATTCTAGACTAAATGTGAGCATTTATTCATCTCACTTCCACAATAAAGATTCAGTACTCCTCGAAATGAATAAAATCAGTCAAATGCAAAATCAGAATACTATGCAAACCTCCAATAATTAAATGTTAAATAAAACTAATATTTGTATGCATTTAATCTACCTTTATTGACAAATGTCTTGCTGCTGACCTTCGATGATTCAGTTAAACCATGAGAATTTTTTTTTTCTTTTTTTGTTTTTACTTGTAAAACTTTTTTTCCTGCATCCTATTCTTCCATTATCCAGAATGGCACTACAGCTGAAAGGTTTGTTTGAGCTGTGCCCTCTACTGTACATGCGTCAATTTGCATTTTTACCTCAGCCCGAGGCTTATTATTTCAATTTCAATATGAAGAGGCTTTTATATTTGCACAAAAATAGAACTTTTTAGTTATATAAAAAAAAACGGAAACACAACAAACAAGCCCAGCCCAGGGGCCCGTTCTTCGTACCTCGCTTAATACATCTGAGATGATTTGACAGATCCCAGATCTTTTAATCGTGATAACTGATGTCTGGCTAATTTGATTCTTCAAACGAATTTGCGGATTGGATTAAAATATCTGGATTAAATGATCTAAGATCTCTGCGCGTTCTTGTTTTCCCTGAAGAGGGCAGATGCATCGATACTCGAAACCATGATCAGCAATGCAGCGATTGGCTGGCGTCAAGAGCGCAACGTAATGACATCATATAATTAAAAAAGCCACCTGGCAAAAAACTTGGCAAATTACACAAAAAAACCCACGAATATCTGGACCTTTATAAGGAAACAGCTAAACGACCAAACCAACATAAAAGTTATAATAGATCAATGATAAATGTTTTTTTTACATGATTACCAATTATTTATATTTTCGATTTTATACAGTATTTGTACACCCTTTACATTTTTATTTCAATGTTGTAATTCAATTTTTAATTCAATTTGAAGCAGATTTGTAACGTGACAGTATTAAAGTTTCTTAAGGGTCAAGATCAAATTCTCTGCATCTCCTGCGCTGCATCAAGCCATCCCATAATATCCGTCACTTAAATTAATGTACGGCTCAGATTAACTGTACAACATGTGTGCAAACTTCCAATAAAATTATAAAGTAATTATTCCATCACAAATAAATCGCTTAATCAAGTGGCTGTGTCTATAGTATTATACACAACATTATAATATTATATACATTCTCATATACATATACAATTTAAAATTTGTATATTATTATTATTTAAAATGATTATTATTACCCCTGGTTCAGTAATGAACTCTTGTAATAAAGTAGCGGTGGCTGGGACAGATTTTAAGTATTACCTCAAGATGCAATCTAATCCTGTTTACATGAAATAAGCCTGCTCGCGAGCAGGTTTAAGCTAACGGACCTGTTGCTATGACAGCAAGTCCAGGATGAGCGTCGAAGAACCAAACAATCCAAGATCATGCCAAATCGTCAACAATCAAATCCGGCTAACTGAGTTAGCGAGGTACGAAGAACGGGCCCCAGGTGAGAAAAAGTAACACAAAAGTAACGTAACATTACTTTTCTTAAAACGTTACTAAGTAACTTAATTAGTTACTTTTTAATGGAGTAATGCAATATTGTAATTTTACAACTTTGTCTCTATAATAAAGCAATGCTAAATGGACTATAAAAATGATTTAAACTACTCCACAGCTCAAATAAATAACACAAATAAGAGAATAAATCTATTTCTGAATTTCTGTGATTTTAAGCTTCACATTTCTTGCATCATGCTTCCAGCGTAAGTACTTTTGATTTTAATAAAAAAAAGGAAATGATGAAATTATTAAATAGAATTTTTCAAGTAATTACAGATTCAAGTGACTAAATTCCACATTCAAAAGCTAAATGTACTATTAAAGCCATTAAGCAAATGGCAGAGCCACGCTAAACCAGCTCGGCATCACACACACGCTCTAGATGAGAGAAAGACAGTAGTGTAGTCAGCAGGAGGGCCGTAGCAGGAGCCTCTCATCCCAGACCTCAGCAGGTGAGGAGCTGTGAGCAGTGAGAGATGAGGGAAGTGAGCTGTTGGGGGCACAGCTAGAGATCTGCTCCCCTGTTGAACAGCGCTAAGAACACCGAGTTACAACAGATGATGAGATTTCATCATCCAGGCAGATAAGCTGGCCTGAACGGTGCGCGCGTGATTGCAAGAGTGCTGCCTGCAGGCGACAACCAGAAACTTTTTCTTTTCACATTCTGGGAGTAGTTTTTTTTTTTTACATCTCTTGTCCCACTACACACTGGTAAAAGCCATACTGCAATAAATACCAGATTGCACAGAAAAAAGAAATTTCAGCCACTGAGATGATATACTAGGGTTGTCACAATGTAAACAATATCAATACCAGAGACATCTGTGATTTAGTTCCGAACACCAACTACTCAAAAGCCATCAAATAAGCAATTATTTTCATGTTATGACCTATAACCGATAATGGGCCGATATTAGAATTCTATACAAAACAATTGGTTCACAAGCTTACTGTGAATTTAGGCATCACAAAATTATAATGTACATCAAGAAAAATGGATATACATCCTGAGAATTGCTAAAGATTGCATTTAACAGAGTTATTAATTTATTAGTGTTTTTAAAGATTAACTTTGAGTGTTCGATGACGACAATTATAATCTAAATGTACAACAAATTAAAAAGCAATCAATCAACAGCAATGAAGAATGAAAAAATACACTAAGTGGTGTGTTTTTCATCGATGTTGTTTGATTAATAATGACATAATAGGCAAACTAAAGGTAAAACTAAAACTATTAAAACATGTATGTTAATTGAAATAAAAACGGACATAAAATAAAATATAAATATTAGTTTTAATCCTAAAAAGGGTAAAATATGTAAATATGTGAAATATATCAACTTTTATCTGAAGGCGAGTAGATTTCCCATTACATTCCCATTCCCTCTCCCCACAGCCTCTCAAATGTTTGTATCCCCCAGGATACGTCGCCCCATTTAGGGTAAAAAAATGTAATCAACATATTGTTCATTTATTAATTTTTTTCAAGTTTACTGCAACAATGGAGCCGCAAACTTCACATAATTTTTTGAAAATCCAGCGTTTAGTTGATCCTGGTAAGCGCTCATTATCACAGTTATAAACACGAGTCTGGCGTCATGGCATTTGTTTCCAGGCAGATCGTTAAAGAACACAACACACACGTCTTGCAGACATCCAGTAGAATTCAACCAGATGACAACTTTGAAACTCCTGAAGTGTTTCCAGATAAGTTTGTCATATGCATCATACGTTCAGCCAATGGTCCGTGGGCGTGATGTCTGAGGATAAGACTAATATCTAGCGTACACACAAATTTTGACCACTGATGCGCTCAGTCACATTATCACTAGCGGCGACGAAAGCTAATTGTGTTGTCGCCTCGCGTCTCGGACAAAAAGCTGCTCTTTAGCACAACAAAAGGACTACTTGTGACTGTCAACTAGCATTTGTGTTCTGCATGTAAGAAAATAACTGTCTATATCAGCAGGTATTAATAGCCTATTTTCTTTATTCAAAAAAGGAAACTAGGACTGCAGATATACAAACTGTAAACAAAGCAGCACTTGTTTTCAGAGCAGCAGAGTTCTCACCTCACCGAAGGTGTTTCAACATGGCGTATTGGCCCTAAAAACCCCCAGCGGTGCGGAACACACCGAAAAAAACTTCGGTGTCCCGGCCTTAATGTTGGTAGGCTATATTTTTAGATCTTAGTATCAAGTTTGTCCCTAAGTACCAGTACTTTCGACATCTCTAGATGATACAGACTCATTTCCGGTCAGAGGCCATCCTCATTCCATTCCATGGAGAGAAATGTAATTTTTTTTTTTCTTAACAAGCTCCCTGAACAATGGATAAAAGAGACTGGGTCTTAACAGGCCCCTTGTGCTAATATTACCATCAGCACCTGAAAGAGACGAGGATAGGAGAAATGAGCATGCAAATGGAAAAATCGCTTCTATCAGCCGCCTCTCTTTGCATTTCAATGCGCCAGCAGATGCTTTAATGAAGCTCTTTCTCTTATTCTCTCTCTCGTACTGACCTCTCCCATCCCTCGACTCCGACGACTATGCATCCATCTGAACACCCAAGGTTATGAGAGGTGTTGGCCTTACGCTTGAACGGCTCCTCTCCAGCGAAAACTTCTGTGTGACATTTCCCAGAGGCTAGGAGGCGGTGATGCAAGCATATTTAATTACAGTGCCCCAATCAAACTATTAATTATCTAATTCTAATACAACCCCAGGGAAGCAAAACCAGCAATTTTTGCGTCGCCTCAGTCGGTCTGAAAATCATCCTATTCACGTCCGAGAAACAGTCCTATTACAACCAAAATAACATTCAAGTGAATTAAAGCTACAAGAGCAAGAGACAACCACGAAGCAGAATAAAAAGCTGAACAACTATCAACTAGAATATGAAATTGGCCTCTGCTCACCCTCATGAATAAAAGAACTACATCATAAGTAAGCTGCTGATTGACAATCAATCTGACTTGAAATTTAAAAAACCCATTTCATTACAGGATTGACGTCAACTTAGTTAATATTCAGCCAACAAGAATTGAGAAAATTGAAGAGGATGAATTAAGATCGGCACCGGAATTTCAGCAGGAAAAAGTCAGTAAACTGCATTTCAGAGCCATTCGACATTAAAATGGCTTTTAGGTTGATCTATATAAACAGCAAACTTAAAAAGGACAGTTAACTCAAAGTAATAATAAAAAAATAATAATAATAAAAAAATCTTTTAAAATCACCCTCATGCTTTTCCAAACCTGTGTGACGCTCTTTTCATGTTCCAAGAAATAAATAATAATACTGGCTTCAAGCTTTAAAAGGACACCCCCCCCCCCCCCCCCCCCAATTTTTTTAAAAATGTTGTCCATAAAACATACGTATTGTACTTTGTCTTATGAAGCCCAAAAGTCACTCTTTGAACTACAAGTATCACAGTGAAGTGATATGACTCAAATAAACAATTCAGATCTCAGTACTTCTCTCATGAACACACAAAAACGACCAGATGTTACAATGTTTAGTGAATAAAAAGTCTGCCTTTCTGACAAAGCTTCAGAAATCTTAAAATATAGCACACAAGTCATATGGATCACTTTCATAATCCTTCAAAAGTGCTTTTGCATCCTTTTTGGAGCTTAACTATTCAAGTCCTCATTCACTTCCATTATACTAAAAAGAGTGGCCAGGATACGTTTCACCTTTTGTGTTCCAAAGAAAAAAAGAAAGTCGCATTCATTTGGAACAAGGGTGAGCAAATAAGGACAAATAAGGGCAAATTATCCACCTTTTTCCTAACGAGATTATGGGAGGCACTTCCGGTTTGGGGAAGTTCCACTAAAAAAAGACTGAAACAAATCATTTCAAATCATAAGGTTGCGCTACAAAAAACCCCATATCCGTCGGTTTGACTGAATGCGCTGTACAATTCCCTTCATGTTCAGACTTCAAGAGAATAAAGTAACGCTTGGTAATTTAATGTGACGTGGTATAACAAGAATTTTATCTCCAGATCCTCAATGTCTCTTTCCAGGTTTGTTTTCACACAGATGCTTTGAAATGTATGTCTCCCCTTTTCAATTCTAATCTCTATAAGCAATGTTAATGGAATGTTTCTAAAGCAGTTAAACACAATATGTTAAAATGACAGAAATCACATTGAAATATTATCACTCAAAGTTGCAATTAAATTAACATTTTTGCAACTACATAATACAGACATATTACTACACTGATATTTGACATGTCCGTAATATTGTGGCGGAAGTAGTCGGGTTATTCATGGTCTGTGGTAGTAATTTATAGAATAAGTTCATAGTTCTTTGAAAATGCTTATTACTGCATTCATAGAGTGGACCTTTTGCTAATTGTTTACAGTTTAATGGTTCTTACCAGAATTGGTACAAAGCGTCATGAGGTGTAAGAAAATGGTGGATACCGTAAAAAAAAAGAAAAAGATTGAGGTCAACTAATTGATATGATGAATTCAGATGGAAAAGTCTGTGAACTGCATTTCAGGGCATTTCAGGGCATGTCAGGGCATGTTCAGGGCATGTCCAATATTACGGACAGTTACATTGGCACTGGCTTTTAGCTAGATCCGTAATAAAAAAAGAAACCAGACACTTATGGCTCGTTTCCACTGAGCGTTATGGTTCAGTACAGTATGCAATTTTTGCTGTTTCCATTGTCAGAAGTTGTGAATGGTACCCTATTTCCAAACTGTATTGTACCACTTTTTTGGTTGATTGGTTGACAGAGAATCATCACTTGCACATACTTTTTCAGCTGTTTTTCCTTGCAGCCTGCAGCCTTGGCGCAAACAAAGTGTGTCGTCTTGTGACAAACAGCCACATGCCAAGAAGCAAGAACAAGATCTGCCGTATGTCCTCCACTGTTGTTGACTATGACGCTTTCTTCTTCGTGCGAGAATGTCGTCAATCGCTACACCACACCTATCATAAGGCTACTGTTGACGGTGGAAGCACAAGCCGGATCAGGGTTTACGGTCCCAAATCGTACCATTAAATAATCGCGAGCCATTAAAGAAAAACAAATTCAGAGACATCTACTTACCAAGTAGGGCAGACATATTTTGGAAGATCCTCAGAAGCTCAGGGGTGATGGCAGGGCTGTTTTCTAAAGTCACCAACCTGAATGAAGAAAAAGATCATGCCATTTAAACAGCCTTAAATGTAAAATGCAACACCATTTTTCAGTCAAAGATGTAACTTGTTCAACATGAAAATTAAAACTCTAAATAATAGTAACATTACAATGACATAAATATGCTTTTAGTGTCCATGGAAACAATACATGACATCAATTCACAAAAAGGGTTGCTTCAAGCTGAGCATCTTCCATCTTTAAACAAAACAGGCGATCTTTCATAAAAGCATTCCAGAAAATGAATGGATGCTGCTAAATTTGTTGAAGTGCTGCTATATTTGATCCAGAGGCTACAGAGGAGTCTTTGTGCAGGTCGGGTTATTGTATAGAGCGACTCTCTTTGTCTTGATACAAGAGAGATAGAGTGACTCAGAGAAAATGATAAATGGACAGCGGGGAAGAACAACAAACCAAGAGAGCGAGTCTGAAGCCTTGAATTTAGGAAGGGGGGGTGGGGGGGTAACCCTCTTCAAAGAGATGAGCGAAGAAGAGAATGAAAAGACTGATGGAACGGAGAGAAAGGAAATTCACTCGGAAAAGAGATAAAGATGGAAACTGTATGAATTACAGCACTACAGAAGAAATCTATGGTAAATACAAAGGAAGGTTGGGCTTGTTATCACGGAAAATATCGAGCGGAATGTAGGACATGCGGTTTAAAACCCAGAGCTGAAGATAAATTAATTTATGCATAAGATTTATCCTGACTCAGCATTGTCTTGTCGCTTGACAGCACGGCTAAGTGTAATATGGGACACTTGCATAAAAAAAAGTGTTGGCTCGGTTCCTCCCAGGCACAACTCCAATGATTCATGCTATCATTCGGATCTGGACAGGCAATTTGTCACACAAATCTTTTAAGCATTACGTGTGTCAGTGGTTGACAGGAAGGACACAGCCACTAACTGGGATCCCATTTAGATTGAGGGCAGTTAATACAAGTGCAATGCTTTAGCTGTATTCCTGAGGTTAGGAATGTCTTGAACAAAGCAGCAATGTTACATTTATATCCTCAGTCATGAATTGGGTAAATCTCAACCCATAAAAAAACCATGTGATATTTTACATTGATAATGTTAATAAAACATGGTCAAGAAAGGAAATACCCACTTTTTCACAGTTATACGCAATTCAAAATTAAAGTAATAATGAGATGGCAAACAAAAAGCAGAAAGGCAAAATTACATTTTTGAAGAGAAAATTCAAGCTTTAAGAATTTTAAGAAGTTTGAAACAACTTGAAAGTATAGAAATGTGTACTTTACACACACTATTAGTTAGCCTACTACCTTTAGCCGTACCCAGAGGAATCACTAAATTAAACAGTCCCTATAAAGACAATTCTAAAATGGCCCATAGCCTAACACTATAATAACTAGAGCACATTTGCAACAGTTCGCCCGCTCAATCGCGAGTTACTGTCAGTACCGTTAGTTCCTACAGCCTACAGTTAGCTAGCTAGTTATGCCTTATTCACGTAAATGCATATTACCTAGTTGCGATAAATTACAAATGAGCTTATTAAACAAAATCGATGATATCAAGAAGAGGTGGATTCATTTTGTGAACAGCTACCTTGATCACCACCAACACCTGCCTTTGCCGTGATCATTTTATATTTTACACCGGATAGTTTTACAAACTTTCATCCGAGACAACTGGGATTCACTGATAATCCACTGCAGAATGGGGCCGAACCGACTATCTCCTGCCCCGACCTTTATCCTCTCATCCCGCAAACAATCTGGTGCCATCATTAGTACGTGCCCACCAGTGTTGTCTCGAGTGCTTACGGCAGCTTTCCCGCAAGTGGGCAGGGTTTCAGGCGCAGACAGCAGATCAACCGGATGCCACTAGTCAACTTTCTTCTACAATGGTGAGCAGCAAGCTAGCAGTATGAAGAGAGCTGACAGAAAGCTGGAAATTTGTCCTCCCCTTATGTTCACCACAGTGGCCAGCTGCACAGTAGAACTCATGCGGCGCACAAAACAGCATAAGAGCCTGTGGAGAGTATGTGCCGCGTTATTCTGAGCTTCCCTCTCCACTGGCATCGCTGAACAGCGTGGAGTATAGAGGTGAAACAGCCACATGAGTCAAATGTGGTTTTTGGAGCATTTTATGACAGATTTGAACTTGGTATGCACTATGGTGTGTGAAATATGACGTCAAATACATGTGGTGCTTTAGGTGAAATAAACACTAGAATCTGATTTTTTTTTTTAAATAAATAGTGCAACTTTAACGTGTTAATGCATGCAATTAATTTTTTTCAGTTTAACGCATGCAAATATTTAAAGGGGGGTCTATTGCTATTTCATGCATTGTGCCTTATTTACACTGTTAAAGAGTAGAATAAAATGTGTGACATGGCCAAAATTTCAAAAAACGAGTTGGACATATGACCAAATACACTCCTTCAGGATTCGAATAAGTTTCAGAATTTTTTTTTTCGAGTATGGTCCCTGTATGACTTCTTGTATGGGCATTTCTCCCGAATGAGGGGTGAGCATGCGCACATCAACCAGAATGAGCAAGAGCGTGTGCCCGTCAACGAGCTGCGTTCGGCAGCGCTGTCATTTTGCTTTAAGACCACAAAATCCACAATGTCACTAAAGAAACACTTCACTTCGTTTTTGTTTGTGAGGGAAAGATAACCATGTTCAGCTTCCCAAATAACCCAGCGTTAAGGAAACAGCGGATGCAGTTTGTTTTTCTGGAGCAGCAACGGAGTTCTGCAAGTGTGTTTGTTTGTTTGTTCCCGGTAATGAATTGAAACCGCAGGTGGAGAGTGAAACTGCATCAAATGTCTGTTTTGTTGGCAATCGGCTCGTAAGTGCATAAAATGTAAACAACACGAACGTATAGTGAATTCAAAGTGTGTGTGTGTGCACGCGTCTACAAGCTCGGCTGTTATCGGAAAGAATCGGTACTTGAACAAACAGTAACACCCAATTATGCCAAAATGTCAGATTTGTCATAAGAGCAGATTTAAATGAGATAAATAAAGTCTTAAATAAACAGAGTGAGTCGAGTGAGATCCGCGTCATGTGCAGCAGCGGCAGGTCTTAAAGTAACAGTAGCCACTAATGCTGTCTGTTAATCAAAGAACAAAGGTAACAGAGAAAATTACTCACTGCTCTTGATTAAAGAAATTTTTAAGCTTTAATAAGAATTCATCTATATTTATTTTATAATTTATGCAGTGCAGACTGTTTGATAACATTATTCAATTTATATATATATATATATATATTACATGGCACATGTAAGTATTATATTTATTTTAGGTTTATGTGAGGATTTCATATAAATAAGTATTGGCTCTAATCAAGGTTTAAATTTGGGGGGGGCATCAGTAGCTGTATTAGTATCAGTGCTACTGGCCTTCATTCATAATAAGATCCCATTATAACAAAAATATAAAATATACTGTCTTTATGTTGTTTCTACATTAATTTGGAGATTAACTGTGAAATTATTACGTTATAAAATATATTAAAAACGTAAGTGTTTTTAATCTTGATTAAATCAAATAAATATATTGTGATTAATCGTCTCAATTTTTTAAAAATCGATTGACTGCACTAATATAAAATTAAATACAATTCCTCATTCCGCATATTACAGAATTCAGTCTCAACCAATGTAGAAAAAGTGTGAGATGAGATAAAATCACTCCTGCAGTAAATTGAGATCAGATCAGATGTAGGATCCTGCTGATATATAGATAGAGACAGACATAGAATAAATTTGTGACAGTATAGGGATATGGAATACTGAGAATGAGTAATATACAGAGAGCATAGATAAACCACGGGCTTCAAGAGACAAAAGTGAGAATATAATGTAAACACTACCAGTAGAATTTAGACAGTGGACACACTACTTATTGGTCTCATTTTGTATTGATCTATGACAGCCTACTGCTGGAGAACAGTGCTCTGACCCACTCAAAGTTTGACTTTTCATTCTCTTATAACTTTTGACGCCTGGCCTTTGGTGGTCTTTTCAGTCTCCACTAAAGCGATCATCCAATATTGTGAACTTTATTGCTACCTGTTGGTTTGCTACTTTATTTCAGCATTACGTCCTATTTCGAAGACAAAAAAGATATGAGGCTGAATCTTAGTAATGCTTTCACCTACTTAAACAACATCTGAGGGTTTAAAGCTGTCTGTGAAGTTAAGAAAATTCTACTAATTGTTTAATTTGTCAATAACTTTTCTAATGATATAGCCTAAAGTCAAACCTCTAGAGATTCCTTAGGTTATACGAAGTACAATGACCTGTCATATTCAACCGTAATTGCCTGTTGGCCATTTTGGATTTTATTGTAAACTGCTATATCTATAAAGCTTTGGTGCATTGAACTTGATCAGATCAACGATATGTACCATGCCCTGAGTGCTAGAGCAGGGGCAGGGACAGCGCCAACTAGGCTATGTTCAGACTGCAGGCAAAAGTGGCCCAAATTCAAGAACACTTGAATGGAATCTGATCTTTTTTTTATTCTGATTTGGGCCACTTCCATATGTGGCCCTAAATTAGATACAGGTCTAATGTTTTGCAATGCGACCTCAGTCTGAACAGTCATATCGAAATGTATGCGACTTTCACGGCACTCTATAATTATAATGCGTTACATTTATATGGCGCTTTTCTGGGTACTCAAGGTGCTTTAAATATAGAAGGGGGGAATCTCCTCAACCACCATTAAAGGTGCAGCATCCACCTGAATGATGCAATGGTGGAGAGGAGATCAGTATGTGGGGATGATTAGGAGACCATGATGGACAGAAGCCACTGGGCAAATTTGGCCAGGATGCCGGGGTTACACCCCTACTCTTTTTCCTGGGATTTTTAATGACCACAGAGAGTCAGGACCTCGGTTTAATATCTCATCCGAAGGACGGTGTTTGTTACAGTATAGTGTCCCCATCATTAGGACCTACACAGACCACAAGGTGAACACCCTGAGCTGGCCTCAATACCACCTCTTCCAGCAGCTACCTAGTTTTCCCAGGAGGTTTCCCATTCAGGTACTGACCGGGCTCAGCCCTGCTTAGCTTTAGTGGGAACATTTGTCACAATTCTGTGCTGATGGGAGTCACTCGAATGATTTTACATGCCGGTAGTTGGTCACTCAGTGAATATGGAAGTCAGTCAGTGGAGGGACAGTGAGCTGTTATACTCCAAACTTGGAAAACTTGTACGAAAAAAACTTTGCTCTTTCTCCTCACCCTTGTCTGCGTCTTCATTATTGCCTGTGCACAAATTAACTAAACAAAAAATAAATGAATAAATAAAAATCAGGCACAGTGCCACACACACATCTTTTGAATATATAAAATTATAAACAAAACATCTGCTGTCGTTATAGTGTTTAGGGAATTTTGACTCTGACTGCAATCTGACTGATCATCACTGATATATTTTCAGCTGTATTAATTACTATTTTCCATATTTTACAATAATAGTCAAAACTATGAAATAACAGAAATGGAAGTTTGGAAGAAGTAAACAAATAAAAAATGTTACAGCTCAGCAGACTCTCAACCAACATGCCATGTTCTTTTCACTTAAGCTGCGTAAAGGGTACTGACTGTATATTGACACTTGTCGACTGCTTTTCTTTCACCATAGAGGCAATAAAATGGTTTTAAAATGCCATAAGCACAATTCATATTTGTCTTCAAAACCATCTCAACCATTACAGCGTAATCATCTAAGCCTAAATCAGTCAGAGATGTCCAGACTTTTGACTGGAAGGGTGTAGAAACTTTTATTCCTAGATTAAACCTTTGGCTCAGAAACATTTTTGGAGACTTACCAGAGCTCCAAACCATCTTCCAGCAGGTAAACATGAGGGGGCTGCGAAACATCTGTGCTGAGCTGGATAACAGGTAGGAGGAAGGGATAAAGATTCTTGCTTTCCGCTCCCAGCCCCTGGACAACGCATAAAAAAAAAAAACAAGTCAACCAATCATACCAGGGAAAAACTGATCACTCAATTTTTCTGATTCAGAATTGCATTTTAAAGGGGTGATGAATTGAGAAATCAACTTTCCTTTGAGCCTTTGATATATAAAAGTTCATCGTGATATAAGAATATCCTGTAAGTTTCAGAGCTGAAAACGTCCTTGCTAGTCAAAGAAAAGCTTTTATTGACACCAGGCCCAGAAAATCTCAGAATATGTTGACCACTGAAGTCATAGAATGCAGAAGCGCCGCCTCAAGCCTGCCCACCGACTCGTAGAGCTAAACGGGTCGCGCTACCAAAAAATAAACATGCCGGTTCCAGCTCATGTGCGTAAGACATTGCGCGTTTGTTCGCTTCATTTCACCGCAGAATCGATTGTAAACAAGATACAGGTCAAGACTGGATTTGCAGACATATTGAGATTAAAACACAATGCTGTGCCTTCCATATTGGATCCGACAGGAATGGTGCAACACATGAGTAAAACATGTTTTTTTATATGTGTTAGTATTGTAATGTTACAGATCGTTTGATATCTATTGATTACATACCTTAGCACGCTGTCACAGGTTGGAGAAGGTGTTATTGGTTAATTCGTGATTCACACACGTAATTCACGTAATTCGCAGTTATATTCACTGATGATCGGGCCGGCCAAGTAATACAGAAATAACATTCCAATCAATTACGGGTGGATGAGAGATAAATCATTGTTTCTCCTGACGATTTCAAAACAATTTCCACATGTACTGAGGGGAGCTGAAACTCATTAAATATGCGTATTTTATACAATCCTAGCCGTGGGCGTTTACTTCCAAGTTTTCAGTGCGGCATGTCCATCAAAACAGAGCGTTTTTCAGAGAGCCTCAAAACCAAGGCAGAAAATAGCCTATTACTTATTCATTATGATGTTTTTGAATGTAAAAACCACGCAAACGTCATTAGTCCACCTCAGACAACAGTATAATTTATTTTTAAAAGGCCAGTTCATGATTTAAAAATGTCTTTTAAAGTGTGAAATTTTAAAAGCCCTGAACACTAGGCTGTGTTATACATTCATAACAGTTGTGCAATGAAGATGCAGCCAAAAAAACATTTGTATTCAGATAAAAATGTGATAACAGGTTGTCAAGATATGGAGCGCTGCCAAAATTAGTTCCATTGCATCTTACAGCCAAGCACAAAACATCATTTTCTATCTGAATAGCGGCAGGTGTGATATTGTGTCAGCTTCCCATGCTCTCGAGTAAGGGAATCTGAGGAATACACCAGCGGCTTTGTGTTTTCTGGGTTCTTTCAAGGGCCTGGTCTTGAGAGCAGCCTCGCTCTCCCCTGGGTGAGATATGCCCACTCAGCCTCTGACTGATGAGGGCTCATCACATAGACCACCGCAAAGGGCTCTTAAGTTCAGGGCATGACTGCCTTCGACGGTCTGCTGATTCTGAGCTGTCCATCAAAATCACAGATGCAGAGCTCTAGGGGGGCTCAGAGATGGTAGAACTGTACCATCCGTAGGATCCAGGTGAAGCTTTGTTACTGTCAATGGGCCAATGATGAAAAACAACAAACAGAAGCCAAGGACACCCACAAATTTGGCTACTGTATGGGCTCGTACGTAAATATGTAAAATTTAAATATGTCATAGCTGATAGAACACTGATGAGAATATTACTTGAGAATAAATTATATTTACACCAAATAATCAGATTTTTTTTTTCAGACAAGAAACTATTAGTGTTTCTCTGATTAAGGAGCTCTACACAATCTTATCGGAGTTAAATAGGACTATTTGATGACATGTCATGTTATGCATTTCATGTGGACTTGACTTGGATGTGTACAGTTGTCATTTACATAGAGCCAGCAACAAATTTCCCAACAACAACATTTTGCCCAGTGAAAATGCTGAGTGGCTAGTAAAAAAGTGAATGTCAAGCCATGACTATAATATAATAATATATATAAAGGCTAATGTCTTATATGTATTGAGTGTCTAGAGTCTAGAATTTGTCATCGAGTCATAGCAATACTGTCTTAAATAGCCTGTGTGAAGCACTTGGTCTTTAATAACATGAGAAAACAGTTTTTCCCTTTTTCTGAAAAGTGAGTTTTTGGAGATACAAGGTTTCCACCTAATAGAGAAGTCTCACACATTGAGAGAAAATAGCTACATCCGTTTTGAAAAATAAGGTGGATACCAGGGGTAGTCAACCCTGCTCTTGGAGAACCATCTTCCAGCATACACACCGGAACCAGTTAATTAAGGTGTTCAGGATTACTTGAAAATTACAGACAGATGTGTTGGAAATTGTCTGGCAACCCCTGATATAATACAATACAAATTATAGAGTAAAAGTTTAGAGTTTATTTAGTCTATTAAATAACAATTATAGACTCATTTACTCAAAAAAATCCAACTAGTTCACACACAAATAACGTTGAAGTTTACCAATTTTTTTTACAAACATCCCAAAGCACCATCCATAACAACAGCCAATTTTGCCGGCCACAGCATGTGCCGAGGCAATTTAGGCTCTGCAGGTCAACAAATCATATCCAAATGTGCAGTAAAGAGAGCATCCATTTTTGGAGCATCTGTCAGAAATATGCTTTTGGGGATGGACCCATGATGGGGCCATTTAGGGATGATTGACTTTGAATGTTCACTGGTAATATTGTCTCCTCAGCATTCTGTGCCAGGCTGAAGAGCAGCAGCTGTGATACCATATGGCTGGCAGAGGAGGCCACAGAAAACACAAATAAATGCAAGGTTAATAGCAAACTGTTGATGGCGGGTGGTGAGATATGCACACAATAGATAGTTTCCTGAAGGACTGCTGGCATTTCAATATGCAAATCTAAGGACTTAAGCAAAAAAAAAAAAAAAAGATTAATGAGTGCTGGTCAACTAAGCTGGCACAAGTTTTGGATTTTTGGAAGTATGCAAATTTCAGCCAAGCCTTGGGCGATCTTTTAGACTGATTCATGTGCCTGTGATTTACAAGAACTGAAGACGCTGTAATGAAGGGTCTTTAACGTGAGCGAGAAATGCTAATATGCAGGATGTGGTTACTGAAGCAAAGAGCACTTTCAAAGACAAAGAACAGCTTATTTAAGCTGATGATTGCTCAATAACTCTCCTCAGGGGAATATTTATGAAATTAACTCAAAATGTAACATTATCTTTGTTCCACGCAAGTATAACTAAAAATGTGTACACAGAGAAGAGGTGAAATGAAAGGTCAAATCCAGGCTGCTCAGGACATTTAAAAAATGAAAAATAACTGGGCAAGGGAGCTCAATATGCTTTATTAATCAAATTCATTATAATATATATATATATATATATATATATATATATATATATATATATATATATATATATATATATATATATATATATATATATATATATATATATATATATATATATATATATATATATATATATATATAATTCAATTTTTTTAATAAATAATTGTAAATTTTTTGTTAATAACAGAAAAACTTAAATGTGCCATTTTTGAAAAATTCATTCAAGTAATTGCAAATAAATATAATAAATAAATGGTAAACTTTTTTTAATAATTAAATAATTGATAATGAATGTCATTTAATATTTTGTCATTATTTAATGCATTTCTTAATTATTTAAATTTAACTAATTAAATAAATTCAAATAATAATTATACAAATGATCAGAGTATTTTTTAGACAAATCTGTCTATAACGACAAAGCATTTGTTGCTTTATAGAGTATGTCAGTCATATACAGGGTATCTGCAGGTTTCACCAAGTCAAATTTAAGACTTTTTAAGACCTTTTTAAGACCATTATGAATTAAATTTAATTAAATATAACGCAATTAAAAAAACGTACAAAAGGAAATGCAGAATCACAAAATGACTTGCAAAGCAAATTAATTTATTAAAATTGAACAAAGTATTAGTAAACTTGCACTTCCTCATAGCTCAATCCCATCAGGATTAATATACAAACACACTACCGGTCAAAAGTTTGAGAACGGTAAGACTTTTTAATGTTTTTACAGAAGTCTCTTCTGCTCACCAATGCTGCATTTATGTTATTAAAAATACAAAAAATCTGTAATATTGTGACAGTTCTGTTGTAACTGTTTTCTATGTGAATATATAGTAAAGTGTCATTTATTCATGTGATCAAAGCTGAATTTATCATCATTACTCCAGTCTTCAGTGTCACATGATCCTTCACTAATCATTCTCATATGAGGATTTGATGATCAACAAACATTTATGATTAGTATCAGTGTTGAAAACAGTTGTGTAAAAAAATTTTTTTTAGGATTCTTTGATAAATAGAAAGTTCTAAAGAACAGCATTTATCTGAAATAGAAAGTAAAAAAAAAGTTTTTTTGAAGGATTATGTGACTCTAAAGTCTGGAGTAATGATGCTGAAAATTCAGCTTTGAATCACAGAAATAAATTGCATATTCAAATATAAAAAAAGTTAATAAATGCAGCCTTGGTGAGCAGAAGAGACTTCTTTAAATACCATTCTCAAACTTTTGACCGGTAGAGTGAGAGTGGGAGTGGGAGAGTGTGTGTGTCTGCATGTATGCATGCATGCATGTATGTGTACTATATATATTTTATTAATAATTTTTTTTAGATCAAAATTACTGATTTTGTGGTGATGGTCATTTTCAGAAATGTGCATGTTTTTTTTTTCTTCCCATAATTAGGATGCCACATTTACCATATCATTATGTCAGATGCACAGAAAATGCATGAATCTTGTTTGACAATAGGACAAATAAGTACAACTTAAATATACAGATACAAACAGTGCTTTAGTTTAGTAGGCTACTGTTTGTTTTTCCCCGTTGTTGTTGTTTAATTAATATTAACTACAAAGACAGTGGGTTGCTTTCACTTTAAGACCTTCAGTAATGCGCCTAGATTCGGTAACGTACACTCGCGCGAGCGCTGACAGGCGGCAAACGCGAGCACATAATCCGGTGCCAGTCTGACATCGGTCCCTGTGTGTCAGTAGCGAATCAGTTCGGGGTTTACATCGCTTTTTTAGTGCTATCGGGAATATCAATTTTATTTGGTCATTATGCGAGATGGCAGGTGAGAAAGATTCGCCTTTGCTTTCACGATCGCGTGAACTGGAAGAACTGGAGAACTGAAGCTGAAGAATAAAATTTGTTTGATGCGTCTGTGGTACAATCCAAAGAGCCTCGCGCCAATAACATGAAAGCTGATTGGCTGCAATATAAGATGCATGCTGGTCTCATTTGTAGTTGTAAAACAGCGAACTATAGTTGGACTAGCGAAAGAACGAACTACAACACACACACACACACACACACACACACACACACACACACACTCTAAAACGCTGCGGGAGCATTTCAATGAGCAAGAGGTAGCGTTAGATGGACGTAGGAAAATTAAGACCCGTTAAAAATTATTTAAGACCTAGAACTCAATACTTCAGCGAATTTAAGGCTTTTTAAGGCCTAAAATTTTGATTTTGAAATTTAAAGACATTTAAGACTTTTTAAGATCCCGCGGGTACCCTGATATAGTGTCTTCCTGGCCAAAACAAGATGCAATGTGGACACTGAATTTTTGCCTTTTAGTCAAAAGTCTGGTTATGCGAGACCCAATTTTGGCCAAAATAACCAAAACTCGCCATTGAGATTTGAATCAATCCATTTCCTCAATTTGATTTATTATTTAAATTCACCATAATTTAAATTAATTAAATGATTTAAATGTGCCATTATTGAAATTCATTTTTATAATTAAATAATTAATTCGTTAATAAATATTATAAATAAATGGCCAATATTCTTTTCCATAAATAAATGGTAATTAGTAATATCAATTCAATATTAAGTCATTATTTGCCATTATTTAATGTAATTATTGACAAATTAACTATAAAGAATTTAAATAAATATCTAAAAAAAATATATATACAATTATTTAAATAAACAGTATATTACAGACAAATTCCTCTCTAATGACATGTAAAATAAAATAAATTAATAATTTTGCTTTACATGTCAATCATATAGTGTCTTCCAGGCCAAAAAAAACTTACAATGTAGATATTGAACATTAGAGGTTTAGTCCAAAGTCTGGCTGTGTGACAACTCCTGCTTTGAGGAGGAGGTTTGGCCAAAAGAACCAAAACTCAACATTAAGAGCTCAGGTGCTGTTTACATGCCTACCTTTTCAACTAAAAACAAAGATGTTTTTATGCGTTTTAGCTGTTCATTTACATGACATTGGCGTTTTGGGGGTCTGAAAAACGCAAACTTTTGAAAACAGGATTCAAAGTGCAAGTTTTTGAAAACAAACCATTATCGCGTCTGTGTAAACTACAACAACGAGAATGTGAAAACAGTGACGTCATGCGTGGGTGTATTACGTGTTCAGTCTATAGGCTTGTAATGTTTCTTTACAAAGTAACCTTGTCAACTACTGGCCTGGCAGCATAATACAGCATTTTTAGCTGTTTTCATGGATTTGTGTGAACGGGGATCGTTTTGACAAAGTTGTCGTCTGTATGCGAAAAACACAAAGGAAAAACTTTTCAATTTTGAGTACATTGTTGTTGAGTAAATGTACACTTAGACCAACCCACACAACCCAGTATGCAGTATGCATAACCCAGTATCCATTTAGTCATTATAGTTTGTTTTTTTTAAATGTCACAAATAAGTGTGAAAAGGGGTGTTCCTGCATCAGCAAAGTGTGGCTCAAAAGAGCATTCAGTTACAGCAAACTCAAGATATGCTGCTAACGCAGCCTCTGGATGGTTTAAATGTGAGTGTCACTCATCTCCTCAGGGGCCAGAGTGACACAGAAACTGCTCCTGATGCACAGAGTAAAAGAAAAAAAAAGGATGAAATGAGCAGCTTGCAGGATCCCATGTGGAGGAAGATGGAGAAGCACTGTGGCAATTTTCAAATACACCCATCCATAACAACCCCCTGTCCGCATGTTTGTTCATACACTCACAGCAGGAAGGGATGAAGTGTATCGTACTAAAATAAAAGTCTTCTGCAAAACTAGAAAACCAGAGAAGTGCTCAGCAGGGCTGGAGGGCATTTGTTCATATCAACAGACGATGACGGTGAAAATCAGGCACCCCCTCCCAATCGGTGATGGTACGCACAACACGTCCAAGCGAGCACTTGAAACACAAACAGAATGCTAAACACCCGACCTGAACGTTTCAAAGGCTCGTTATCGGTTTCATTCTTGGCCCCGTGGGTATGCCATACCTGTACGAGATGGATGAGGGTAGTGAGAATGGCACAGCGGAGCATGTTGTGTTCTTCTGACTGCTTCCAAAGAAGAGGAAGGTACTGAACCAAGCAGCCCACGTACGGTCGAATCTAGAAGAGGGGAGGGAAAAAGTAAAGCACTGATCTCAATTGCAAAGGAGCGCACACACACAAAAAGTTTGTTTCGAGCCTGAATGCTTGAGATGAATTAAAAGAAAAATCAGAAAATAGGTCAGTTTCAATGAACCTCTAAAAATGTGGTTACATTTTAAAGCAGGGGCGACCTGGTAATTCTAATGATACTTGTCCATTAATTTTTAAACTGCAATCGACAATTACAGTTATGGACTTTTTAAACATTTTGATGGCAATGACACCCAAATATGATGATCCTTTATTGAGGGAAACGTATAGGTAACAATATATGAAATGACCCATTTATACTATGTCAAAAATAATCAGTCAATAATGTCAAATTATAAATTAAATGTATAACATGAAAAAACATTTAATAATAGTTGTATATTATTATCATCATCCCCATTATTATTATCATCACAAATAATTTGTACCCTATTTTTCTTTGAACTTCTCTGAAACATGTAATTGTTCAATACAATATTGTTATTATGCCCCAATTATACAGTGTTAAAAATATGATCTGAATTTATATTTATAAAATGTATTTAAAAAAATTAAAAATTAAACAGATGATAATAATAATAGCAATAATAACATTTATTTATTGTTTACCATATTTTCTCTTAAATTTCTTTGAATCATGTAATTCAGTACAATATCGTTGCGTTAGCTATTTAAGTGATATTTAAAGTCACTATAATAAAACTTTTCTTTTTCTTTTTATGCTGCTCTTGCAATGTTTTCCAGCGAATTGGTACCTGATTTAATGAACAATATTCCATGAATTATTCTTATGGACTATACTCTGAAACTCAGGCTAAATCCTCCCTCACTTCCCGGTCTATTTTTTGCAGGGGTGCCCTAAAACTTTATTTTCTTCACTTCTAACCCCTATTAGCATCCTTTACTGTGGGAATGTTTCTCAAGTAGGGAAACATAAAAGAGCAGATACCGTACGTTTATCTGTCAAAACGTCAGAAAGCATTTTGAATTATTATCTGTCAATGCTTTTAAAATTCTGCACATTTTGTCTAACGCAACCTGTGCCAGCCTCATATTTTATTTATGAATATATATTCATATTATTTATTTCATATCACCTCATTCAACAAAACAGTAAGTGCTGGTCAGGTTTTAAAAGACCCTTTTCATTTCTCATTTCATTCTACATTTCCAGAAACAAGAAACAAAACATCTTGCACAAATATACTCCTAAAACTCAAAGCTTCCAATGTCATCTCTGCAACCATCTTTACTTCATATGTAAATATCTAATATATTTTATATTCAAGAAAATGCATATAATGCTTTCACATTGTAATTGGATGCTGTGGTTTAGCAAACACCCAAACTGTTTTTGCTCTCAAGTTTTTAGCCTTTTGATGCTTTATCAGCATTTTCTTCTGCTGAAAGGAAAACAGTTTCAATATGCTGCAAACAGTCTGTCACTATGCACCAACCAGTGATGACGGTATTTGCCTATCTCGGTTTCATGGTTTATGAGTCATAAATAAAAATAATTGGATATGATCTGCCAATTGATATGATTCAAATTTAAATATACTACTAAGCACTGTCTGCACTGTAAGTGACGCAGCATGACAAAACTATAGGCTTCACAAAGATCATATCATAGAGGTTTTGGGTTTTGTTTGTCCTGCTGTGCCTTTAAGACACAATTACTTTCCACATGAAATAAGTAACAGAAATGTGCTGCAGTAACAATTTAAATCTTTTGAAGACGTTTCCGCCTCAAAATGTTAACTGCTAATTTATTTCACACAACTTTAGATCTTGCAAATGGGAGAAATAAAGTTGCAATTAACGGTTTATGTTTTAAACTCTGAGACCGAAACAGATTTAATAGGTTGTATTATTTCTTTTAATTGCGATTTTATATCTCACAGTGCAACTTTATATCTGACAATGCGACTTTCTAATTAAACTTTCTCTCACAATTACCTTTATTTTTTACTTTGACGCCGAAACAGGCTTCCCTTAAAATTGGACTGAAATAATCAGAGAAAATATTCACAAGAATATTTAGTCACACTTTAGATTAGGGTCTAATTCTCACTATTAACTAACTATTCTGACTTTTTATAATTTCCTAATTACTGCTAATTAATAGTTAGTAAGGTAGTTGTTAAGTTTAGGTATTGGGTAATAGGAATTGGTCAGGATTAAGGGATGTAAAATATGGTAATACAGAATAAGACATTAATATGTGCTTTATAAGCTCTAGGGGTGTAATGGTACACGTATTCGTACCGAACCGTTTCGGTACAGGACTTCCGGAACGGTGCACGTGAGTACCGAACGATACGAATGCAATCTTTAACCCCTAGGAGTCTGAGCTGTTTTGTACTTATCTAGTAAATGCATCTTGATTTAAGAATGGTTAAAGCTACACTATGTAACTTTTCCGTCCACTAGAGGTCGCCTGTTCAAAACAAAGGCGTAGTTTGATGACGGCACGTTTGAGCGCAGAATCTCGGGACATGTGGTCTTCACCTCACAGCCGGTGGAAAACAGTCAGGATAGGACTCGGGCAGAAATCATGTTCATGGATGCGATTATTAACATTACTGTAGTGAAGCAGAGCAGGACGAGTGTTGTGGAGCTGAGCAAGGCCACAGGAGCGATTGAAGAGCGGGACTGTTATTATGGCATAGTCGCCGGTGGGACTTTTATTATGACACGGTTGCCGGCGCTACTTCCTCTTTTCCAGTCATGAGTCTGAGGTAACGCAACTCTGTTTATCGTATTAGATATATCTGAGTGTGTTGAAAAGGAAGTTATGACGTTCGCTCGGCGGCTGCTATGACACTTGTTCACATTGCAGTGAGAGTAAAGTGTTTCACTGAATAAAACCGGAGACCGAGGGTGGCGCAGATATGACGCAATCGACAGGCGACTCCCTCACACGCATAGCTCACACGTCCCGGCTCCTTGGTTAAAATAGCAATTTTCTCACGATTTACAAATAGTTGAAAACATTTGGGATATTCTAAGTACTCAACTGAACAAAATATATAACACTGGCCTAGTGGTTTCTGGATATTTTACTGCAAAAATCCTACATAGTTCACCTTTAAATATTTAGACTAGAAACAAGACAAAAATACTAAGAGCATTTTTTCAAAAAATGTTTTTACCATTTTTGGTTTTGTTTTTGAAAGTAGTCTCATGCTAAAAAATTAAATAAAAAATAATTAAAATTAAGATACAATTTAAACAAAACGAAATTCACTTTAAAGAAAGCAATTCACTTTCTACAAAACAAAAACATTCACTTTCTACAAAACAAAACTCAATATTAACTCGATAAAACAAACTTTGATATTAAATAAAAAAAATAACATTAGCCTATTATATTTAAACATCAATATGAAGAAAAATATGTTTGACTGGTACTATATTTATAGCATCTGAGCAAACATTTGTGAATAAAAGCTTTATTGCTGTGAAATGGAAGCTTGAGTCTTAAATCTTTTAAATTATGTATAGTATGTCAAGGTTATTACTTACATCTGACAGTAATTTTGAGCTAATTTAAACAAAGAAAGCTTCAGTGCGTCCTCGCTCAGGTTTTTGCGTTTAATATTCACAGATGCTAACAGAGTAAACATTGCCTACTTACACACAGCAATGGAATCTGATGCTTTCAGAAATTAACAGCTTTTCATGGAGAATTATTCCAAGATTATTAAACGCGTCTCAAAACGATGTAGTTGAAGTAAGAATGCAGTACTTGATGTGTTTGTTTGAGTTGATATGTGATGTGATGTGTGGGCGTCGACTCCGGAGCCTCAGTATTTGAATCTCAATAGAGTGCGTGCTCCGTGGGCGTGGTCGCATTAGTGTATAATGAGCCGCTCAGGAACGACTAACATCTCTCCGCTTTCAAACAGATTACATAAACACAGAATATTCGTTTTTGATTTGGTTTACAGTGTTTAAACCCTGATATTTCAGCATTTCTTTAGACATATGTCTCATGTTTGTGAGGCAAGTATTCACTAAGCTAGAGGTAATTTTCTGAAGACTATCTGAATGAACGTCTTTGAGAGAGAGGCTGAAGATCGCGCATCATGTGGGTTTTCTTTATTTTGCAAAAAGCACAACAATTTGTTTTTATTGTGACTGTACACACAAAAAAATTGAAACTTAATAGATTATAATGATGTATAACACTTGTATGAATGATAAAAGTTATTTGAGTTATTTGAGTCTCTTTGGCACTGATAAGAAAAAAAAGAGAGCCGATTACTCGAGAGGGTTAACAGTTAACAGTAGGCTTGTTTTAAATGCAGAACATACTTAAATCCGAGTGCCCACACAAACATATTAAGTATTCGGTCTATTTTATCACGAAATTCATACGATAAATGCCGTTTTGACGCTCTTTAATTTGACGTGACAGATCACTGTATATGCGTGTCAGTTTAAACAGCGGCGTGCGAGTGAACGCGATCATTTCTTCCTAGTGAAAGAATAAACAAGAATCAACAGCTGAGCTGACGGTATGTTGAGGATACATTACAACTTACTGAAACGTTTCATTTGTTGTGTAATCACTCAATCAGTGTTTCATGGGTGGAAAGACGTCAATAAAACAGCTTGTAAACAATGTCACGTAGCATTACATTTACCTCAGGCAAGTCATTCAGTGTCCACAGCTGGCTAGTCCACTAGAGAAATGAAAACTCTTTCACTAAATATATGCTCTATATTAGCCTATATATTCATTATATTCTACTTAACCTGTTAGTGATGTCTTGATTATTTAATGCGTTTAAATTAATCTGTCATGAAAATGACAGCCACTGTGTATAAAGGATTATATTTCAACAACGAAATGGAGTGAAAACATATTTTTATAATTTGATTTAGAAGTAATGCAAAAACGTTGTGTTAGTTTACACGATAGCATACAATGTGTTATTTGAGTGTTGATTATTATATCTAAAAATACTGAATTTAGGCTAATTTGGGCTCTGTTGTTATATTATAGTTATGTATTAAACCAATGTTTAATAAAAAAATAAAAAAAAGTTTTTTGTACCGTTACACCCACATAATAAGCACTAATAAACATCCAATATCCTAGAAATATGCATGCCAAATAAGCAACTATATTTAATCGTGAGAATTAGAGCCTAAACTAAACTTTTTTTTTTAATGCTTCATATTCCTAAAACTAGGATCCTTCAGAAAGATATGCAGAGACAAGAAAACAACAGGAACTCATACGTTTCACTCTAATATTGTTAGTTCTTCTGGTGTTTAGGATTAATAAATTCTCCTTTACCTCGCCATTATGAATCATTATGAATTTCTGATCACCCAACAAGGCATCACCGACATGTAAAATGTGTTGTTGTGCTGTTGAAGGTCACGTTTCAGAAGGCACATTTTTGAAGCTCAAATTTCAGTAAACAGTCTTTTTAAACTCTAGAGGAAGTTCGGAGTTCTGAAAGTTACAGTAAGTTTTCATAGTACAATGAACTCTTATCTAAAAAAAAAAAAAAGACCTACTTGATTGCTCAGGCTAAAACCCATTTTCAAAATAGGAAACTAGGCAAACTAGGAGAGATTTCAAAATTGCGCCCAAAGATTTGATCTGATTTTCAAAAGCTTCTGCTAAGAACACTCCATGTGCCTTTTAAAACGTGACAGCCAGTTCAGATTTTAAACCATGAGTGACGCAAGCTTTAACAAAAGATGAAATTAGCTAAGCTGTGGCATGAGGAACTTGCAAAAAAGCAGTTAGAGACAGAGTCTGATTGAAAAGCATTTTTTCCCCCACAAGTTGTGAATAGAAAATGGGAGGCTAATACCGGTATGTCAAATAGATCTGTCAGGTGTCAAAAGTTACATTTCTGGGCTCATATTGACAACATTTATTTTTTTTCTCCTATGGTGGTACAGCACAGATTTGTGTGAGCCAAAAAAAGAAAACAAGAATGAAAATGAAAACACTTTCATAATTAAATGCGGGTCATTTGACTAATCTTTAAGCTGAATATATACCGTGAAGCATGGAATTATTGAATAGGGCATTAAATAACTCCTGTGCTGCACAAAATTGACACGGAAGGTTACTTCTGAAAGCTGTACACGGCACGACCCTTTGTAATTTATGCATGTTTGACATAACAAAGCTTAAATCACGAGTCTTTGTATGGCTAATATAACTGTCATTCATCAAATGGCTCCGAGTCAAGGCTCAAGCAATAGCTTACGGTTATTTAAGCGGGTTGTGGCCTTGTCCTCAGTCAGACTGGTTTGGTAAATGACATAACATCAATATGTGTCTTTCAGTGTGCAAAAACAACAAATACTAGCATTTGAAATAGAAAAGCATGGGGTAAAGATTACACCCTCTATGTTCGGATGACTTCATTTGACCTCTCATGATGACTGAAGCTCACCTGGATGCTGACTCTTTCGATGACGCAAGAAATAACGTGAAGAACTTGCATTTTGCTGTCGCATTCATTGACCTGTTGCAACAGCTGGAACAACAGGCTGAAAATAGACTCCAAGTACTGAAGAGGAATAAAATAGGTGTTAATGAAGACCTTTAAAGGGTTAGTTCACCCAAAAAAATTAAATTCTGTCATTAATTACTCACCCTGATGTCGTTCCAAACCCGGAAGACCTTCGTTCATCTTCAGGAACACACATTAAGATATTTTTAACGAAATCCGAGAGCTTTCTAACCCCTCCATAGACAGCAATGTAATTACCACTTTTCCTTACTTACCAGAAATTTTAACAAAGCGCTACGGCAGAACACCAGCTTACCATTGGCCGATGCTGTTCACGTGAGCAACACAACGCATGCGTGTGATGCTGATGCAGGAGCTAGCCAATGGTGAGCTGCCGTTCTACCGTAGCGCTTTGTTAAAATAGTCCATGTGACATTGTTTTCAATGTCGTTAATACCTTACTGGGCCTTGAAAAGTGGCAATTACATTGCTGTCTATGGAGGGATCAGAGAGCTCTCAGATTTCATCAAAAATATCTTAATTTGTGTTCTGAAGATGAACGAAGGTCTTACGGGTTTGGAACGACATGAGGGTGATTAATTAATGACAGCATTTTCATTTTTGGGTGAACTAACCCTTTAAATCAACAAATGAAATGCAATGACGTCAAATGTTCAAAACAACCATCTTACCGGTAAGAACTGCTCAGTTCTGAACTCGAAGTCATCGACGGGTGAGGCTGAGTTAAGTGTAATGACAGCAGGTGAGAAGCAAATACACTCCTGATTATCAGACATGCAGATGAATGAGGATGAGAGTGATTTAATGTTATCACACGGCACCATGCAAACAAGTGGGAATGGCTACGGGCTAAAAGGCAAACTAATTACAAGCATTCAGTTAAAGGTGACAAATGACCACTCTGGGGTAAAGTACTTGGAAACTACGACAGGCTAAGCATCACTCAGAAGAAAGGATATCCAGCTTTAGAGTTGTGGCTGTTTCGATGCGAACCTAAACAGAGAAAAAAGTGCATGATTATGCAAAAATTTATAAAGCATGATCTGCGCTTTGAAGTATGAAATTTTAATGGGAGAACGTTCCCCACCACTCGTGACACCAAATGTAATGGAAATAATGATTCTGTTTCAACACCTTCTGAGTTTCAACACCTTCTGAGCACCTTCTTTATATTAATAAACATTTCCATTCTTTTTGCTTGGCTTTAAGATTATTCATTTTCATGACTTTTCCACTGGTTCATATATATATATATATATATATATATATATATATATATATATATATATATATATATATATATATATATATATATATATATATATATATATATATATATATATATATATATATATATATATATATATATATATATAAATATATATATATATATATATATATATTTAAAATCATTTCTTTTTATTAAATATCTAATTAAATATATGAAAGCTGACATAACTAAATCATTTTTATTCAGTATATGGGTCAATGAAATGACGTGCATATTTTTGTGCCCAAGTGCATTGTTTCCTTTTAACATAATTTGAAAAAAGATAATTGATAATTTGATAAAATCATGAAAAAACATTTTATTCTATAAAACCTATTTAGTTTGAATACATTTGTAGAACCTAATACATATTTTATGTTTTGATATCTTAAACCCCCAAAATGTCAGGTGGTGCAACTGTCCGAACAAATAAACGGACTAAGAAAACTACTTAAAATGGTGACTTAATAATAAAAAATAAAAATAAATAAATACTATGGCATCATTTCAGGTTTGAAACAAATTTTATAAATATCAGTAGTGTTAAAGCTGTTGAGATCATTTAAAAACATTTTGTCCAGCAATTTGTAAATTCTTAAATGCCAGGGTGGCACAACTGCAAACATGGCTCTATTATTATGAATTGACAAGGTAATAACAGTAAACATGATAATGCATCATCCAGATGAACCCAGCTGATCCTTGTGGCAGAGTGAAAAGGTTTGTAGATCTCTCTTAAATGTTGGTAAAAACTGCTGATTTCAAGTAGGTTAGTACACTTTCAATGTCAGGTGGTACAACTATTCGGTATAAACTATTTTAAATATTTGGAATTTAAACACTTTGGAATGTTATTTAACAACTGAAACTTGTTTAAACACATTGTTCATGACTCAAAAATAAGCATTATATCAGTTTTGAAAAGATTTTTTTGAAGCTTGATTGTCAATGACCCATATGCCATGACACTACCGTTCAAAAGTTTTTATTTATTTCAAGAAATACTTTTATTCACTACGGATGCATTAAACTGATCAAACATGACAATAAAAGACTTATAATGTTACAATAGTGTTAATTTCGTCAGACGAGACTAAATATGTTCGTCAACAACCTTTTTTTCCCATGACTAAGACGAGACGATGACGAGACTGTCAGCGTTTTTGGACAATGGTGCAAAGACTAAATTAACATGCATTATTGTTGACAAAAAAGGACGAGACTAAAATGTTTTGCATAAAATAAAAACGAAGATAAAATCTCTTCATTTTCGTCTACAATCGTCTCTACTTTTTCATCATGAGATAGAATATTCAGCTTGTGTTTCACGAAGCACTCAATAGTTCTAGCGCTGTCTCAGTACATTTGAATGGCTTGAGCCGCGGATACACAACAGCTTCACTATACAGGTGTTTGCAGCAATTTTTGTACAGTACAGCATAGTGTGCATTGATTATTACTTAAATTTACAGTATCATTTTATTATGGAGAGTGGTAGAGATGCAACATTGTTAACATTAATGTTAATGTTTTTCTTGTATTTAGCCCTCAGGTATTCCTTACTAATTAGTCACACTTATACTCATTGGTGGTCAAATGTGACCATACACCTTAACTATTTTTAATTATAAATTATTTTTAATAATATTTATTGAATATTTTGAGGAGATCTTTTGGTACTAAATACTATTTGTGCAATAATTATGGTCCATTAATGACCACTTAAAACATTTTTCTTCTAATATTTTTTTTATTTATATTACAATTAGTGTAGTAATCAAGGTTAAAATAGAGAATTCCAATGCAAAGAGGCAAATTAGAGTCATTTTGTAGCTGAAAAGATAAAAAAAAAAGATTTGTAATGCCATTACCCACTAGGTTCCTGTTTGGCTCTTTAATCAATATACATGTAGTATAGTTGCTCAAAAAAGTATTGCAGATCATAACTTTTAGAACATACATTTTAAAATTTTAATAGTAAAGAATGCAAGCAAATATAATTTAACCCCAAAAAAGTTTAAAATAGTGCTAAAAGGCAAACTTATTTTTCCTTATATGTAAAGTAGTCTATATACATATGAATTCATACTGAATAAAGACCGAAATCGATATTTGTGCCCATCGTCTCATAAGCTAATGCTGATTTTAGGCATCTACGCTGTAAATCAACCAGTTGGCTATGGTGTTGTGCACATACATTATGCAGGTTATATATATATCTTATGTAACTTATTTTGCCACACAATATATTGAGTTTTTTTTTTGACTAAAACTAGACTAAAATATCGAGACTTTTAGTCGACTAAAACTTGACTAACAAAAAAAAGATATGTGAATGACTAAATATGACTAAAACTAACAAGGACCTTTGGCACAAGACTAAGACTAAGACTAAATAAAAAATAGGTGACAAAATTAACACTGTGTTACAACAAATTTCTATTTCAAATAAATGCTATTCTTTTGAACTTTGTTCATCCAAGAATCCTGGGGGGGGGGGGGGGGAGATCACGGTTTGAACCAAAATATTAAGCAGCTATTTTCAACATTGATGATAATAATAAATGTATCTTGAGCAGCAAACAAGCATATTAGAATGATTTCAGAAGGATCATGTGACACTGAAGAGTCAACTGGAGTAATGATGCTGAAAATATCAGTTTTGCCATCACAGGAATAAATTATATTTTAAAATATATTAAAATAGAAGACAGTTATTTTACATTATAATAATATTTCACAAAGCTACTGTTTTTATAAATGCAGCCTTAGTGAACATACAATACTTCTTTCAAAAACACAAATGGCTTACTTCGTTTTTCCTAGCCCAGTTTAATGTGCGCAGAAAACTATATTTTACACGCTTCACCTCCAAAGAACTCTTTTAAAGGACAGCCATTAATTTCACCTTAAATCAGTGTGGTACATGTTGACAAGAGACCTCTAAGCCTACTCAAGTTTCCTCAACATATACATCTTGAGAGCTAGCCTGTAACCAAAACAAAATTAACATCATTAAAAGGTCGTGCCGGTATGGGATAACGGAGGAGCCTGAGGGTGTTAGCAAGGATCGCATAAGAAGTACGACTCAAGCAGGTGGCTAATGACAGATCCCGCCACCCTCTCACAATGATCTATTACACAGGCTGATGGGACAGCATGCTGCACTCCACAAACAGGTTTATAACGAGCAATAGCAGGAGATGATGAAATTTCCCCAACACATCAAACTTAATGATCAAGCAATTTTCTGAGTAATAGCCAAGGGCCTGGAGCAATGCATTTATTAAGTAGTTAACTGACAAAGACCGAAACGGACAACAAAGACATCTTAACTACTGATTGGTCTGATTCGTCCCCGGATAGTCCTTCCGATAAAGGTCTGTTCTTATATCGTTTGGTTATCAAAAACAATCTCTGTCATGTTAATAGAAATGTTGGGAACACACACTTTCAGCCACTTTGTTCTTGTATATAGAAAACAAGCAGTATGTCAATTTAGAGATGCAAAATACCATACTGGACATCGTCGATATTAAATATTTTTTAATTTATCAGTAACATATATTGTACATTTAATTGTTCATTCTCATTTTTGTTATATAAACTATTACCGTTGCGGTTATTTAAAGTTCCCCTTATTATGGGTTTTTGAAAATGACCTTTCATGTAGTGTGCAACATATTTCTAAGTGAATGAAAACATCCGGCAAAGCTTTAAATCTGAAAGTGCGCCGTATATAGTTATTGTCTCTCAAAACTAAGAGTCGACTCTGAGTCAATTAAACTAATTGTTTTTTAAACGAATCGCAAGCCGCTTCGTTGTAACATCAAGACGAAACATTAGCATATTGCCCGTCCACTTATTGCGCGCACATTGTGTTTCATATTGTGTAGGTCTCTCTCCGGCTAACCGGTTAACTCACGTTATTACGTCTTACTGAAATACTTCTGCAAATCAGCTGGGGGTAATACCTAAAATTGGGCTAACATAGGCACTGTTATTGATACAGTTCACGCATGTGCACCGCAATAAATCAGAAACACACACACACACACGCGGGTTTGTTGATGGACGCGTACACTTGTTAATGCTGATGGTAAGGAATTACAGTTGAAACATCTCAAACTGAGTAGTATCACTGAGAAAAGTCCTGCTCAAGGTTCAGGTTGAATAACTAGTTCTTCCAATGTTTCATCATCGATTCAGACTCGCGCTGGGAGTGGTGTAAAAACAACATGATAGTTACTGTCTTTACAGTGTGTACAATCGCTGAGCTTTAGGAAGCCTCCGGGAGCTGGAGTTCAGTTATGGTAATGGACGTTTGTTTCCAAAATACGTGCTGTACTTTTTCCTGTTCTTCTCGGGTCTGTTCGCACAGAACAGTTGTGCCTTTACATCGTACACCCGCGCTGAGCTTTTGGATATTGGTTTGCGAATTTCCGACAGTTTTATGGACAATCTACAACTCCTTCCTGAGATCGCTAAGACACCGGTGACTCTGCACTCTACCCGGCCGGGCGGAAGTGCACGCAGACGGCGGCGTGATCGTAAACAAAGGCGGGGGAGACGTGGAGGAACGCGTGCTAAGCTAACGCTTACTCCTCATCGGCTCTCTTTACCCAGCATTTTCCTTGCCAATGTACGGTCGCTAGTGAACAAAATGGAGGAGATTCGACTCAGCATCACACACAGTAAGAAACTTTTGAACTGTAACGTCCTAATATTCACGGAAACCTGGTTAAACAGCGGAATACCGGACACCGCTATCGAGCTAGCGGGACGCCACACACTCCGGGCGGATAGAACATTAGATGGCTCTGGGAAGAGCAGAGGGGGTGGATTGTGCATTTATATTAACAAAGCTTGGTGCACAAACTCTGCTATTGTTGGGAGTCATTGTTCAGCTAACCTGGAGTTTCTCATGGTTAAATGTAGACCGTTTTATCTACCCCGGGAGTTCACCTCCACTATTATCACAGCAGCCTATATTCCACCCGATGCTGATGCCAAGCTTGCTATGAAAGAACTTCACGCAGCCATCAGTAAACAACAGACTGATCACCCGGAAGCTGCGTTTATTGTTGCAGGTGACTTTAATCACTCAAACTTAAAGTCAGTGCTACCCAAGTTTCACCAGCATGTTTCCTGCCACACCAGAGGAAACAAAACCTTAGACCATGTTTACACAAACATGGCCGGAGCTTACGTTGCGACACCCCTCCCCCACCTGGGACAGTCAGATCACCTCTCTTTGTTTCTCAGACCCAAATATTCACCCCTCATCAACCGCGTGAAGCCATCAATGAAAACCATCAAGGTGTGGCCTGCGGGGGCAGACTCCACACTCCAGGAAAGGTTTCTACACACAGACTGGAGTATGTTTGCTTCTCAAGCCACCAGTGGCGCTCACACGGACATTGACTCCTACACCTCCTCAGTATTGGATCATATCAATACCACCATCGACAGTGTTACAACCCAGAAACAGATCACCACATACCCAAATCAGAAGCCTTGGATGAACAGGGAAGTACGACTCCTGCTGAAGTCACGCAATACTGCCTTCAGATCAGGAGATGCACAAGCCTACAGCGCATCCAGGGCAAACCTGAAGAGGGGCATCAAAAAGGCCAAGCACTGCTACAAGCTTAAGATTGAGGGTCACTTTTCCAACTCTGACCCTCGACGCATGTGGCAGGGCATCCAGGCCATCAGTGACTACAAACCCCCCCACTCCACCCCCGCAGCCACTGATGTCAACTTCCTGAATGAGCTAAATTACTTTTATGCTCGTTTTGAAAGAGACAACAGAGAAACTGCCACCAAGCTCAAACCCTCAGCTGACCACCCACCAATCACACTCTCCTCCACAGATGTCTGCAAGTCACTGAGCCGGATCAGCGCACACAAGGCTGCTGGACCAGACAACATCCCTGGTCGTGTTCTCAGGGCATGTGCGGAGCAGCTCGCTGGGGTTTTTACAGACATTTTCAACCTGTCTCTCGCCCAAGCAGCTGTACCTTCATGCTTTAAACGCACTTCCATTGTGCCAGTGCCGAAACACTCCAGCCCGAGGTGCCCTAATGACTACCGCCCTGTAGCACTCACACCCATCATTATGAAGTGCTTTGAGCGGCTGGTCCTGGAACACCTAAAAGACTCTATACCATCCACATTGGACTCACACCAGTTTGCCTACCGCAGCAATAGGAGCACAGAGGATGCCGTTTCCATGGCACTGCACTCTGTGCTCACCCATCTGGACAGTAAAAACACTTATGCACGCATGCTGTTTGTTGACTTCAGCTCAGCATTCAACACTGTCATCCCATCCAAGTTAATAGCCAAACTTGGAGACCTGGGCATCAACACTTCAATGTGCAACTGGATTTTGGACTTCCTAACTGACAGACCCCAGAATGTTCGATCAGGATCCACCTGCTCCACATCCATCACTCTTAACACTGGTGTACCACAGGGCTGTGTGCTAAGTCCGTTTCTCTACTCCCTCTTCACCTCCGACTGCAAGCCTGTGTATGGAACTAATTCCATCGTCAAGTTTGCGGACGACACTACGGTGATTGGTCTCATCAGCAACAACGATGAGACTGCCTACAGGGAGGAGATCCAGCACCTGGCCACATGGTGCGCTGATAATAACCTGCTCCTCAACACCACCAAAACGAAGGAGCTCATCGTGGACTTCAGGAAGGAGTCAAGAGGCACACACGACACCATCCACATCAATGGAATGGCTGTTGAGCGTGTCTCCAGTTTCAAGTTCCTGGGGACCCACATCTCGGCGGACATGTCGTGGACGACCAACACCTCCAGCCTGGTCAAGAAGGCTCACCAGCGCCTCTTCTTCCTGAGGACACTGAGGAAGAATCAGCTCTCCTCGGCTATCCTGGTGAACTTCTATCGCTGCGCAATAGAAAGCATCCTGACCAACTGTGTGGCAGTGTGGTATGGGAGCTGCTCTGTTGCGGAGCGCAAGGCACTGCAGCGGGTGGTGAAAACTGCCCAGCGCATCACAGGGACTCCACTGCCTGCCATCGAACACATCCAGAGGAAACGCTGCCTGCATCGAGCTCGCAGCATCCTCAAGGACTCCTCTCACCCAGCCCACAGACTGTTTTCTCTCCTGCCCTCCGGCAGGCGTTTCAGGATCCACCGGACCAGGACCAGCAGACTAAAGAACAGTTTTTTCCCCAGAGCTGTCTCTTTATTGAACTCAAACCCCCGTTGATCCACTTCCCTCATAAACTGATAACTCTCCTACCTCACATCTGCCTTCACTTTGTTATTTGCACTACTGACTGTTTATTACAGTAACAACTGTTTACTTATGCATTCTGCACCACCATACCGTAACTGGATTATGCTCATCTGCACTGCCGACTGTATTTACAGTAACAATGTTTACATTTGCATTTTGCACCGTACTTCTAACTGGAATATGCAACCACTTTCCACTGCACTTTTACACTTTCTTTCGGATAGCTCTGTCCATAATTTATTGTACTAACTTAATCCACTGCTATATTCCTCATATTAGCCTAACATATTATTGTATACCTCTAACTGTAAAATTCTGTTCAAGTAATAACCGTCTGTATATTTATTCATAGTACATATTCACCTGTAAATTCTGTTTATAGTAATAGCCATCTGTATATTTATTCACTGTATATATTCATCTGTAAATTCAGTTCTACTTATAGTAATAACCATCTCTCTACTTATACATATTTATATATATTCAGAACATTTTTATGTCCTGCACTTACGCAACCATTGTATATATCCTGCACTTGCTGCTATTGCACTTCTGGTTAGACCTAAACTGCATTTCGTTGCCTTGTACTTGTACTTGTGTAATGACAATAAAGTTGAATCTAATCTAATCTGTATGCGTTAGACCAATCACAACAGACTGGGCCATCTGACCATTCAGAGCAGAGTAGGCTCGTGGAAAGGAGGGATTTAGAGAGTCCACTGGCCAAAGGTTGCAGCCCAAAAAAAAAAAATTGCTCCAATGCACAGATTTCAAATTGCATATTTTTTCTAATGCTGCCTTTTGTGTTCTTTGTATTATAGTACAAAATAATATTATAGTAATATTATAATACAAAATAGTATGTCCCACGGACAAGTGCACACTTCAAGTGCACTTAGAGCGTGTCGAAATACACTTTTGCTAGTTTAACGATGAGAAAAACATTCTCACGCCAGGCGCATGGTCCAAAAGGGTTGACCTAGTCTCTTAATGAGTCATGGGTGTGTTTTGGGCGTAACATGCAATAAACCAATCAGTCTCATCTCAAATTCCCTTTAAAAGCCAGTTGTGCTTGGATTCGCTATTATTTACATGGAGGAATTCGCGAGCAGAAAGATTCTCCAGAGAGGAATCCTTTTATTTTTAATATTTAAAAATGTTTGTGTGCTGCTGCGTGTCCCTGTGTGTGTAATAAAAAAAGTGTACGCACGTTGTGCACCCGCCTATAGGCACACGTTAAGGCCTGGGTATACTTCGGCCGTCCGCGTTCGTGCAACGCCCGCATGACGTAATTTTCGTCATTCGGAGGGCTCGCGGCCGGCCGCACACCGAGTCCGTGTACAACAGCGCATGCGCCAGCAGTACAGAAGAGTCCACTAGGTGGCAATACGCACAGTATTGAGCACAGTGTTCAGCCGTCGAAGAAGAGTGTGCAAAGACCGGTTCAAAAACAACACGCTTGAAAAAAAGAGAGAATTTTTGATTCTTCAGTGTTTCTTCCAAACTATGTTGCAATGGTGGATGCACTACAGTTCTTCTCCAATCATGCCCAGCGAATGTCCCGTTGATGACAGGACTCAGTGCTGCCCTCCGATGTCTGGTAGAGCATAGAAAAAAAATGTACCGCGCATGTGTCGAACGCAATCATCCGCGCGCATCTGTTGTGTAGTATACTTTGAAAGACGCGCGGACAGGGCTGCGCGCGTGACGCGTCCGGGCGCGGTAAGTGAAGTATACCCAGGGCTTTACTAACGTGCCCTTTAAATAACAAAAAATATTGCGCCATTGACTAGACCAGGTTTTTGTTGGTCAATGGCGCAGTCGTTTTCAGTTGTCTCAAAATAGTAATGCGCCAACAATGCACCTGAACACACCTCGTTTTCAGACCAGCATGCCCATGGGCGAACAGATGGGCGCGAGTGCATTTGATATTTAAACAACATGGCACTGGACATGAAAATGATAACTGCGTCAGGCTGAAACTAGCAAAAAACACTTGCGTCGCGCCTGGTGTCGCATTGCGCCGGGTGTATGATAGAGCCCTTACACTCAGTTTGGGGTAACAGTTTCCCCCCAGTAAGTCTGTGGGAATATAATTATCAGTTTATCTGTATCGGGCAGAATTATAATATCAGCAAGTTGTTAAATTATCTGTTTTACCACATTTGTGTAAATTAAAAGGTAACACTTTATGTGCCATTTTTACACATCTTGCATGTATTTATAGGCAAAACAGTAAATTATGCATAATTACATGCAACCAACCCTAAATCTAAACCAAAATTGTATATTAAGTACAAGTCGTTAATTAATATTTCTCCATAATTGTATAATCACACTGTAACAAGGATATCTTAAAAACATTGTTAGATGAACAAAAGTATGGGATTCAGATACAGCAACTGTCAGTGTGAACATCCCATAATTCTCCAGAAGGCTACAGCTGCACTCGTGGAAGACTGTAAGGGAAGCGCCTCACAGGTGGTGCAGTCTGCACATCATTTACGCTCCTACAGTATTTAGCCGACCAATTAGACGCACACAAACCTGCTATTTTCTTAGTGTTTCATTGCTGACTGTAAAGCATGTAACTAACAGAAACAATACCGTCAGTTAGCAAATTCAATCCATCTTCATTGAAATGGGTTTAGGAGGGCTTACATATTCTACAGAGGAATTAAAGCCGAGATAAGCAGGGCTGCCTTCTCTCTCAGAGGCATCTGCGGCATAAAACATCAAACACCGGCTGAAAATAAAGCACTCTGCTCCCTGCCAGAGTACAGAGTGCCCACCCAGTAGATATGACAGAATTATGAGTGAGGAGATGGGATTCTGTGACAGTAACCCTTTAACAAGGTATATGCCTGCCTGCAGATGTCGGACGGGTCCACGTGCTACCTGGCCAACCAGAGCGGGCGATCAGCATGGGTCTGCTCACCCAAAGGTTCTGCCTGCATCACTGTTATCAGCCTGCTCAGCCTGCCTCCGTTATGGATATGAGCATCTAATCCTGCTTTCTCCAGCTCGTCTGAATGAAGAAGGTGGTGAATAATAGCTATTAGTCTCCACAAGCAATCGCAGAAGACACAGCTGCCACAGTAATTCTCCCACAAGACTTCCCACGCAGACACACATCCATGCACTGTTCATTTTTTACAGTGTTTTGTTTTAGCTCTAGTTTTTGTGTTTTGAAGAAAATCATTTATATACAATAATAAAATACAAAGTCTTTGAGAAAACTACTATACTTCTGAAATACTATTTATAATAAATTTATTCTTCATGCTATAGACACAACCTTACAGGCAAAGTATGAGCCAAAGGGTAGGGACACTTCATTTTTGAAAAATCAGTGGCAAAAAATGTATATTGAAATGATATTTTAAATTATATGGTAACAATTTACAACAACTGTAGTTGGTTACATAAGGAAACATGAAAATAATAAAAATAGTAATTTAGCATTTAGTAATCTTAATTAAATGTTAATGTCAGCAATTGCAAAAACTTTATTAAAAAAAAGTTGTATGCATTATTATTATTTAAGCTAACATGAACTATGACTAGTTGTATTTTTGGTAACACTTTATTTTAAAGTGTCCTTCTTACACATATTGCATGCACTTGCCATAGTAATAACAGTAAATTATGCATAATGACATGCAACTAACCCTCAACTAAATCCTAATCCTACCATAACCCTATAGTAAGTACATGTACTTAATTAATATTAGTCAGTACTTAAATATATAATTACACTGTAACAATGACACCTTAAAATAAAGTGTAACCATATTTGTATTAACTAACATTAATTAAGATCAACGACAACAAATGTATTGCTCATTGTTAGTTAACAACATTAACAAATGGGAACTTATTGTAAAAAAAGTTATCAATTATATCATAAAATATAGCATATTAATATTATAATATACAATAATTATATCATAAATTACATCTGATAACTATAATAACAAACAATTTGATATAAATAGAATTATATTTATATCAAATGTTATCATCTTTTTAAAAATATAATTATTATATGATGGATTTTCATAGTTTACTATTAAAAGTCTGAATCTGGGGTAACTTTAAACACCAAATATTTTTTTTTGTATGTTTTAAAGTGATCATCCAAAGATTTGTATTTTATTTTAATTTAATTACATTTATTTTTATTTTTAATGAAAATAAATAAATAAATAAAATTCAGCAAATAAAAGTGCTAGAGGTTTAAATTTTTTTTTTTTTTGATGTCTAAGTGAGTTTAGTTTCCTGGTGTTTAGCTGTTTTTGAGACTCTTAGCATGCTTGAAATTGCATGAAACTCGACACACACATCAGAGATGTCAGTCAGTAGACATGGGCAAAGCCTCAGAAACGGGCGTGGTGGAGGGGCTCTATAGTGCCATCTTTTGTCAAAAGTGGGGGGGTTAGTTTTATCTGCAGTCACCAAACTCTGTATATATATATATATAGTTCTCTTCGAGCCGGACAACTTTCTAATTTACAGTCATTAGCTCCGACCAACAGGAAGTCAGATATTTTGGTTTGAATGTGAGTTTTTGGATAAATCAGGCTCTGAGTTTTTACGTCTCCTCGTAGGCGATTTATTAAATCTCCACCAAACTCAGTCAACATGAAACAAAGATACGGAAGATGCTCAAAAAGCTCAATAGCCATTATTTGTTGTTTTTTCTTCTGAACACATTGTTAATAACTTAATGTTAAGCATGTTCTCTTTTTTCTATTTATTAAAATGATCTATTTCGTCATGATGCTTCTTTTGGGCTTATCTTCATTATTGCTGACAAAATCAAAAACCTCATTTTGAGTCAGTAATTTTTATGAGATAAACATAACAGATGATACGAAACGAAAATGCTAATATGGATATTTAAATGTCAAAACAATAAAGAGAAGGTCGTTTTCCCCTAGTAACAGAGCGCTGCAAACGAATGCTGCTGCGCGAGTGTACAGTATTTGCAGATACAAGCTGTATATATGTATGAGGGTGCGTGCATATGAAAATGATTAGTCTATTCTTTTCAAGCTGACAAACCATGAAATAGAAGTAGCCCGATCTCATTTCCTTTGCATAATGGAGTTTGGGCAATGTTGAAACATGTAAGATAAATGATCTACTGCTGTGTTGAAAGCTCCTGGAGGCATGAAAGCTCCACCGTGTCCAACTCTGGTGAGGTCCCTCATTTCTGAACAGGCCAAACGCTGCACATTCTTCACATTACCTAGACATACAGTGTTATTAGCAAGCTTTCTTGTTGTGCCTAGGATAGAGGTCAATAATTAGAAGACCACAGATGACATCCTTTCAGACCACCTTTTTTTAAAAAAGTTTAACACTTTAAAAATATTTTAAAATGCAATTAACGCATCTTCCTTTGGCTTTGCTACAGTATATGATCATGCTATCATTTATTCAAGTGCCATTAAACCACTCAAGCGCGATAAGATGCAAAAAAAGAACTCAAATATGTACTGGCTGTGAACAAACATTTATATTTCTTATTAATCTCAGTCCTTGATAGATAAAATATTATTGGTAAACGTATATTTTGACAAACAAAGAGCATATTGTTTAGTTGTTAAAAAAAAGACCACTCTCTTGTACAGAAATCAAAACCAAACAGACCACAACATGTCAATAATTAAATGGTGGCTGACTGGCCTATAATGAGCTTTAATTGGACCCAGGCAATGACCGATGGGTTGTTTTATAAGCAAGGAGGGTAAAATCTCCAGAGTTGTTGATATGAGCCGTGTAAGTGTAGTTCGTCTTTGCCTGGAGACTCCAGGCCCGAGGCAACTGTCAAGTCGACTCTAACTGCGAGTCTGCACACTGACATGACAGCACCTCCAGAGCGCCCTCGGCTCACCATGCTCAGACGACGTGTGTTTGTGGAAAAAGTACGAAGGTAGAGTCCGCTAATGTGCACAGAATCTGTGTAGTGCCCGTCTGCTTGCTGGCTTGTTAAAATGTGTTTCAGTTGAAGTTATGCAAATAAGAAAATGAACTCTAGATAGTTACATTTAAAGGGTTTGCTCACCCTCAAAACAGTTAAATTCTGTCTTACACACAGACAGCTCATGATCTGGTGTTTCCACAGTATTTTTTTCTCTACTATGGAAGTTGTGACAGATATTTCACTGTTACAAAGTCAATGGCTAACGTCAATTGTCTGGTTACAAACATTCTTCAAAATATCTTCTTTTGTGTTCAACAGAAGAAGAAAAAAAAACTCATACAAGTTTGGAACAACTTAAGGGTGAGTAAGTTATGACAATTTTCTCTTTTGGGTGAACTATCCCTTTAAGCTTTCCTCATAGTTTCCAACATTTTTGTGGACGTATGATCACAGCATTTCAGTGGCTTTGTAATGAGATGGGTTTGTAAACCTCTTCTTACAGAAACAGTTTTAAACCAAAATAAAAGCTTTTGCAAGTGAAGAAATCAAGACAGTATTCTAATTTTACTCTTCAATTTGTTCATTGAAAAGGGATTGGAGGACTTGATGCATTTAACTTTAAAATATACAACATTTCTTCCAAGGTCAAGCCCCATACAATCCCACGTGAACCCCTGGCTAGTGTGGAAATACTTTGAATATTGAAGAAAAAAAATTTAACATATGGTTGTCCTGGATATCCAATTTGCACAAAATGTGTATGCAAATGAGGAAACGCATAGAATATGTCCGGGAACACCATCCCTCTGTGCAGATAAAGGTATGTTTATAACTTAAGGCCGAATGATTTCTGGGATGCAGAGGGAATCCGGGAATCCAGTCGTGAAAATTGAATTTACAGTATAACGCAGATGTGACACGCAAACAGACGGATGAATGAATAACTCGAAAGTAGAGCTGTACAATAAATCAAATCGCGACATGGTCTGTGAATATTAAAGCGCAAAACACTGCTATATAAATATATGATCTGCTTGTTCTGTCTCCATGTGAATGAGCAGCGCAGTTCCGTCTACTACATACTCAAGCACGCATGATGCTCACGGTGTTTTTAACAACCATAAAAAACCATTGTTCTCAAAAACCATATTTGGATATGAACAAATGAAACTTTCCAGAGCTAATCATCATTTGATTTGAATAAAAACCATTGTCAAATACACTCTGAAAAAGGTCTACACTACAACCCGTCAAAACAAAAGTTTGGTTTAACTAAAAGAAATGACATATAATGATATATTACTATTGTAGGCCTATAATAGAATGTACTTGTCAAAATAATAATACTATTAATAATAATAATAATAATAATAATAATAATAATAATAACAAGAACAATAATAATAATACATAATTTAAACATTATTTAAGAATATTTTTTTTTAATTTAGTAAATCTCAGTTTTGCAGCACTTTGCCAAAAAATAAAAGGATAAAAGTTTGTTACATTTTATTTGATTGCCACCGTTTGATCATATATTTGTATTAAAGGTCCCATGGCATGAAATTTTCATTTTATGAGGTATTTCAACATTAATATGAGTTCCCCTAGCCTGAATATTGTCCCCAAGTGGATAGAAATGTTGATCGGTGTAAACCCGAGTTCTGGCTGTCTTTCTCTGCCTTTGAGAAAATGACAGGCCAGACGAGCCAATCCTGAAGTCTCCTGGTTTGACGTCCAAGCAGGAACGGTTTCCTCCCTTTCCTCCGCCCAGAGAATCTGGCACGCCCATGCAAGCGCCCGAGAGATCATTGCTTGTGAACGAGTGAACGCTGGCAGTTTCTCAGTGTTTGGATGTACAAATGAAAACAGAAGTCATTTTTTCAGTTCCTTCTGATCTGTGATCAGTGATTTCTGATGTGTAGCTAATTATTTATTATTAGTGCACACACTGCGGCTTCTCTCTCTCCAGACAGAACGGTGTTTTCGTGTTTTCTATCTTGTGAGTCAGTGTTTTTGTACGTCCTCGTCACGTCTATCTGTTCTTAAATGTGCATACAGTCGTTTCTGCTCAACATCGGCAGAGCCACATCTTTAGAGATAAACCTCACGCACGCCGAAGCTCGGCCTTCAACATCCCCGACCCCCAGTACTGCATCTGGCCCACAGCGGAGGCACCAAACGCAGCGCGAGATTAAGCAGAAGGGGGGTAAGCGTGAGGGTATCCGGCTAGGCTAGCCAGCTTTCCCCACAATAAACTGGATTACATTCGATTACTGCTGTTGTGTCTTTGTTTGCGCTGTGTAAGTTACTCAATGCGCGTCACTGACGCTTTTCATATGATTGGAACATATCTAGAAATAATGCTTTAATCAAACTTACTAACTCGTTCATCTCGCTGTAATGGTACATTGCATGTGTTACAAAGTTGGTAGAATAATGATGAAGACGGGCTTGGCGTGACTGGGACTCGTGTTTATTCAGAACTCTCAGATACAAACACAATAAACTCGCGCTGACAGACAGCGCTCTCACAACTCAGTAGTTACTTTAAATAACTTTGTTAGCAATCGCTCCGTCTCCGTGATGTCCGGTTTGCGACCGAATCATTCTTTTGAATCGGTTCTTTTTAGTGAACCGAACCAGTTCACCAAATCGGACTGAATCGTTCTAAACGGTTCGCGTCTCGAGTCAGCGCTGATCCATAATTTACTAAAGTTACTAACTTTCTGACATGAGTGACAGTCCCTCCGACTAGAAATAGACTAATAACCTGAAGTATATTCTAGTAACTACAACAGTTCACCCTGAACTGAGACATGCTGAGAGAACCGATGTGAAGTGAACTCAGGTCCATCCGTCTCTCTGGCAGCAGCTCGTGCGTCGTAGACCTCGTTAAACCACGCCCCCTCCGCTCATTTCAAATGCAAAGATGTCAGCCAATCACAACAGTGGGCGTTTTTACTGAAGTCTCACAGCAGACACGCCTCTTGAAACAGGGCAGTCAGCCACAGGGCAAACAGCAGTATAGAAAAAATGCCTTTTATTTCTAAATTATGACATTTTATGATGTAAAAATCATACTAACAATATGAGTACACCTCAGGAAACACAATAAAATAATAGAAAAATGCCATGCCATGGGACCTTTAAATAAAAAGAAAAATGTCATAGGACTCTATTCTTAAACATTTTAATAAATTAATTATAAAAATAAATTGCTAATCTAATTCATAATCATTAATTGAATTTAGCTGATTAGACTGTTTTGTTTATTAAAATTTCAATAAAACATAACACATGGTTTCAAGGTTGTTATAATAAAGCATTTGTTCAACCAAAAAAAAACTGTTTTCATTCATTTAACGGCCATTTTAACTGATGATAATAATAACTATAATAATTTAATAATACAGTTTATGTATTAAATAATTGTTTAATACCGTGATGCTGTGAAACTCATGTTTTCTGAGAATCGTTATATTGTGAAAATCTCATTCTATTACAACCCTACACGGGAGAGTCCCCCACCCCCGTTGTTTTAAAAAAACTCAGTAACTTTTACTCTGAGTACATTTTAAATGAACTACTTTTCACTTTTACTTGTGTAGATTTTTAGACAGGTAATTTTACTTGTACTTAAGTAAAAATTTAATTTAAGTAATATTACTTTTACTTGAGTAATGAAATGTTCTACTAAACATGAGAGTTTCCAACTCTGTATATGCCTCAGGTTTTACATCCATTATCGCTCTGTCACCGACTAGGGACAACATTTCTATGCCAGACACATTTTGGATGAAATGTGAAATTCATTAAATGAATACATTATTGGCATTCCCAGTTCCTTTTTTCATCGTTCAATAATATATATTCGCAGTTCACACTCTGGAAGGGTTCGCTGAGTGAAACGGAGCTGGGTTTTAACTCGGTTTGATAAGTTAATAACAAACGTGTAAACTTTATTTGGATTCCCTGTCACACGTACCTAGCAGCTGCACAGCTGAAGGAGAGTTAATAGTGTTTGGTGAGCCCATGGTTTGCCACGTTCCCGTGGTCTCTGACACCAATTTCCCGTGGCATGTACGTAAATACATACACAAACACCCAAGCTCGGCGGGGAGCTCCCATACATTTGAACAGCATGCTAATGGTCTGTCATCTCCACAACTGAAATATTTAAACTGGATCTACTGAGCCTGTGGAGCCTGCAGAGGTGATATGACATGAGCGAATGGGTCGCTCATCACTGACTTCCATAAATACACTGAACAAATCCATGAATAAATAAGTACATGTTAGGATTGGGAAGTATGACGACGTAAACAGCGCGATGCTGGAAAAATCCACATGGATTATCAATGAGCAGGACTGTGTTACACTTTTTACATGCTATTTGAAAGCAATGAAGAAACATGGAATATAGAAATACAGAATAGGACGTGTCCCAAAAGAGTAAAAAATCTGTTATTATGAGATGCTTGCACAATGAAATGCAGATTACACAAAGAATATGCATTAAAATATGTATACTGAGTCCACAATGATGATCTACAATTTGAAATGCAATTTAAACCTAGTATTAATCAGGTTTATTATCGTTAAATCAAACTAAATCTATTAAAAACATATCTGTTCTGCTAAATTAAAATATAAATATTAGTTACTTTTTATTTGAACTAAACAAAACAAAAAATCTAAATTTAGCAAAATAGTTCACTGGAAATAAATAAAAACTAAATAATACTGAAATAAAAATAAATTGAACCTGAATAGCATTATTAATAAATAAATAAAATGACAAAAGCACATCAAATTACTAAACAATAAACTAAAACTAACACAAAAACCCAAAATAAAAGCGAATTCATAATATTAATAAAATATAATTAGTAAAATGACAACTAAAACACTGCTATAAATAAAACAAAACTACATAAAAATTAAGAAATATGTATTTATTTTATTTTATTTAAATTGTATGTCAATAACAACCTTTCCAAATAAATAAATAAAGAATTTTCACTAGTAGTTTAAGACTTTTGGACCCCACTATACCCCATTTAATTTCTTGCAAAAATAAGTATATTGTGATTTATACAGTTACCATGATATAAAACTAGTTCTACAGTGATATAAGATTACCGTCCACCCCTAGTACATATTCATCTCCAAGCGTTGCACAGCAATAACATTCACCACCAGTATGATGACGACAGAGGTGCAAACTGTGCCGTAATCAATCCCTTAAATGTAAATGTAATCAAGCCGGGAATGGACAACACGTATGAGTTAAACCTAGATAAAATGCTTGGCTGATTTTATGCTACCATACTCATTTTAAAAATGCAGCATTTCGTAGCCAGTGACAGCAATCAAAATTCCAATCAGGTTGACGGAAATGAAAATGATTTGTGGATCGCCCTTCGCTTTGAATGTTTAAAGAAATCCCAAAAACACTTTTGTGATAATTTCCCCCCCTCTCCATCACCGCATGAACGTGTCCACTCTGCCAGCTGATAAAGCTTTCATTCCATTTTCAGACTCCGATAATCCCAACAAGAAAGGATTCTCACAAACATCTGTATGCATATGATGAATTCCAATAGCCAGACGTCCTAGTTGCTAGCATATAAATATATGTTTCCCACATACTTGAAAACCTCAAAAGAGAATATTATGGATGTGCTAAACTAGATACAGTATTTTCAGCTTGAGACACATTTTGAAAAGTTTGAGAGAATTGCATTGGCAAAGACGACCAAAGACCTCAATCTGTTGAGTACAAATACCAACGACTGCACAGCTCTTCAGTATGAATAATGAATAGTCTAGTAGTGCAATAAAAGGTTATTGATATTTAGTCTACGTTTCCGTAAAAATTCGAGCTACAGATTATGTAAAATAATGGGAACATTGCTCACAGCTGGTTATTTGAAGTCAGACAGTAACTGTCTTGAAATGTATTGTTGAAGGAAATGAATGTTACAACAGCGCTGCTTTGATGAGTATAGAAGCTGTGCTTTAATGGTGGGAAATTTAGAGAATTTTAGAGTTTTACCATGCTGACAAGTCACTGTTAGCAAGATGAAGCACAGCATGCTAATGCTGTCAGCAAGATAAATTCATTTGACAAATGTAGTCTCTAAATTAACCCCTCAAAACGAACCACCTCTAAAACAAAAATTAGATAAGCTAATTGCCCTGACCCAAACTATCTAGAAAAAGTAAAAACTAACAAATAGAAATTAAATAACTGCATGGACTTGCAGAAGATTCAGTCAATGCACTGAACCGCATGAACCTACATATCTATATCTGATCAGAACAGGAAACTCAGTCTATTGAACAGCAAATTAAAAGACTAAACTGGGAAACATGTTGGACGGCAGTAGCCAAAACAAACCGTAAAAGGTTCTCGCAGTGCACAAACTGCACATGAAAATGATTTTGAATTAAATGTGGCTAAGCTGCAGGGTGCCTTAGGTCACTCGCATTTGTATTGTGATTAGCCACTGGTGCAACTGATTAATGGTGATGTTCATAAGTTGCCATCTAATGATGGCATCTCATTATTTACAGAGGCGCAACAAGGTTAATCAGAGTCCTCACGCATCCCTAATTGGGGAAGACAATATTGATTTGAACAATGGGTGATTTGTCCAGACTTTCAATGCAAAGAAAGCAAGTCAATAATTGGTAATACTTATTCGGAATTCATGAATGCTCCTGTGCACATCACATCAGGGTTATTATAGTTAATTAAAAAAAAATTAAAAAGCTGAAATAAAATATAAATATTAGATGAAAAACTTAAATAGAAAAAAAATATGGAAAAGTGACCTTGGCAACTATGTGAAAGTTGAAGCTCTAAAATTAACTTAAATAAATAAAAACAAAAACTGAATTAAAGCCACAATATGTAATTCTTCACCGCTAGAGGTCGCTTATTCAAAACAAAGGCGTAGCTTGATAATGCCTGGTTTTCGCAGAGCTTTTATTATGCGGCAGACGACCGCTTTTGCTTTTTCCAGTCATGTTTAATCATATTAGATACATTATTTGAAAGCTATGTTATAATGCTACTCTTTGCGTTCCCTTGGTGGCTATATGAGACACTTGTTCACACTTCAGCAATATAGATCGATATTAGGCATGGTAAATCATGAAAACGAGTTTTAAACAATAAGACTAAATGTGTTAAGCGATATAACAATCATTAGCTTTCTGGCGATTAATGTTTGCAAACAGTTGCTCACCTGTCCAATAAATCACATAATAGGTGGTGGATGAGGAGATTCCCCCTTTCTATATCTACAGTGATTTGAGTGCCTAGAAGAGCGCTATATCAACAAATTATTAATTATTAGTATAATATATTCAAGCATATTTGGTGCTTCCATGGTTTCTAAAAATAAAACTGGAAATCGAGGGTAACGCGGGTATGATGTCATTGACAGCCGATGCACGGACATGGTCCGTATCCTGGTTAAAATGGCTTATTTCTCTGGATTAAATCATTCTTGGCAACATTTGGTATAATGTAAGTACACAAGTCAACTAAATATATAACATTGTTCTAGTGGTTTTTGGATATTTTAATAAAAAAAAATCTTACATATTGTGCATTTAAAACTAAAACTAAAATGATTGTTAATATATAAAATTACTAATGAATAATAAATTACAAAAGCACATAAAATAAAAAATATTGTAATTAAAATTTTAAAATAAAATCTACTCATTTTGATAAAAATAGTACCACATTCAAAGTATGGCGTGTGTGTAGTCATCAGCTTGATTGGGGATTCTTATACTCAACATAATTAATAATGTAAATTATTGAATAAACAGACATCATACAGAAAATCTCTCTCACTCTTTTGAGGAAGACCAAAGTAGAAGTTTAACAATGCGTGCCGCTCTTTTCTGTGCAATTACAACGGGAACTAAAGCTTGAAAGCTTAAAAAAAAAAAGTTTGCAAAAGTGGTCAGTGAATAATTTAGACCGGTTTTGTGAGCTGAATCTTTGAAAAGTTTCTTAAAAGAACGCAATTTATGAGCCAGACTTTCCTACCTCTCTCATGAACATGGCAAGGATGAATAAAATGAATAATATAATATTTCACATCGTTTTATGATACTTTTATGGTGCTTTTGTCCTTTTTAAAGCTTGAAAAGTACATTCATTGGAATGACATGAGGGTGAGTAAAATTAATACTGATTATTAGATTTTGGCTGAAAAATCCCTTTAAGAAACCTGGACATCCTGTAAGCTTCACCTACCACAAGATCGGGGTCCTGCATGAGACTGAGGATGACCTCGTAGAGCAGGGGACGCAGATCCGGCTTGAACTTGACCGCAATCCATTGTCCAATCAGCCAGATCACCCGCCTTCTGATCAACTTGTACCTAAAAAGCAAAATGAGCCAAATCAGCATTCCCTGTGCACTGTGCGGTTAATGGCTTAACATCTTTTAAGGTAAGGTTCTGGATTGCAGGTGTAAGACACAATAGGGAGATGATGTCCTGAAATCGTCTTTTACTCTTCTACTCTTGTACCCAACACTTCTCATATGCATGAATACAGCACAACTTAAAGTTTTCTGTTCCCAGGAGGAAAATTACATAAGGTTTGTATTCAAAAGGCAAAAACTTTCTTTGCAGTAACTCGATGTTCAAAAATAAAATAAAACAGCGGGCTCATTTATAAAAATAAGCATATACTAACCCTAAATATCTGAAATATATCTTTATAATCTTAAAATCAGGCCAAATCAAACAATTGAATGCCCTCCACATACACAATGCCTACAGATATCGCTTTACGGTGGAATTAAACCATTAAAGTGCATTCAGAAATTTATTCAAGCTTTACAAAAGGCATATACAGTAGTGCAGCCAAGGGCAGCCTAATCAATGTTTAATTTTCATAATCAATGTTAGATTTATTCATTGGTCACAATGAGATGCACATCACTCAAGATCAAGATCTATATTCTCATTAAACCTTAAAGAGGTTTACGTTCTCTATAGAGTGTCCAGCTTATGGAACATACATGTGTGCATACTCGGAGCATACTGTATTTTTTTCTTGCTTTTTTTCTGCTCTCTCTGACACTTTAATCAATTCATTTTCATTGTTGCCCTCAACAAAAGGCGACTAAAGACTGAAGGACGAATTGCAAAATGTAGGTTAATAACTTTTAAATATGAGGTTGTTGCTTTCACCGATCTGTACATCGATTTATGTTTGTCAATAATTCTCACTCTCCTCGCTCCAAAATGTGCTAGACATCTTAGAGCTGGCTGTTATTTTTTAGGTCTCAGAATAACTTATCAATGTGTGCACATAAATAGTATAGAAATAAATAAATACAGAGGATATTCAAAATACTCAAGAAGTAATAAAAAAACAGTAAATATATCAAGAGTAATGTATGTAACTGCATTTTCCACTAAAAACCAGTCCAAATTTTGAACCGTTTTTGCAGGAATGGTTCTCAAAAGCAAAAGCAGGCATGACTCTGAGCCCCGGGGGTCTCTCAGGTCACTGGAGACAATAAAAGAGAGACTGGGAGAGATCATTTCAAGGCTTTTTTTTGAAGAAAATATCTCTAGAGAAACAGGCTGCGGTGCCACTGGCGTTGATAAAAAAGTTAGAGATCGTGCCAGGGGTTTAAGCTGCTTTCTTCTGCTTGCCAGTGAGCGACAGAGTAATTAGAACCGATGGTGATAAAAACTTCAGCATCGCACCCGAAACTAACACTACTAATATCACCAGCACCTCATTACATTAAATATAAAGGTCACTCCACAGAGATCGAATACATTAGCCAAGTTGCAAGTCATAATGAGTCCACTCAAAGGTAAACATTGTGTTTGCTCTACAACGAATCTGCTAAATGACACGTAACCAATGATTACTCTCAACGGCACACCGTGCAACATATAAATATGCAAATAAAGGTAAACAGGCCTGCTGCCGAAAGCACTTTAGCTTCTTGTACACTTAGTGTAAGGGGTCTCCAAAGAGATCCCCTTTTCCTTTGAAATCATTTTAATTTATTTTTAATAGGAATGTAATATGAAGTTTGGCAACAAGGTCATAAAGTAAATGGATACAGGAAAGGACGAGAGGGGTTGATCACACAATTAGCATTTAGCATTTAGCCCAGCATTTAAAACAACCTCTCACAATCCTGATTATTACAAAAATATAAAATTTTAATGTAACATACATGCATATATGTGTGTGTGTGTGTGTGTGTGTGTGTGCGCGCGCGCGCGCATACACACACACACGTACGTACATACATATGATTACATACATATGTCTCTTATGCTCACCAAGGACTGCATTTATTTGATTATAAATACAAAGAAAACCTGTAATATTGTGAAATATTATTAATTTTAAATAGCTGTCTTATATATTTTAATATATTTTAAAACATGCACCAGTCATGTGATGGCAAAGCTGAATTTCCAGAATCATTACTCCAGTGTCACATGATCCTTCAGAAATCATTCTAATACGCTGATTTGCTGCTCAAGAAACATTTATTATTATCAATTGTGAAAAATTGTAGGATTCTTTGATGAATAGAAAGCTCAAAGGAACACCATTTATCTGATATAGAAAGATTTTGTAACATTATACACTACCGTTCACAAGTTTAGCGTCAGTAAGATTTTTTTTCTTTTTTTGGAAAGAAATTAAATTTTATTTGTAAAAAAAAATGAATACTTTTATTCAGCAAGGCTGCATTAATCAAAAGTGATCAAAAGTGACGGTAAAGACATTTTTAATGTTACAAAAGATTATATTTCAGATAAATGCTGATCTTTTGAACTTTCTATACATCAAAGAATCCTGAAAAATGTACACAACTGTTTTCAACATTGATGATAATAATAATAATAATAATAATAAATGTTTCTTGAGTAGCAAATCAGAATATTAGAATGATTTCTGAAGGATCATGTGACACGATCATGTGAGTAATGATGCTGAAAATTCAGCTTTGCCAACTCAGGAATAAATTACATTTTAAACATTAAAAATCATACCGATCCCACTTTTGAACGGCAGTGTATATGTATGTGTGTGTATATATAATTTTACTAAATCTAATTTATGCATTCATTTATATTGAAATTAGCTTGACAACATGAAAAATTAACCCAATTCAGACCTTTATGTTGCAAATGAAATAATTCCTATAGGACACAAATTATACACGCAACACATCCAGAAGAAAATCCCCAGGCATAGGAACTTGCTAGCGTTGTTTGTTTGCTAATATGCAACATAAAGTTTGTGTGCATGCCTGAGGTAGAGTCTAAAAGTGGTTAATGAATCACCATGTCAGCTTCATGCAAGTTTTTGCCAAAGTTCTGTTCAAACTTTCAAAAAAATAAAATGTCAATCCCAAAAGTAAAGACTCAAGGGGTTTTCACAGCATGGTCCCCTAAGACAATCTTCATATTATTACTGTGAAAAACACATTTTACAAAAATGGAAAGAGGACCGAGTTCCTGCCATTGTACGATTGGTGAAAGGACTATTAAATGTATTAAATTCGAATTGAATTTTTGTGATTTAGTTATGACCTGCGTACATGTATGTATGTGCGGGTGTCAGGAAACTGCTATTCTGCTATTTAGTATTTGAATCACTTCAAGAGATAAAAAAAAAAGTAAATACATTCTCAGTAGGCCTGAAAGGTGCTGACCATAATACTCTGCCTCTATTCACAGTTAATGATTGATTTTAAGAGGGCCGCTGTCAAGTGGCTGCAGCTCAGACATGTCAAAACAGACTAAGGCGGGGACGTCACTCAAAGACTGCTGATAACCTCAGTCTGTGTCAAAAAGAAGGGTACGGAAGCGAATAAAGGAGACTGAATCTTGTGGGCTGTCTCTCTTAAGTTTGTAATGAACACTTGAGCATTGAAAAAATGAAAGTATCTGAACAGTAAGTTGTCATATACAACGACAATTAGGCCTCCAGCAGGGGGACTGGTAATGAAAACTTGTTTCAAGAACTCTATTACCGCTTTAAAATAGCCGAGTCATCATAATTGAGGACTACCATTCACATATACAAAACACAGCAACACTTCTTCAATTACACACCTCTAATGACCAACTAACAATTCAAATGAAGCAAACACGATGAGGAACAAAAGGAACCCAAAACAATTTCACTGTCGCTCTTTTGCTAATGTGCATACAGTATTATTTTAAGAGCATATGAATTATGCTAATGTGCATACAGTATCCAGTTTAAGAGCATATGAAGACCTTATATTTATAACTGAATATCCATGGTAGAGTTTTAGTTTGGAAAAACAGATCCAAAGCACGCAGATCAACGGCAAAACTATTTTTTGCTCTGGCACTCAAAAAGAAAAACCATAAAAGACAGCTTGAAACGTTACCACCTGTGTGGAAGTCTAGCATTAAAATTTGTACATTTTTTGGAGCCGTGGTGTGCCGACGTTTTCCTGTCTTTTAGAGTTGTAGTTTGGAGCAATCTGACACCCCAAACTTTTTGACTATCAGAATAAAATCTGGTAAAATCTTTATTCTTGCCAAGAATCACCCACTCAAACAATAAAATGCCGTCTGACCAAAATGCAGCCCATCCATCATAACCTCATCACAATTGTACAAACTCACCTTTCTGACATTACTGAACATACTAGCTCTATTGATATTAGGGATTTCTAATATTTGATTAGTTGTGGCACAGTTCGAGTGCAACCAGACTCAGGTTGAGGGTTCTCGGGTTCGGGACCTCAGTGCGCGCCAAGGTCCACATGACAGTTATACATTAGCAATGCATGTTTCATGTTTTTGGAAGTGAAAAAGAACAAGTCGTTGTGTAATTTACAGTGAAAAACCTTATATTGACATTCCCAGAATTCCCTGCGTGACACTTCACATTTGATGTGTTTTTGTTGAAATAACGGTTTCTAAGTTTTTCATTTAATGTTGTTAAATTAATGTTATTGCATTTTGTTACCATGATGGTGTTTCGTGTTTGTGTGAATGACACTGTGCACCTTCTATATATTAGTATTGTCCTCCTAAAAGCTGCTTGTGCTGAGCTTTGATTTATCATGCGACTCATCGCCACTGTGACTGGTGGTTGTCAGTATATCAAAAGGTACATAATGCCGAGTTCACACTGCCCGATTTTGACTCGCAGACAGGTTTTGGGAAATCGCCAACAAATGCCCGACATCATAGGCAAATCGGTGGTCATGCATGTGAGTGACAATCACGCAGTGTGAATTATCAAAGACGCGATCTGAGAGAATCACAGATGAGTCGCCGACGCCCGGGAGATATTTGGCATGCTAAATATCTGGACTTGTCGGCGATTCAAACTCCTGCTGTGTGAAATATGTTTTGACTGAAAAATACATCGGCGACGACCTACAGCCAATGAGAGAGCAAGATCAGGGAGGAGTTAAAGACCAGTATTTTAATAGATATATTTACAATTATATCAAACAGAAACAAAGCACAAACATTTGCTTGACCAGCCGCAACAGTAGCACATTGCAAAATTATTTATTTACCTCAAACTCTCAAATTGAACACACAATCCTTGCTCCCTGTGCCTCCCCAACCATTTCCTCCCCCATAATCTTTTTTCTTTTTCTCCTTTTCGCTGCAAATCAGCGCACCGACAATTTGGATCGCAAACTTTCTGCAGTTTATCATTTTTAATAACAATTCCAGTCTCGCACGAGAACTCCGGTCTGATGCACGTGGGATCTCGCATTGTTTACTTGTCACTTCTCACGTGTGTTTGGTTGTGAAACGAAGTTTGCGCAACGGAGAGAGTTGTCTGTGATTCCTCCTATTGTAAAGTCATGCAGTGTGAAACCTCCTGTCGCCGATTCATCGTGCAGTGTGAACACAGCAGTGACTGAATGCTACCCCAGGATAGTCAAGCAGTGTGAAAAAGAGCAGTGATCCGACGAGTTTGAACATCGTTCAGTCTGAACTCAGCATAACAGATATTAGTATTTAAATAGGTTGGTAATTTAACATTATTTCAGTTAATGAAATACGGTTATTTACTGTAAATGTAACTTCAAAAGTTGTAAAACCTAAAATGTTGCTACCGTATTTTTTACAGTAAAGTTCTAGCAACCACACCTTTTTTACCGTAAATTTTACAGGGATTCTTTTTACAGTACAGGGTTAAATATTTCAAGTGTGAAAAGCCTTTCAGAGGACCTTCTCTCTGCCTTCACTCCTGGCACCTTCACTAACTTTGACCCTCCCATCCCAGCCTAGATTTCAGAGCTAATCAAGACATCAAACTCATCTTCCGGTCATCTTGACCCAGCCCCAACTGCCTTACTTAAAAAGTGAGTACTTAGTACTGGTTTTGTCCCTAGGGAATTAAAAACTGCGACAGTCACCCCCGTCTTAAAGTAACCCGGCCTCGACCCTTCTGACATGGCTAATTATAGACCAATTTCGCTTTTTCCATTTCTCTCGAAGCTGTTTGAGTAAGTGGCCGCTGCTCAACCTCACAACTATTTGTCATCACACAACTTTTATGAATGCTTGCAATCAGGTTTTCGCACTCTTCACAGAACTGGCTATGTTTGCATGCACCCCTTTTGTTTCAATAGGAGTCAATTCATTCCGATTGATGAATCCGAACGTAGTGTTTACATGAACGATAAATAAAGTGATTGGGTTGATGTGCACGTTTATGTGACAAGCTTCTAATCAGAATTGATTTTTTGACATGCACACACGAATGTACAGATTTCCCACTGTTTGTGCATATTGTTCTCCTACATTGCTTCTTTTCTTTGTTTTAAAGAGCAGACTTAATATTTATCTATTTCGGGTCCTGATTAGGAGAAGTCGAGCACATTATATAGAATTCTAATAACCGTTATATTTATCAAACAGTAAAAACGGCCCTTCACAAAATAAAGTGTCTGTGGATGAGAGTATGAAGTGAGAACTGATGGGATTTTGTTCTGCTCCACTTCACAGACGATGAGTGGTTGGAGATTTTTAGAATAACATTAGTCATTTATGACATTTTATCTAACAACTGCAGCTCGTTCTGCGCATCATACGTCATTACACCACTGCACATGCGCAGTCCGTTCCGTTTTCGGTTTTCAATCCGATCAAGTGTTTTCATGTTCTCTCGATTGGATTAGAAAAGGAATAAACCACCCAAAATTTCATTCAGATCAAGCTCATTCTGATTGATTAAGATGTTTACATGAAGGCTTTTCTGTCCGATTGAGCCGTCAATTCGATTACTAATGGATTATTTGTTTGCATGTAAACGTAGCCACGGAGACAGCACTCCTCTGGGTTGTCAATGATCTTCTTATGGCCATCTACTTGTGATCCATCTGCATTTTAATTCTTTTTGACATCTCCTCTGCATTTGACACCATCTCTCACAGTATTCTCATATCATGACTCTCTGCTCTTGGTATTTCTAGAACTGTCCTGTCGTGGTTCCTTCCCTACTTGTCTGACCGTCAGCATTACATTTCTATCCGTCAGGCTCCACTACTGCCCCTGTCTCACATGGTGTTCCTCAAGGTTCTGTTCTTGGGCCTTTACACTTCATCTACATTCTTCCCTTAGGTCACATTATCCATCATCATGGCTTTAACTTTCATTGCTATGCAGATGACACCCAGCTCTTAACATACTACTTCTTTCCCCACCAACTCCATTTCGGCTTGTATTGATAAAATAAATGCATGGATGACCAGTCATTTTCTCAGACTAAACATCGATAAAACAACTCTACTTCTGGGTGGTCCTCCTCAATTTACATCCTATCTCTGTTTTGACAATATTGGTGGTTTCCTAGTTCCACCACTGTTAAAAAAACAGGGTATAATTTATTTTTCCCTTTCTTTTCTCATATCTCATCATTTACCAAATCTGCCTTTTTCTACCTCCGGAATATTGCTTATTTACGTCCATTCCTAAAATGATGCTGAGACCCTAGTTCATGCTTTCATTACTTCCCGTCTAGACTACAGTAATTTTTTTGGCATACTCATTACAACACTAAATAAGCTCCAATATATTCAGAACTCCACAGAAAAAAGTATTCTGAAGATATTGGAATTTTCTTTCACCCCAAAATAAGCACTGACCATTTCATTCAATGATTTTTCAAAGTTGTGAATAAAACACTATTGGAGTAGGTTTTACAAGATATTTAATGCATTACAAGCCATTTCTTTGTTACTTGGTTCAAAGAATATAGTGCACCAATAGTTTTTCATTGCAGATATACCTCTATAAATTTTAATTCCAGACTGACCAACCAGAAATTTCGTAATGGCCATCCAATCCAACTGGAACTGGTATAATTTGCCGGCTATGCAAATTTACCACACTGCATAACAAACATAAGTAATGGGTCAAATCTTAACTCATAGTGTGTGTTTGGGATGAGGTAACATCTGTGACAACACTCAACACAGTTTAGTCCCCCAAAGCTGAACTGGCACCACAGCTGCCACACTGAAGCTTTGAGCTGAAAAGGTCATTTCATGCTGCTGCGAATCGCACGCTGACCATCATCATCACACATGCTGCTGCTCTCAGAGCTCGCCTGCAGTGTGGCTGCTGCGCTGTATTTGAAACGCGATAGAGGCTGGCATGTGGAAAGGGTCGCTGAGCACTGGCCTGATTCTCCAGTGCACCAAAGGACACGACCCAGCTAGGACAAAGAAAGGACGACTGCCTCCAAGAACTCCTGGAGTGGAGGTAGCAAAGATGGATTTTAGTTTGCGAAATAAACGGCAAGTAATCTCACTTTTAGGTTCACAAGGATGCAAAAACAAACATACAACACAACCAGTGTAGCCCGTTTGTGCTAGTGAATTAAAAACATACAAGGTCACCAGTGTAGTCCGATTCACAAACAAATGACTCTAATGTGCCGGTAAAGTGAATCAAAAACATACAGTATGACCTGTGCAGTCTAATTCATAAACAAATGACTCTCACAATATGAGCCTTTTCGTGTTAATGCATCAAACATATAGCCTACAGCACAACCAGTGTAGTCTAATTTATGAACAAATGACTTAAGTGCCGGTTCTTTTAAGTTAATCTATTTTTAGTTTCTTTTAATGACTATTTTAAAAAAGACAGGTTGCTGGTTTGAATCTGTGTGAAAGACTGCCTCAACATTAGCAAAGACAGAATTTCATACATATTTGCAAGCAAAACCGATATAACTAAAATATACACGCAATAGGAATCGAATCATGTGAAAATTTCAAAATCTGAATCTATTGTGAATATGTACTGGTATGTATAAGTAAATCTGCATCGATAGCCAAACCTTCCACACTTTAAGCCCCCTTGAATTTTTTTTAAGTGTATGATTATGTTAGACTTAAGGTTATGAATAAGCTGGTGTGCTCCAAAACAAAAATTTATATTTAGGATCTAAGTATTTAAAACTTACAGTCTCTCACTTCCGCTAAAATGGATCACAGATAGTTATGACATCACCATGGACTTCAGCTTCTCATCACATCTTCTGTCCAATCAAATGCTCTCTAGAACCTGCATCCCGACCCCACCGGCTGAAATCGGTCATATTTACTATTTTCTACATGGTGAATGGTATAGTGCACTATACGGGATATGGAACGATTCAGACAGTGTGAATAGGCGAATGAAGTCTGGTTTCACGTTAGCTGAAATTAGCAGTATTTCAGTGACATGGAGATTATTATGAGAAACAGTGAGAGATTAGGAGGAAGCGGCGGCTTTACCGAGCTGAAAAGCTCTATTCAAGCTCTAGTCAAACTGTGATTGAAACGCTATTGGCATTTTTAAAAAAAACTGGAGGGGCTGTTTGATACGTCGCGCCCTGTCTTCCTGTTTCAGGGGAAATTATGTCAACACACTGAATAATGCTGCGCGTTTCAAGGCACTTGGCACTTCAATGCTTTATTTTTTCCCCTCAACCAAATTTTGGGTTATTTATAATGTAATTTAATTTTGTTATTTACTATGGATCTTTGATTTTTAAATGCATATTGTATTTTTTAAAAATACTGGCACATGTCTATCTATATGTACTCCAGTGCCTTTTATTCAGGTGCGACTTAGCGGCCTCGCACAATGTCCCCAATGTCCCGAGCCATAATCAATCCATGGGAGCTAATAGTTCACTGTGTCCCGCTAAAAGCAGATAAGGAACATGACAGAGTTTCTGTAAATGGCGAAAACGGATGCAACAGGCTTCCCCAGGCAATCAATCCAGTCTTTAGCAACACCTGTCCAGCGTAGATGCCCTTTTTGACCCAAGAGGCATGAGATCAGCGCTCAGATAATCTGTCTGCCAAGGCAAAGTGCAAGAATCTCGACTTTGTGACACGGTAGGTCAAATTAAGTGATGAATCAATGGGAGGGTCTGGAGGGCTGCCAGTCAGGAGAAATGACAGAGCACAAGGTCAAGGCGTTTCTCATAACAAGTAATAGGGACAAATTTCGAAGGTATAATGCATATTGGTAACTTCCTGCTGAATATAAACTTGTCAAATCCCAAAGCCCAAGGCACAGATGGCAGATGTCAGCACCAGGGTTACTCATATGCCTCTCTGAAAATCCCTCGGAGGCTTTCTCAGGCATACCATCTCATCATGACAGTGACAAATGTGCCTGATTAAAGAGTGACAAGCGTACGTTTGCTTGCTCTGTCAAGAACACGTGCCGAGACTGCCTCAATGCCCATGAACACACACACACACATTCTATTGGTTGACTGATCCCCTCTGGAGCCACACAAAAGCCCACCGACATGCACATATTTGCTAATACATCGCCTGTAGCATACTCTTGAGCATGTTATGCGCAAGACAACGGGAGTGAAACACGTGGATGGCTACAAACAAATGTGGAACTTGGAAATGGATGACTTTATAGAACTCTATCTTTCCTTAAAGACCCATGAAACTGTTTTAAAAGTGAAGTATGCTGGCAGTTTTTGAAGTATTTTGTATTGAAACTAACTTTGGACAGGACACTTTTAAGAATTCATTACACAAATTGATGTAGTGCCGAATGAGTCATCAATATTTTTGTTTCATTTCACTGCAAAACTAACTTTTAAATGTGAATATCTACTTATGTACTTTTGTTACCATTTATAGATATGATTGCAAATACACTGCTGTTCAAAGGTTTGCAATCTGTAATATTTTTTATGATTTTTAAAGATGTCTCAGGCTCACCAAGGCTGCATTAATTTGATCACAAATACAGTAAAAACAGTAATATTGTAAAATATTATAAAAATTATATATTAAAATGTGATGTATTTCTGTGATAGCAAAGCTGAATTTCCAGCATCATTATTCCAGTCTTCAGTGTCACATGATCCTTCAGAAATAATTCTAATATACTGATTTGGTGTCTTATTATCGATGTTGAAAACAGTTGTGCTGCGTAATATTTTTGTTCAAACTGTGACACTTTTTCAGGATTCTTTGATGAATAGAAAGTTCAAAAGAATAGCATTGTTTTGAAATTATAGAAACATATTAATAACATTATAAATATCTATATAGTCACTTTTGATCATTTTAATGCATCCTTGCTGAATAAAACTTTCCTTCAATTAATTTTTTTACTGACTGCAAACTTTTAAACTGTAGTTTAGATGTCAACGCATCTAAAAGCCACAACACCTAAAATGTAATTTCATGGAGTTTAAATTGTCAACATTAATGTTATGAAATATGCAAATGAGATTCAAATCACACTCTCCTTACTCAATAGGAGAAAGAAACAGACGTACAAAAGCAAAATGGAAGGAGAAACTGGCGGTCATGGTTTCAAATGCGATCATAATGAGATCTTGCACAACAGAGGTCTGTTTCTCCACTTTCTCTCTCTCTCTGTCTCTAAAGTAACAAATTATGCTTTGTGAAGTCACAATCTTCATTACCTCTCTTTTAATTTTGTATCTTTGTCTTGTCCTCCCACAGAACTGTCACCAAAACATAAAAAAATGACATTAGGCATTGCACAGCAGTGTTGGGGAGTAAATAAAAAAAGTAGCAACACTACAGTACAAACCATATTTCTTCGCAGCAAGAATTTAGCTTTAAGTAATGAGCTACTTTTTAAAAAATAATAAAAAAAACTATCACTGTGGCTGCTACATTATATATTTTGTAAGAGTTTTGAGCCGCTGCAGAATTTTACATATTGCTTTTCATTACAATATACAAAATATTAAAATATTTATTAAAATAATTGTCCAAAATAAGAGTTATAATCCTGAAAGACACATCTTTTAAAGTTTTACTAATTCTATTTTGTAACGACAAAATGTTAAAATAGCAATATTATAATGAATGTAGAAAATTCTCTTTGTTTTTTAATGCCATGCCAGCTTCTGTGGTGAGAAAATGTATGCATTTTCATAGTGAGAAGAGCATTTAGAAGCCATCCTGGCAGCGCGTCACCGCGCGTCACTCCCGGATAAATAATGTCCAAAGTTCTTTCTGTCACTTTCCATCTTACCCATGTATGTGTGATTTGTGTGTATGCGTTTTTGTTAGTTTAGTTGTGTTCGTGATTTAGTTTTAAAAAAATTGTGCACAATACATATCTGGTTCTGACTCCCTGCCTGCAAACAAATTGTCACTTAAATGATTGATTTTGTTACACTCTCTAAGCACTGTAAATGCTAAGGAATAATTATTGTTCTGTGGCCAAAAAAGTACCTTTGTCTTAGAGTTAATTAATAATCAATACTGAGTGTTCACAGGATAAATTTATTGATTGATTGTAATGTTAATGTAGCCACATCAAGTAAATCTCATTAACTGATTCAAATATTCATAATTTATCATGGTAACACTTTACAATAAGGTTCATTAGTTAACATTAGTTAACTACATTAGTTAACATGAACTGATAATGAACTGCACTTATAAAGCATTTATTTATCTTTGTTAATGTTACTTTCAACATTTACTAATACTTTATTGAAATCTTGTTAACATTAGTTAATGCACTGTGAACTAACATGAACAAACAATGATCAGCTGTATTTTATTCTAACGTTAACAAAGATTAACTAATAAAGTTTGTTTTGCTCATGGTTAGTTCATGTTAGTTAGTTAGAAACCTTATTGTAAAGTGTTACCTTAATCATAATGAGTTATGAATAATTATTAATATTTCCAATTTGAGCTAACTCGCTACAACAGTGTTCAACAACAATCCTGGGAGATCGCATACTGCACCTTTAATAGAAGCTTCTTCTCCCAACATTGGGGCTGATTTCATGGAATTTATTCATGGTATAAAGATCCCACTCTGCCATTTTCTATTCATATAGGAATTAATTGTTGATTTTAGATCTATAGGAGGTATTGTTAAATGTAGAAAATGTTTACTTAAAGCTAAATATTAATTGGATTGACAGCCCTACAAAAAATGCAGTGTTGCGAGTAACTTTTATCAGTGTCTTGTAGTGTATCAAACTACTTTGAAGGGGTAGTTTGACAAGTTTAACTATTGTAAATTAAGAGTAGTCTGTCAAGTCTTCTTCCCCAACACTTCTGAACCTACTCATACTCCCTTGTCCAGTCCAAATTTCATTTCTTTCCTTAACTCCCATGGCCTTCAAAGAATATTTCAACACCTTTCTCTACAGGATATTTATTTTACATATCTGATAACTCACATCTTCCCAACTCTCTTCACTTCATCCGCTGGGGTCTCCCAGAAGAACATTATTTAACCAATCCATCAACCAAAGCTGATATAATACTGCCATTGTAAGGAGGCAGTAAATGTCATTGAGGCGCAGTGTAAAGATTATCCAGGCTCCCGTCTAAGAGGTTTATCTAAATCTCGATACCTTTGTGCTGTTCTTAAAAAGACTTGAAAAAATGAAAGATATCAGCTCTTCCCAGTGGTTGTCCGCGTTCAGCATTTGATGTTATCCTGCACAATTTTTAACCCATGAGGCCAAAAATAAAAAAATAGAGCTATTAAATGAGTACACCTTTATGTAACCAACCTAGATTTCCAGAAACAATCATAGGAAAACAGAAAGAAACTGGAAGGTGCTGGGCTTCATCCCACATTCTTTTTGATAAATTGCCTATCTGAGCTCACAGAGGAGTAATGCAATACAAAAAAAAAACTTCTGAGAGAAAGCTTTAGTCTTTTATCTGTAGGAGGGTTAGACCCCATCACTGCACACAAGCACTCCTTTGAATGCACCTGTGAAGTGACATCACTTCCTGGAATAACAGGAGTGAATATCATTTCATATACAGAAAACACTGCTTAAGATGTTTTGTGTATTGATGTGAAACGTCATACTGAGACTCATTCACTAGCGCAGACATTATATTTTCAAGTGTTCTTTGTGAAGGTTGCAAGGTATAAATGGCTTTCAGAAGATTAATAATGTTCATTAGATCGTACCTGTTATGACTGACTTGTAGCTCCCCTAGGAGTTGGTTCTTGAACCACTGATCAAAATCCACATTGTCAAACAATTCATAAGCGGCTAACCCAACGGCGTTGTAAACTGCAAAAAGAAAGTTAACATTTAATTACTTTTGATGGAAAGACTGATTTGCTTTGTTAATTTTTTTTTAATATACAGTGCATTCGGAAAGTATTCACAGTGCTTCACTTTTTCCACATTTTGTTATGATACAGCCTTATTCCAAAATTGATTAAATTCATAATTTTTGCCTCAATTCTACAAACAATACCCCATATAATGACAATGTGGAAGAAGTTTGTTTGAAATCTTTGCAAATTTATTAAAAATTAAAAATAAAATAAATCTCATGTATTCACAGCCTTGCTACAAGCATAGCACACCTATTTTTGGGCAGTTTCTCCTATTTTTCTTTGCAGGACCTCTCAAGCTCCATCAAGTTGGATGGGAACCTTCTGTGCACAGCCATTTTCAGATATCTCCAGAGATGTTCAATCGGGTTAAAATTTGCATATCATATTTGCATATGCAGAGGGTCGTTGTACTGTAGGAAGAGGAACCTTTGCCCCAGTCTGAGGTCCGGAGTGCTCTGGAGCAGGTTTTCATCAAGGAGGCCTCTGTACATTTCTGCATTCATCTTTCCCTGGATCCTCTGTTTCTGCATTCATCTTTCCCTGGATCCTCTGTTTCTGCATTCATCTTTCCCTGGATCCTGACTAGTCTCCCAGTTCCTACCGCTGAAAAATATCCCCACAGCATGATGCTGCCACCACCATGCTTCACTGTAGGGACGGCATTGGCCAGGTGATGAGCGGTGCCTGGTTTCCTCCAGACATGATGCTTGCCATTCAGGCCAAAGAGTTCAATCTTTTTTTCATCAAACCAGATAATTTTGTCCATCAGGTGCCTTTTGGCAAACTCCAGGCGGCCTTTGAGGAGTGGCTTCTGTCTGGCAACTCCACCATACAGGCCTGATTGGTGGAGTGCTGCAGAGATGGATGTTCTTCTGGAAGGTTCTCATTTCTACACAGAGAAACGCTGGAGCTCTGTTAGAGTGAACATCAGGTTCTTGGTCACCTCCCTGACTAAGGCTCTTCTCCCCCAATTGCTCAGTTTGGCCGGGCGGCTAACTCAAGGAAGAGTCCTGGTGGTTCCAAACTTCTTCCATTTATGGATGATGGAGGCCACTGTGCTCAATGCTGCAGAAATGTTTCTATACCCTTCTCCAAATCTGTGCCATGATACAAGGTCTGTCTCTGAGGTCTACAGACAATTCCTTGGACTTCATGGCTTGGTTTGTGCTCTGGCATTCACTGTTAACTGTGGGACCTTATATAGACAGGTGTGTGCCTTTCCAAATCATGTCCAATCAACTGAATTTACCACAGGTGGGCTCCAGTCAAGTTGTAGAAATATCTCAAGGATGATCAGTGGAAACAGGATGCACCTGAGCTCAATTTTGAGCGTCATGGCAAAGGCTGCGAATACTTATGTACACGTGTTTTTTTCGTGTTTTATTTTTAATAAATTCACAAAGATTTCAAACAAACTGCTTTCACGTTGTCATTATGGGGTATTGTTTGTAGAATTAAGGAAAAAATTATGAATTTAATCCATTTTGGAATAAGGCTGTAACATAACAAAATGTGGAAAAAGTGAAGCGATCTGAATACTTTCCAGATGCGCTGTAGAGCAGGGTTAAAATTGTGATATGTCATATCACAGTTTTGCATATATTGGATTAGTGATCTAGTAAAAAAAACCTACCTATCCATCCATCCATCTATATATATGTGTCA